>NC_079317.1:20704940-21019486 GCF_029931775.1 Euleptes europaea | reverse complement strand
AAATGGTTCACAGAGATTTAAATGTTCTCCCACTGGTTTCTGAATACTGTGATTTCAGTGGTGCAATCCTATGAATAATTACTCCAGTCTAAGCCCACTGAAATCAATGAGCTTGAAGAAGAAGAAGAAGAAGAAGAAGAAGAAGAAGAAGAAGAAGAAGAAGAAGAAGAGGAGGAGGAGGAGGAGGAGGAGGAGGAGGAGGAGGAGTTGGTTTTTATATGCCGACTTTCTCTACTAAACTTCTAAACTGGAGTAACTCTACATAGGATTGTACTGTTAGGGCTCATTCCTGAGCATGGGTGCCGAATGGGCTTAGGAGGTGACCAGCTTCCTACACCTGCGTAGTGCCACTTGTGGTGGCCCCCCAGGACTGGGATGGCAGCACAGTCCATGGACGCCGGCTTGGCCTCCCGCTGGCATCCTGCTGGCTCAAGTGCTTACACCGGCATCCAGGGAGGTGTTCCCGGGGTGTTCTGGGGGGGGGGGGCGGGACTGCCTATAGGCTGCCTCCTAACCCCTTCCAGCCTGGGAATGCCCCCTCCAAAACAGCGGTGCTCTGCCATGTTTTTCCTGGCATACCATCGCTGTTTTCTAAGTGGCTTTTAAAAATGGGGTTTAAAGCCTTTGGAAGAGCCATGGCCAAGTCGTCCCCAGCCGCTGCAAGATTCAGGAATGAGCTGTTAATGCCTGATTTCTGTCCATTCTTTTAATTACTGGCCTGTCCTATGTCAGAAGCCATTGTTGACACATGATAGCTTCTGTCGCCAAGGATGAACAGGAGGTTGAGCCCAAGATGGTGTAAAACTATACTACTGCTGATGTGATTAGCTCCTATACTGCCAGAGTGTATACTGGAACAAAGTTGGTATCTTGGTTTGTTTCAGGGAGAATGTCCTTTGTACATATAACACTGCTTTAGGTAAAGGTAGTCCCCTGTGCAAGCACCAGGTCATTCCTGACCCATGGGGTGACATCACATCCCGACGTTTCCTAGGCAGACTGTGTTTATGGGGTGGTTTGCCAGTGCCTTCTCCAGTCATCCACGCTTTACCCCCAGCAAGCTGGGAACTCATTTTACCGACCTCGGAAGGATGGAAGGCTGAGTCCACCTTGAGCCGGCTACCTGAAACCGACTTCCATCGGGATAGAACTCAGGTCGTGAGCAGAGCTTGGACTTCAGTACTGCAGCTTACCACTCTGTTCCACAGGGCCCCATAACACTGCTTTACTGACGCTCAAATAACATTGGAAAACGTGTACCAACACAATACGAAAAAAATTGGTTCCAGGAAACCAAACATGGCGCAAAACTGAAGCACCTTCGGTTCAATTTGCAGAAAGCGGAAGCAAAATAATAGTGCTTTTCAGATAGGGTTGCCAGGTCCCTCTTCACCACTAGCGGGAGGTTTTGGGAGAGGAGCCTGAGGAGGGCAGGGTTTGGGGAGGGGAGGGACTTCAATGCCATTGAGTCCAATGGCCAAAGGGACCATTTTCTCCAGGTGAACTGATCTCTATCGGCTGGAGATCAGTTGTAATAGCAAAAGATCTCCAACTAGTACCTGGAGGTTGGCAACCCTATTTTCAGATCAAAACCTGAGGGATGAGAAACTCAAATCATCCCTTTTTTTCGAATGGAAGGAGAAATTTTGTCGAGGGTTTCAGAAGCATCCCTAAGTAATTGTACTCAGCTGGGTTTCCCATCTGAAATAAATCAAGCTGTACTCTCCCCACACACACACACACACACAGTTTGTCTAATAGTTGGCACGGTCCAGTTTACTTACCGTAGAAGAAACACTGGGAGGTTTTGCGCCTCTGCGAAAGCTGGAATTTAGTGAGATTTATCAGTGCTCACCGAAGGCTGCAAACCACTCAGCGGGGGATGTGAACTGAAAATATGTAAAAACGCCTCACAGATGCCCCTCAGATCCACAACCTGCCACTGAGACCCACATAGCACTGAGAGGCATGTGGAAGCATTCAATGGCAATGTTGCTGGCATTAATTACTGCAAGGAAAGCAGCATGCATGTTTGTCGGCTCAAGGAATCAGCCCAGCTCCGGCAGCCGAGAACATCGAAAGATATCTTTCTACATTTCTGGCCCGGCTAATGTGTCTGGACAAATTCCAGCAGGTGTGAGAAAAGTTAATATTTGGACGTGAATATGCAATTATTGCTGATGTTGTTGTTGTTTATTTGTACTTTTTATGATTATTTATCAAAATTCAGCCATTCAATTCAAACTCAATTCAAGCAGACAAGTCTTTCAAGCACAATCCTTTCCAAGGGAGCTAAAGCAGCTGTGAGCTATCATGGGATCTGCTGGACGTTCTCCTGTTTTTGACATGAAAGCTTATCAAGCGCCTGGTAGGCATACATAACCTCGTATTTCAGGGGGAGGAAACTGTGGCTCAGTGGTAGAGCACCTGCTTGGCATGCAGAAGGTCCCAGCTTCAATCCCCAGCATCTCCAGTTAAAATTATCAGGTAGCTGGTGATGAGAAAGAGAGAGAGAAGAGTTGTTTTTTTACATGCCAACTTTCTCTACCACTTAAGGGAGAATCAAACCGGCTTACAATCACCTTCCCTTCCCCTCCCCACATCAGACACCCTGTGAGGTAGGTGCGGCTGTGAGAGCTGTGACTAGCCCAAGGTCACCCAGCTGGCTTCATGTGTAGGGGTGGGGAAACATATCCAGTTCACCAGATTAGCGTCCACCGCTCATGTGGAGGAGTGGGGAATCAAACCCAGTTCTCCAGATCAGAGTCCACTGCTCCAAACCACCGCCATTAATCACTACACCACTCCCCAAGAGAGCCGCTGCCAGTCACTGTAGACAATATGGACCTTGATGGACCAGAGGTATGATTAAGTAGAAGGCAGCTTCATGCGTGTTCCAGGCTGCCAAGATGTGGTGATCTATTTCATTTTATTTAAAACATTTCTATGCCATCTTTCCACCCAAATAGGATCCTCAAGGCGGTGCGCATCAAAACATTAGAACATTTCAAAGTTAAACCAGCATTTAAAATAAAGTATATATAAAAGTCAATAAAAACAGATAAACACACGTAATACCAAAACCAGGGAGGAGGGCCAGTAACAGTTATTGGGCATATGCCAAAACATAAAACAAAAAACAATCTTCACCTGCTGGCAGAGGACAATGAATAGGGTTGCCAACTCCAGATTTGGAAATAGAGATATGGGGAGCACAGGATTTGGGGAGGGGAGGGACCTCATGATGGTGTAATGCCATAGATTCCACCCTCCAAAGCAGCTGTTTTCTCCAGGGGAACAAATCTCTGTAGTCTGCAGATCAGTCGTAATTCCAGGAGTTCTCCTGGCCCCACCTGGAGGTTGGCAACCTGGACAATGATAGAGGAAGACAGACACATTTCCTGAGAAGGGAGTTTTGCAGTTTTGTTGCCATGACTGAGAACGCCCTGTCTCATGTTGGTACCCATCTAGCCTCAGATGGTGGAGCTACATGAAGAAGGGCCTCCAAAGTTGACCAGAGTGGATGGGTAATTTCGTAGGGGAGAAGGATATCCTTAAGGTATGCTAATTAGACTGCCAGCCCAGGACTGGGGAGATTTAGGTTCAAATCCCCACTGTACGGTGAAGCCTACTTGTTAACCTTGATCCAGTAGGTCTGTTTCCACCTATCTGTTAAGGCTGTTACTATGTTACAATGTGTGAGAGGTAAATTTCCTGAGCACCTTGGAGACAGAGTGAGATAAAAAATGTGACAGATAAATGTATTCTGTGGGGATTATGTAAATTACAATCTAACAAAGTCATAACAGGAAGGCTTTCCTGAGAGTAAGTCCCCCTGAGTAGACTTGAGTTGGATTCGGAGTACACCTGCTTAGGATTACTCTCAGACCCCGCTGGAAAAGAGAGCAACTAACTCTTTATGTATTTGTAATATTTATTTCATTTCAAAATGGTATCCTGAGGATCTGAGGTTGTGTGGTCTACAGATAAAGGTAAAGGTAGTCCCCTGTCCAAGCACCGGGTCAATTCTGACCCATGGGGTGACATCATATCATGACGTTTACTAGGCAGATTATGTTTATGGGGTGGTTTGCCATTGCCTTCCCCAGTCGGGTCTCCAGATAGAGACGAATAAATAATCGGATGCAAATCACTACTGTTGAAAAGGATGGAATTCCATCGACCAGTTTGACTTTGTCATGCCAACCTTGATTTCGGAGGGGGGGGGACATCCTTCCAGCCTGGTGCCTTCTCCTCTTTGTGAGGAGTTTCTCTGTGCATCTCTGAACGGAGGACAAAAGGGAAAAAGAATTTACACTTTCCAGAATTTTCGCCCTCCATTTAGTTGTCAAAGCAGAGGCTGTAAATACCGCACTAAAATAAAGCTACAATCGCAGACAGTTCGGCAAGGCATTGAAAGCTCGATCGCTGAGATAGCCCAACAAAGAAAACACATTATATATATATAAAAAGAATACCATCCTGAACAATGTTTCTGTTGATGTTCAGTGTTGGGGTTCTTTTGTGTTTTCAAATTGTACTAACAGAGTGGCATGCTTCATGCCGCCAAGTGCTTCAGCGTGAAGCTCAGATGGTTTATCTGAGGAGATACCCAGCGTGAGGAATTTAACAAAGAACACTTTGAAGCTTTTAATCAACTCTTTATCTCTATGTCTGGTTTTTTAAAAAAATGACATATTGGAATAAAAGGGTAACCTGGGGAATAGGAGCATTTAGCCTCCTTTTTCCAGATGACATTTGGGGAGCAATCCTAAGCAGGCCTGCTCAGACATTCCACACAATGGGCTTACTGCCAGTATGCATTTTTAAGATTTATTTATTTATTTTGTTTTTCAGATTTGTAGTCCGCCCTCCCCAGCAAGACAGCTCAGGGCAGAGAACATCATTTAAAAACTAATAACCATACAGTAAGAACAGCAAAACCAACAATAAAATTAAACCTTAAAACCAGTAATAAAAGATGGCGCATCTTTGGGTGGAGCCTGAGGAGGGTGGGGTTTGGGGAGGGGAGGGACTTCAATGCCATAGAGTCCAATTGCCAAAGCGTCCATTTTGTCCAGGTGAACTGATCTCTGTCAGCTGGAGATCAGTTGTAATAGCAGGAGATCTTCTGCTACTACCTGGAGGTTAGCAACTCTAATAAATCCCACTCTACTATAAGAGCCCCACAGGCGGCTACCCCTCAACCAAACCATTTCAAATACATGAAGGGGGAGGGGCGCAGAGGCCAGTACAGATGGCATTCATGGCTGCCCTCAGTTTCCCTAGTTACTACAGAGGATGGACTACTATCGATTTTATACAAATGTATCAAAAATTAATATTTTATCAAAATGGCAAATTAAACATGCAATCCTGAAGGGGAGCGGAGCTGCTGAGGAGGCAGTGTGACCCATACACTGGTGTATGTGCAACTTGCACTGTCCAAACTGGCATGGACACCAGTGCAAGGGCACTTACAGTGGTGTGGGGCACTGCACAGAAGCGCAAGCCTTGGGCACCAGCATTACCTCCCTGGCAGCTTTTGTCCCAGCGCAAGTGCTCATGCCGGTTTGCAGGGGAGCATTCCTGGGGCATTCCCAGGGGTTCCCTTTAGGCAGCTTACAAAGCCCTTTCAGGCTGGGAATGGCCCCTTTTAGCTGGCACATAGAGTTTCATGGGGCTTGGGGAGAAATCTATTTTTAATTCCCCACTGCTCCACAGCAAGCTGCTCTGAAGGCAACATGGCTACACCATCCCTGAGTACATCGTAAGTACCTCCCCCCCTTAGGATTGGGCTGCCCGAGACAAAGAGAATGTGTTTGGAAACCAGGAAAACGTATGAAAACATGGACATGTCTTAACGATACTTTGTGTATGGCCACCAGTTTAATGCTTTTATTATTTTACTTCTCTCCTGCTCTTCCCTCTGGGATCTAAGGGCACAGTTAGGCTGAGAGAGCAAGAGTATGTGTGTGACTGGCCTAAGGTCACCCAGCATCAAAGAAAATGCCCAAACTACAGACTGTAGGTCAAGTCATACATGTAACAGACACATGCAGGCTGCAGCACATTCTCAAGGATTTGCATATTCCAAAGACACAAACAGTTGAGGAAGGACGCAGCATAAGAGGAAAGGGCACTCAGCACAGTGAGCAGAGGGTCCCAGAACACAGACAGAGAGAAGAAAGCATATGGAACACACAGAGACATGTCAGACAGACCCATAAAGAAGGCATGAAGCAGAGGCCTGAGGGAGCTCAGAAAAGTCAACCTGCTGAGGCTTCCTCTGAGGAAGAGGACCTGGAAGCAGCAGACATTGAAAGGGAAGAACCACAGCAAGCAGAGCATGCCCAAAGAGATGAATGTTCCCGGTGCCAACAACTATCCAGGGCAGGGAACTCATCTGCATCTGACAGCAGCCCTCCACAGCCTCTGGAGCAGCAATGCAGGAAGAGGAGATCAGTCCTACTCAAGTTTAGGAGAAGCGCTAGGTTGCAAGCACAAGGAAGAGCACTGCCAGCTGACAACAGTGAGGATAATGAGCCTCCTCCAGCAAGGAGTGCTGAGTCAGAGGAACCAGCAACTAGGGCTGTTGAAAAAAATATTCGGTAAAATTCAGATTCAGCAAAATTCAGCCTGTTTTAATTCGGGAAATGCCGAAGTCCGAACTCCCCCGATTCGGATCCATGGAATTCGGAGCCTAGTTCGAGTTCGGGGGGAAATTTGGCCGAATAAAGTCATTAAAAACGCATTCGCGCCTTTCCGCTGCTCCAGGGGGGCATTTTTGGGGGTAGAGGTCTCAAACTTTCAGGGTAGCTTGAGGGGACGCTTCTTGCAAGAACCCCCATGTTTTGTAAAGATTGGGTCAGGGGTCCCAAGATATGGGGCCTGGAAGAGGCAGCCCCCCCCCCAAATCGCCCACAGTGACAGGAATAAAGCCACTTAAAGCACATTGGCGATTTTCCGCAGCTCCGAGGGGGGCATTTTTTGCGGTAGAGGTCTCAAACTTTCAGGGTAGCTTCAGATGAGCCTTCTTGCAAGAACCCCCAAGTTTTGTAAAGATTGGGTCGGGGGGTCCTGAGATATGGCGCCCGAAAGGGGTCCCCCCTTAATGTGCATTTTTATTCCATTTACAGCACACATTCGAGCCACTCCGTGGCTGCAGGGGGCACATTTTTGGGGGTACAGCCCCCAAACTTTCAGCGTAGCTTCAGATGAGCCTTCTTGCAAGAACCCCCATGTTTTGTAAAGATGGGATCAGGGGGTCCAGAGATATGGGTTTCCCCCCCCTTTCCCTATTGGGATGAATGGGATCAGCCGATCCTATGCATCTAAAGAGTGGCAAATCCAAGGCAAAACCTCCCATGCTAACCATTGCAATACAAAGCAACACGCGAGCGACCATGGAAAGGAACAGAGGCGCACTAGGCTAGCTATAGCAAAAAGGAAAAAAAGGAGCAGGTGACTTGGAACGTGCAAATGTATTGTGAAAGTCAGATTTTGCAAAAACATTTTTGAGTGAGCAGCAAAATAGACCGTGCAAAAAAAAAACCCCAGAGTTTGTATTTTCTGCCCTGCTCCTTCTTCTCATGGTGGAGGGATGCTCCCCCCTTATGCAAATGACCCCACCAAACTCAAGCAAGTCTCACCAGCACCACCCCCCACCTCTCCAACCAATACAGCGCCGCGGTGCACCCCCCAAATGGGGAAAAAATCCAAGATGCAGGGGATCTCACGCAAGCCGCCCCGTTGCACTCAACCCCAGGCTAGAGGCAAAAACAGTGAAAAACACCAAGGAGAAGGTGCGGCCTGGGTGCCGAGCCGAGAGAGACTCGCTAGCCGCCACACAGACTCAACTTTAAACTTTAAAACTTTAAAAGCAGTACACACACTCCCACAGAGGTGAGCGGTCACACACCCCTCAGCAGAATGGGCAAAAGCCTCCTTTGGCTTCCCCCCCCCCACAGAAACTGCTACCCACAGAGACTCTGCTCCCCCCCCCCACATACACATGGGAAAAAAATATAGATTAAAACCCCAAAAGGGGTCTTACTGTGGATGTCTTCTGTTCCATCAGGAGGGACTGGGTAATCCAATACGATTCCGTTTAAGCACGGGAGGTTTTGCCTTGGATTTGCTGCTCTCTAGATTCATAGGATCGGCTGATCCCATTCATCCCAATAGGGAAAAGGGGGGAACCCATATCTCTGGACCCCCTGATCCCATCTTTACAAAACTTGGGGGTTCTTGCAAGAAGGCTCCTCTGAAGCTACGCTGAAAGTTTGGGGGCTGCACCCCCAAAAATGCACCCCCTGCAGCCACGGAATGGCTTGAATGTGTGCTGTCAATGGAATAAAAATGCACATTAAGGGGGACCCCTTCCGGGCCCCATATCTCGGGACCCCCTGACCCAATCTTTACAAAACTTGGGCGTTCCTGCAAGAAGCCTCATCTGAAGCTACACTGAAAGTTTGGGGGCTGTACCCCCAAAATGCGCCCCCTGCAGCCACAGAATGGCTCGAATGTGTGCTGTAAATGAAATAAAAATGCACATTAAGGGGGGACCCCTTTATATGGGGGACCCCATATCTCGGCACCCCCTGACCCAATCTTTACAAAACTTGGGGGGTATTGCAAGAAGGCTCATCTGAAGCTACGCTGAAAGTTTGGGGGTTGTACCCCAAAAAATGTGCCCCCTGCAGCCACGGAAAGGAGCGAATGTGCACACGCACCCCCCCCACGGGGATTTCTCTCTCACACAAACAGATACTCTCTCTTTCTCTCCCTGGGCCACACAGCAGCTGGGCTCACGTGCTCAATCGCGACTCATTGGCCAGAAGAAGACCCTGCTTGGCCACCGATTGGCCGCGGGCGAATGCTGCTTACTAACTGATGGTTATGCTGCTGTGCCGAACCCCAAATTTGCCGAATTTATTCATCGAACACCCCGAACTCGCTGAATTCAGCTCCCTGTTTTCCTGCCTTTTTTGAGTTCGGTTCCATCCGAACTAAAAACCGCCGAATCGGGGGAAATTCGGCTGTTTTTCAGTTCGGGACGAACCGAATCGACAGCCCTACCAGCAACAGCTTATTTAAGCAGAGGCTTGCATCCAGGTGGGTGTGGAAACATTGTGTGTTAAACTGTGACTTTGCCTTGGAGCGCTATGTGCCTATGACTGGGCTGAACCCTGACTATTCTCTTGGACTGTGTTTGTACTGCTTGGAACTTAACTCTACAGGTACACCAGCTTTGACTTTGGACTGCTCTTGACCCTGCTTCCCTGTTTCTGGCCTTGGGACTCAACAAATAGCAGGGAGCAGAGGACAACATGAAAGTCACAGAGAGGGAGCACAAGATACAGGGCATAAGCACATGGGGACAAAATATAACTGACTGAGCACTGGATCTTCTCTCTCTCTTTCTGTGTGTATGTTTGTCTATCTGCAGAGATCTCAGAAGCCTGGCTGAGCCCTGTCCAGTCCTACCTTTCCTGCTGCCTCTGCCACTCCACTAGGAACGCCCAAAGACCCAGTCCAGCTTCTGCTACCAGGAGTCAAGTAGAGTCCTTCTGTGGCTATTGCTGGTGAGCCAAAAGCCCCATCAGCTGACTGGTCCACCTTGAAAAGGTCACCTACCCAGACACCATCTCCTCCTTGTTATCAGGACAGAAACATCTGGGCAGGAACACCAGAGACAGGCAGAGCTTTTATTTCAACATTTCATTTGCTGGTGCAGTATGCACACACACATTTCAGCATTCCTCATGTGTGCACATGGAATAATGGGCAAAATGAATTTACAAGAAATCGGGAGGGGGATTTTGTGATGGTGGGAGAATGGCTTTCCTCTTCTTTGCAACCAGTCTTACACAGTGGCTGGTCATGCCACACTTAAGTGATTTGGGGTGGCTAAGTAAACAGACAAGGAGCCCAGTGGCACAGAGTGGTAAGCTGCAGTACTGCAGTCCAAGCTCTGCTTAAGACCTGAGTTCGATCCCGACAGAAGTTGGTTTCAGGTAGCCGGCTCAAGGTTGACTCAGCCTTCCATCCTTCTGAGGTCGGTAAAATGAGTACCCCGCTTGCTGGGGGCAAAGAGAAGATGACTGGGGAAGGCACTGGCAAACTACCCCGTAAACAAAGTCTGCCTAGTAAACATCGGGATGTGACATCACCCCACGGGTCAGGAATTACCTGGTGCTTGCACAGGGGACCTTTACCTTTTTTAGTAAACAGACAACCTAACCTCCTCCTTCATAGGGCTTATGCTGTGAGGATGAGATGGAGGAAGGAAAAACAAATGGGGTAAGCTGCTTTGGGTCCCCATTGGGGAGAAAAGCTGGGGGAAATAAATAAATAAATACACCCCAGTTCAAGGTCATAGTTTGTTTTAAGAAATGCTGCAATGGTTGAACAGACCGACTTATCCTATGACACCTCCTAGGAACCAAGCAAACTGATTTCAATGAAATTTGATTCAGACTTGAAATTAGAAGGTGTCAAATTGAATAAGCTGACTAATGGGCAGATTGAATCTTCTGCATTCATATCGTAAGGAACATGAACTATGAAAATACCAGGGAAGAAGTCTAGTTAGAACATTTCTGTTGTGATCTATGGATGCTTTCATATTTCATTCAGATCATTCTGGCTCCTGTTGACCTAGAAAATCAGTTTAGGAAGAACCCATGCCAGGGAGAGTGGATAGCTTTCTTAGAAGCTGTGCATTAACATTAGGGTTGCCAGCTCTGGATTAAAAAATATCGGGAAACTTTTTTTTTTGGGGGGGGGAGCCTGAGGAGGGGAGGTTTGGAGAGGGGAGGGACTTCAATGCCATAGAGTCCAATTGCCAAAGCAGCCATTTTCTCCAGGGGAACTGATCTCTGTCACCTAGAGATCAGTTGTAACAGCGGGAGATCTCCAGCCACCACCTGGAGGCTGGCAACCCTAATGAACATGCTGGTACCCCAACACACACACACCATCAAAAACCAGTATTACAGCCCAGGGTGGCTAGAACTGAGTGACATGAAAATGCTACATAATTCCTCAACCCAGTTATTTAGGGATGGATCCTTCCAGCTTTACCACTGCTACAAGAGAGAGGAAGGGCCTATTTTGATCAATGAGGTTATGAAACCTGTTTGGACAAAAGCCATGTGGTACAGGGGCTGCAGTGAGGAGGGACACCCAGTGGAATCAAGCAAAAAGCATGGTAGAATGAAACCCTTAACATTTTGGATTACATCTAAATGCCCTGTATAGGTAATGGTCGTTTCCAGTTGGAGCTCTTAATGGCTGAGTTCTGTGGTTCAGTTCATCCTTTGTTTTTCAACAGGCATTTTAATATGAACAGACAAACTTTGCTACCCGAGCCCAACAGTCAATGAGCCCCCAGTATTGTCTACTCAAAATAGTCGAGTAGTAAGCTGCAGTACTGCAGTCTTCCAAGATCTCAGGAGGAGTTTTTTGTTTCTTTACCCAGGACCTTTTAAATTAGAAGTGCAAGATTTGAAACTGGACCTTCTCTGTGCTATGGCTTCTCCCCATCCCTTATTTATGGGTTTTCGGGCATGGTCTGATGCTGCTGGAACTGTATGAAAAGTACCCAGGGCATTGTCTACCACTGATTTGATGGGAGAGTATCACTATTTCTAACAATAGAGGACTCCCCCCCCATGCAAATAGCCAGCTCCATTTAATAGTACCAGCCAAGACAATATTGTATAGTTCTACAACCTAAGAGAACCCCCAGGTTTCAAAAAATATACAACTTTGTAAAATAGTACAAAGGGGTTAACCCCCAAGAAAACCTTACCAGCCACATCTGTGAATACATAGTACACAGTTAATGCCCAGAGTGAAATCAACCAGAATCAAACATGCTTGAGTTTTAACTATGAACACCCATAAACATATGAAGCTGCCTTAGACAGAATCTGATCCTTGGTCCATCAAAGTCAGTATTGTCTACTCAAACTGCCAGCGGCTCTCCAGGGTCTCAGATGGCGGTCTTTCAGATTACCTGCTACCTGCTTCTTTTAACTGGAGATGCTGGGGATTGATCCTGTGACCTTCTGCATGCCAAGGAGATGCTCTACCACTGAGCCAAGACCCCTCCCCTATAAGACACCCTTAAGTATTTTTTTTTTTAGTTTGGCATGCACTAGGATGTCCTTTTGTCAGTGAATGAAAGTCAGTGTTTTATATGAATTAGTGTTGGACTGGGCCTGAGGAAACCCAGATTATTGTGTCGTGAAACTCAAGGGGTGACCTTTCAGTCACATTCTCTCTCAGGCCATCCCACCTCACAGGATTGTTGTGAGCATAAAGTGAATGTGGGGAGAATTGTGTGTACCTCACTGAGCTTCTTAGAGATAGCAGATGGAACTTCATGCACAGAGTCTTCTTTTTCCTGCCATTTAAATACTAACTTCAATTATAGGGCGAAAATGCATGGTCTCTTTAGCCTCCTTTATTCCCTGTTTCAGCCAGGATTCAGCCAGGATCGAACGCATGTGTTTCACCGAACGTGCGTTCGATCCTGGCTGAATCCTGGCTGAAATGGAATAAAGGAGGCTAAAGCGACCATGCATTTTCGCCCACAGTCTTCTTTTCTTGCTGAAACTCAAGTGGATTACAACTAAAAGCAATGCAGTAAGAACAATATAATACAAGCAGCCAGCAAAACTAGAAAACTATGCACTAAAACCACAGTATAATACAGACAACAAAACAGGATTACATGACTGGAAACAATACAGTGAAGCATATTATATACGATCAACAGTGAAATAAAGCTAATTAAAAACCCAATGATATAAAGCTGGCTTGAGAAAACAGTGGAAGATAAAATGCACACACTGAATATTGCCTTGGATTTCACAGACATTATCTACAATTTTATTCAATTTATTAAAAATGTCTTCCTAAATTACACCGTTTTACACGTTCTGTGGAGTGATACTAACGATGGAAGTCATCTGCTGAAGCTGGAGGGTGAGAGATTCAAAACAGATACAAGGAAGTATTTCTTCACAAAACATATAGTTAAATTGTGGAACTCCCTGCCCCAGTATGTAGTGATGGCTGCCAACTTGGAAGGCTTTAAGAGGGGAGTGGATATGTTCATGGAGGAGAGAGCTATCCCTGGTTACTAGTCAAAATGAATGCTAGTCATGATGCATACCTATTCTCCCCAGTCTCAGAGGAGCATGCCCATTATATTAGGTGCTGTGGAACAGAGGCAGGATGGTGCTGCTGCAGTTGTCTTGATTGCGGGCTTTCTAGAGGCACCTGGTTGGCCACTGTGTGAACAGACTGCTGGACTTGATGGACCTTGGTCTGATCCAGCATGGATTTCTTACGTTCTTAAGTGTCCCACTGGCATGTGGAGGGCAGCATCCCTAAATCATTGTTTCTAATAATGTTTGGGTGTCTTTGAGCACAAACATGGCTGTATGTCTACCAACCTTCTCCAAGCAGACCTCTTCACTGGGAAGTGCAACAAAGGTACCATTAGAAATCTGGAGGAGTCAGGAAGATTGGATGGACTTGTCATTTGCCCACCTGTTGCTGGAAAATTGCCTCCATAAGGGTGTTCTAATTTCCCAATGTTGCTGTGGTCATTACCATAGAGATTAGGGGAAATTCCTAGGAGGTTGCCAGGAAGTGACACCATATCCTCCCCGAACTCTCTAATTTGAACTAAGGTCTCCCAGATCCTAGTCTGACACTACCCTTGATCCCATAAGCTACATAAAAACAGCAGTAAGATAGGCCATCCTTCAATACATAGTTTAAGGGCTCTGTGATCTCATCAGCCAGTAAATCTATCTTCTTCCTCTGCTGTGCCACATATCTGCAAGTTTAAAAATTCAGAGCCAGACTCTTTTGCAGCCTTCAGACATTTCCACCATTTGACAGATTTTCCTCTAGTAAATACATAATTTCTGGCAGTGATCTTCCGGACCCAGTTTTAGGACTACAACTTTAAACTGGCTATGCTAGTGTGGGAGTTGGATTCCTATGGTTATAATTATTTCTTTTCTGCTTTATTTCACAGAGTTAGTTTTACCTGTCATATGTATTTAAATTATGGGCAGCCTCTGAGCACCCGGCTTCATCAGAAGTTTGAATAACAATAATAGTCTTGGAGCACAACATAGGCCTCAGTGTGGGAAGGGGGGAAAATCTACTTGTGTTAGAACATTAAAGAGTTACACTTGACTTTTAAAAATCCTGCACTCCTGCCTTGACATAGGAGCATCCCATTGGTACAAGATTTTCTAAACTATTTTTTTTTAAAAATAGGACACAGGAATGATGAACTGCAAGTTTATACACAGCTAGGTTTAGTCAAGCAGAAAAACACCAATTTCTGACATTCCTGAACTCAGGCCTGTGGGATCTCCACTAGTCATTTTTCTGCCTCAACTCCAGCCGCCCCCATTCCAGAAAATATATATATATATATATAAATGCTATACAACCAGCAGGCAACTTAAAACTCGCCCACATCTTCTCTGGCTGTGCGATACAGAGATTTGTCTTCAGGTATTTGGGGGATAATAGTCCACTGAACACTAGTCTGCTGAGACATTATAACCCCATAGGTGTCCACCTGAGAAGACTACATTTTTAACATTAAAATAAGTACCTCAGGTCACACAGGATAAAAAGTTACCAAGCCCTTAATGATTCCACCTCCACACCAAACAAAACCCTGAAGTTAGAAGTATGCAGCCAACCATAGAGTTGTTGCCTGGCTGGATTTTGATCATTTTTCCTGTTATTGATTCTAATTTTTTGCTCTGCTCCAACGCTGGTGACTAGGCATTGTAAAAAAAAAAAAAAAATTGGGATGTCAAGACACAGCTAACGTATTAAGACCCCATGGAGTTTACAAGGCAAGAGATGTTCAGATGTGGTTTGCCGCCTGCCTCTGCGTCATAACCCTGAACTTCCTTGGTGGTATCCCATCTAAGTACTGACCCTGTTTAGCTTCCAAGATTTGATGAGATCAGGCTAGCCTGGGCTATCAAGATCAGGGCATTTTAAAATTTGCATTTATGGAAATTCAAGATTGACCAAGCCTAGCTGTAGGCAGAGCATCTCAATTCAGGGGAACCACTTTGGGAGATGTCAGGTCTGTGAAAAGTACCATCATATTATATTGGAGAACTATGATCAGATCCACCAGAGTATTTTTGTCTTTTGTTGGTGGTATAATGGAGACTAGGGTCATGGTACTGGGAGAAGGGGGGAAGAGTTAAAACATTCTCCCACAGTATTTTCACAGTTGACATTGGATGTAATGTAGGGTTGCCAGTCATTAGCTGGCAACCAGTGGAAGAGGTAAAACCAGACTTTGGGGCTAATCCCAGAGTATTGCACCAATGCAGTGATATGACCTCCGGGTATTCACCAGAAGTGACAATGTCCCATTGGTGCAATGCTGATTTTCCCAGGCATTTTATACTGCGACCCAGCCGGATGGCAGTGAGCAGAGCAGGCAGAGGCTGGGGTGCCAACCCCACAGCAACAAACTCCCCCAAAGAGGGAAAGAAGACAGACAAAGAATGGGTGGCTATTTTCTCCTACTGGGATTAATTGCAGTTTAGGTTGGGGTGGGCTTCATATGATAAACGGTGCAGAGAGAAAGATTGGGGGGAAGAACATTAAAATGTGCATGTATTAAAATTAGAGATTGACCAAGTCTAGCTTTAGACTGTGTCTCTTGATTGAGCTGAACCACTCCTATTTGAAGAGTAATGTCTTTTGAGGATCAACCCCCCCCCCACACACACACACACAAATCTCCAGCACAATCTATAGTTTGGCCCTAATTCCATATGAATGAGCACTTCATAATGTGTGCATTCTATTTATTTATGTGTTTGTTCCATTTGTGATTGTTCCATTTTTCGCCCAATGGTGTCCCAAAGTGGTTGATGTTGTTCTCCTCTTTTCCTCACAACAACCCTATGAGGTAGGTCAGACTGGGTGTGTGTGACTAGCCCAAGGTCACCCAGCAAGCTTCCATGGGGATTCAAACCTGGCTCTCCCAGATTCTAGTCCAGCACTCTAACCACTATACCACACTGGCTCCTTGATTTATAAAGGCAGGAACCATCTTTTAATGAGGCACCGGTTCAAGGTACCAGTCTGAAGCAGAGGATCCTGATTAGTACCCCTGTTAAAATCTGCATTCGCCAAGCATTTCCCCTGCTCAGCATATCCTTGCAAATATAATGCCATATTCAACTGCAGCAATTTAAGACACAGCTTCACCATGGTATGGATTTACTACCCTCTATGTACATTCTGGTGTCAGCCATGTACCCTTCTTCAAGGTCTTTGGTCTATATGTACATTAGCACGGAGAGCAGGCAGGCTCCTTTCCCCAGAGGGAACGCTGGGCCTTCCTTCAGAGATAAAATAGCCATTAGGCCTTCTAGTTTAAATCACAAACCCCGAAATCACAGTTCAGCACAATCGAGTAAACTGATGTCCTTTATTAAAATACAGACCTAAGAGGACAAACTGTACAGTGGACAGCGACTAAATTATTCTTCCCCCGCCAGATAAGTGATCCCTTTAAGTCCAGGTTTAAGTTCACCAGTAGGGAGATTGGGAGGGGAACCGGCCCTCTATAGAGCACCTCATCTAAAGGCAGATAAATCTTCCCAGCTCTGCAGGGAGCCCAGGTGCCATGGGGTATTTTATCATCCCTCTATAAACCAAGCGCGGTGTCCATGCCTTTTATAATGAGCACAAGGACAAGAAGACGGAGAGGCGCGCTGCATATGCATCATGTAAATCTATCAATTTCATTGCCAAATTTGAACAATTTCGCAAAGGTCAGTTTGTGCAGAGCACGCTCTCCGCTAGCTCTATTTACAGACACAGAGAACTACCTTTCTCCCTCTCCCTCTCCCCCCCTCTCTCTCTTTGCTGTTTGTCTGCGGGCCAACATATTGAAAGAGGATTTTTTGCTGCATATTGTCAAACGTATTTAAACATGCAGGCACTCCACAATACATGTGAAAGGCTTATGTGACATTATTTCTAAGCTTAGCGGAAATGAGATGGCAAGTGGTGGGGCCATGGCAAGAAACACTCTCCCTCCCTGCCTGCCTCTCGCTACTCTCTTTCTCTATACCCTCTTCTGCCTTAATGCCTAAAACAGAATTCTGCCATCTCTGCTCCCTCAAAATCCCAAAGATACCCATTTGATACACTCAGCAGAATGAGGTGGCGAGGGGTTCTCTGGGCTGTACCACTTCTGGATACTGGGAGGGGGAGTGGATATATGTTTCAATGTTCCCTCAACCATCCCAAACACACTCTCCTCTATGTTATAATTTGTTGTCATTTTTAATGCCATGGAGTCTACCATGGAGTTTGGCATGCAGAAGGTCCCAGGTTCAATACCTGGCATCTCCAGTTAAAGGGACTAGGCAAGTAGGTGATATGAAAGACCTCAGCTTGAGACCCTGGAGAGTCACTGCCGATCTGAGTAGACAATACTGACTTTGATGGACCAAGGTCTGATTCAGTATAAGGCAGCTTCATGTGTTCATGTGTTCATGGCAGGAATATTCAAATGCAGTCCCATATCTGAGGCCTGAAGTGGTAGCATATAGGAAAAGCTTTGCCACTTCCCTGATGCCTCCTTCTCCACAACGTGTAGGGTTGCCAGGTCTCCCCTGGCCCCCAGCAGGGGGTGGGGGTAGGGTTTCCATCTCCAGGTTGGGATACTCCTAGGCCAACATTTCACGGACAATTTTGATGCTCTCTTGCCACGAAGCAAAAAAAAAAAAGCGTTTTTTTTTCATTGCCGCGATTTATCCCCGTCAATCTTGATGTAGTTTTGGTTTTTCATGGGAACAAAGCACACTGTATTCCAGCAAGCTCATTGTTTATGCCCGCCCCCAACTCCGCCCCAACTCCGCCCAGAAGGTTACCTTATGCAGTTCACCTCTGTAAGCACGGCCCTAGCGCAAAAAACAAGCACCAGTCCCTCTGGTCTCCTACATTTTTCTTCCACCCTCGCTCTGTTCTGCTTTTGGAACAGTCATATTCCATACGGGGGGGGGGGGGGGAGGCAGCGCTTTCCTCAAAGCTTCCATCTATTTTCTATAAGTGTGGAACCCATTGGCCTTTAATGACAGGCAGGATTGGGGGCTGGCAGGAATTGCATCCATGTGCCCAGAGAAGTATTTAGCTGAAAGTGGTAATGGAGCAGCTCCAACCTGTGCCGATTCAAGAGGAGTGCCTTGGATTTCCCACTCTCTAGATGCACATTTTCCCCATCCAAATTCTCAAAACTCTGCCTGTGGGATGATTGTTGAGTTTTGAGAATTTGGATGGGGAAAGGGTGCATCTATAGAGCGGCAAATCCAAGGCAAAACTTCCCATGCATAAATGGCCACTGTAAACCTCTTGCATTAAAGGGATTTCCCAGAGTATGTCCCCCCAATATAAAAAAAACAAGCACCAGTCCCTCTGGTTTCCTTATATAATGTTTCTATTTAACATGCTCCCATGCATAAATGGGCAAACACTCTCCCTTGCCTTCCCTTCGCAGCATGCCGATCTGCACACATTGCTCTCCCCCTTTTCCAAGATTTCCATAGTTCCTTTGTTCGATTCTTTTACCAGGTTGGGGATGCACAGGATGCATGGGGGGGGGGGGGGAAGGCAACGTGAATGCAACGTGGATTTACAATGAAGACCATCGATTTGTCGAAGAGGCTTCACCAACAACCTCCAAGGATGTTCTACGACACTTACTGTTGATGGGGAAAGGAAGGAAACGCTGGAAATCCCAGGCAAAGGTATAAATGTGTTCTTCATGGTCTTTCTTGGTGATATGATTAAAAGGAACTGGTTAAAAGGACTGGCTTAAATGGAAATAGAATCATATATGATATTGATTTATCAGAACGATAACATCTTTGAATCTATATATGATATTGGATTACTAGAATTATAATATGTTGGAAATGAATGCTAGGGATATATGAAAGATTTATAAAACATTTGATTTTTAATAGAAAATGAGGGAGATGTAGGAGAACTCAATATTTTTTTTCTTTCTTTTTTGAGTATATACAAATATCACTTAATGGCTCCTTTGTTTTTATTTTGGAAAAAATTAATCCTTAATGGGACCATTTAAAGAATACTGTTTAATCCCTTATTTTTACCTTTTAATTTTTGATCAGTACTGATTGAATACCTTTAGATAGGATAAAAATATGTTTATTAAAATATTACTGGGATTAGTTCCGTTAGCAAAAGACTACACAATTTATTTTAAGATGGAACAGGGTGAGGGGGAAGTCATATTTTTTGTTGAATTGTATTAATATATGTTTTTTATTATTATTACTGTTATCAATCTTATAGTACTGGATATTGTCATATATGATGATATAATTGAAAAAAATAATAAAAATTATTTTTTAAAAAATTCCCCCCCAAGGGGGGATTCCCCCCTTGTTGAGAACCCCTGTCCTAGAGATTTGGGGATAGAGCCTGGAGAGGGCAGGGGCCTCAGTGGGGTACAATGGCGTAAAGTCCACCCTCCAAAGCATCCATTTTATCTAGCAGAACTGATCGCTGTAGCCTGGAGATGAGATGTAATTGAGCCTGGCCTTGGCCAAGGAGGGTGGGTTATAAATTAGAAAAATAAATAAATAAAATAATTACAGGAGATCCACAGACCCCACCTGGTGGCTAGCATCCCTAACAATGTGGGCCAGAAAACCAGCCAAGTCTCTATAGGGGATGCCAAGAATTTTTTTTCTCCATCAATCAAATGGCTGATTTATGGCAACCCCGTGGGAGTGCCAGATCACAGACATCAGTTCTCTTGAAGAAAATGGCTGCTTTAGAGGGTAGACTCCATGACATCACACCTCACTAAAGTTCCTCTCCTCTTCAAATCCTGCCCTCCCCAGGCTCTACCTCCCAAATCTCCAGGAATTTCCCAACCCAGAGTTGGCAATCCTAGCATATGTCTAAAATCTTTATTAATAGTTATTAATAATATGATCCAGGCAAAACAGACTGTGTCAAGAAAACATCAAACTTTAATCTCCCCTGCCACACACAAAAAGATCCTTTACTCTCACGATATTTTAATCTGATGGGCGGAATCTTCATTCTCACAAGCAAACCATGGTAGAGTTAAGACTATGGAACCTATGAGGCAAAATTACTTCAGTCCAAATAAGCAAGGGATTTCAATTAGTTGAGTAACTGGCAATCGTGAAAGAATGACTGTATGAATACAACCAACTGAAATTTAAGTGCAGAGATGAAGTTTGCTTTGGGTGGTTTATAATAGTAGTACTATTGCCAAAGGATACTGGGAAGACTACTGCTTGCCACCTGAACATCTTGTTTTGTGTTGCTAAGGTAAAAAGACTGGGCTCCTGCTGTTTTAGAAGATGTGGAAGGATGAGAGAGTCTTGAAAATAAGGAACAGTTCTAAGCAGATGAGAGCCTGAGCTGAGTTTCGTTTGCTGATTATAATGAGCTTTTGAAGTACACCTAGTCAAGACTCGAGTGTCCTCCATGCTCATATTGTCTCTTTCCTGTGATTTTTTCTGTTTGTCATCTGTGTGTGTTTGGAAAAATTATGTTTTTGATACGGCACGTTAGTCAGCTACGTGCACAGCAAACAGCTGGTCAAAGTAAGAGTTTTCAGACTCCCGTTGGGTCCAGTCAATGACTTATCTTCTGCTGCGATGTTCACAATAACACCTTTTAGAGGAGAAAGGACTGGGGGAAGAAATCTCCATGAAGAAAACCAATTCCAGCCTCTAATCTGCATGAGAAAAATTATATTTTTAGTTAGAACAAATTATGAATATTGATGAAGGCCTAGTCCACCGCCAAGAGCAGACAAAGGACTGAAACTGTTCCTGGACTGCAACACTTAAGGGAAGTGCTGATTAAACCAATGCTCCACGCAATGGCATGACCTGATTGCAAGTGGTGGGAATCACATGGTTATAATTTGTAAACAGGGTTGCCAGGCCATGCGGGAGAGTTACGTGGTGGGTGTGGCCCTTGTTGGGTCATAATGGCATTGCCTGCAGTGTGCTGACATCACTCGTTGATGGAAGTGATATCAGCACATCGCTGGTAACTTTCTAGCATTCCACAGAAAGTTTTGTCAAAGAATTTTTGCGGAATGCTAGAGCATCTCATCTTTTAACCCAGAGGTAACGTGGGCACATTGGGGCTCTGCCAGGATGCTAGGCCTTTCCTCCCGCACCCAATCTTCCCACTAATGACAGGCATCAAATGTAACAACCAGGAAGCCTGATCTCAAGAAAACAGAGCCATTTAGCACCCTTAGCCTTTGGGTAGCCCTGACCTGGATGGTCCAGGGTAGCTTGCTCTCATCAGATCTCAGAAGCTCAGCAGAATCAGCCCCGGTTAGTACTTGAATGGACCACACATGAAGTCCAGGGCAATGGAAAACCACCTCTGAGCATTTCTTGCCTCGAAAACCCTATGGGGGTCACAGTAAACCGGCTGTGACTTGACGGAGCTTTCCACCAGTAGCCCTTTGGTGAATGTGATGCTCTGCACAGTGGGAAAGGGTTAACCCTGATGAGAGTCCATTATTCTGTGGCCAGCAGACCAGGCTGATCCCCATCATTTGTGGCTGTTTCTGAAAGGCTTCGATGATAGGTCTGGCTGAAGCCTTATCATTGTGGTTTTGTGGTCAGAAAGACCAGCTGAAGCTCCAGCCATAACTCATTCACATGGTTTAAGGTGACCACGGATGAGTGTTCTTTTCAACCCACAAAACACACAGACACACACAGAGAGCCCAGCTGCCGCGCATGTTGATCAGCACTGGGCAAGGGTTAAAATATCTGTGCAAAGAGTGTCGGTCTTCACCAGAAATAATTTGCATTGTTTATTCAGCCAACTCAAAACCGACTATTTATTCGAAGGCACAATATAATCCAAATATATTAATGTATTGAGCTTCTGTAAAGGATTCATCCTTTGAGCGGTGAAGATATCCAAGTATTCAACAGAAAGGAGTACAGAATACCATAATAGTGAACTGAAATACCATATGGGGCAACTGACAGAAAACAAAATAACCTCACTGTCACCCTTGATTATTACAGTGATCATTTATGCATGGGAGTTTTACCTGAGGTTCATTGCGGGCTAGACCCACACTGTCCAGTTGGGAATCTCTGCACCAGCAGCCTCCAAGTTCAAATCAAGTTCAAATCCTGCCCCTTGCTTTGTAATTGGCTTACTTTGCAGTGTTCACTGTAGAGAAGATTCCCCACCACAAAACCCAATTGCGCATCGAGCCAGGCGCGCGCCCGCACTGCGCACCCCAGAAAACCTCCCGCCGATCGACCGACGGGACTTGGTCAGCCTAAAGCTAGCTTCAACTCTTTATCATTGTGTTGTCATGCTAGATGTCTTAACAGCCCTTTCTGCCAGCTCTCTGTCTTCCACACCGTGAAAGCAGTCAAACCTGCATGTGGGTGCTTGCTGTCCATCTTCTCCAAGAATCCTCCCCCCCCCCGCCAAAAAAAAAGACTTGTCATGTTTGATATTGCTCATCAAGTCCAATGTTTTAATTCAGGTTGATATCTGAAATGTGGAGGTCTCATACTTGGGTGAATAACTCTCGTGAGAAATTCAGCTGGAAGGCCTTAGTGCATTTTGCTTCCAACTCAGGGTCTAAAAAGGGCAGCAGCATGTAGGGTTGACAGGTCCCCTAATGCAACTGGCAGGGGCTGAGGGGTGGGGGGAGTTGGGTTGCCAGCTCTGGGTTGGGAAATATCTGGAAATTTTGGAGGTGGAGTCTGACGCAGGCAGGATTTGGGGAGGGGAGGGACTTCAATGCCATAGAGTCCAATTGCCAAAGTGGCCATTTTCTCCAGGGGAACTGATTTCTATCGCCTGGAGATCAGTTGTAATAGCAGGAGATCTCCCGCTGGTGGCGAAGAGGGACCTGGCAACCCTATGTACGTCTCTTTTTTTAAACTTCCCAATTTCTTCCCTTCTCCCTTTTATAAAGTGCACCATTTTGTTGGCGTGTGTGTGCGTGTGTGTGTGTGTGCATGTGTGATTGCTTAAGGAATCCGTTCTTAGGTGCTTAGGGTAGGTTCTTCACATTTTTTAAAATGTTGTTTACAAAAAATACTTTTGTGTTTACAATTGCTCTCTTTCTATTTAAATTTATTTTGGGATACTCCTACCGAATTCCACCCTGGTCTACAGAGGCTACAAGGTCTTGTGTTATTCCTTTTTTGGAACCCTTTTAAAGCTAATTTCCCTTTCTCTGGGTCCAGTTTGGGTACCTCAAAGCTAGTCAGTGTATAAATGAGGTAAAGAAAGAAAGACATTTTAGTTGGAAATTATGAGTTTTTTTAAAAAAAAATTATTATAGGCAAAACACATTGCCATATATACGATATATGTCACATATTTATTATCTAGACTATTATTCTCCCTGACCCTGAATGCTGAAGAAAGGTAACAATGCAAAAGATCATTTGTTAGCTAGTTAGACGGACAGATATGCATAAATTAGCCTGTCTAAAAGACAAATCGCTAAATGAACGAAACAGACAGATCCATTTTGAATCACTCCTTTGATGGTCTTCCCCCATCCCACAACCTCAGAAATCTTTAATACCATGAATTTAACCTTATAACAGCACCCCCCTTTATAAAAGCATTGTACCAAAGCCTGAGAATACGAAGTTCATGACCAAAAATATCAAGTTCATGTCCTACAGAAATTGCTTTCCTGAGGCTAAAAAGAACCCTTTTATCTCACTACAGGGGGAGCACATGCAGCTGTACTACCTCTGGAAAAGCCGCAGAGGAAATGTGTCAGAGAACACTCCACTCCTGTCCGGCTCAATCAACAGAGCAACTTCTTGAAAGTTTTTGCCGAATATTCCCCCCACTTCAGCTACATATCATTCATTTGTGCAAACTTGCCAAGCTGGAGTCTTTGTTGGTTCACTGTTGTCTCTTCCGACAACTTTTTTTTATTTATCTGTTATTCTACCAAATCTTGCAAACAGTTTATACAGTGCTCATACCACAGGCTTACCAGCGTAATCAAGCCTTGATGTTTTGAGGCTAGAGTTGCCAGATCCCTCTTTGGGAGGTTTTTGGGGCGGAGCCTGAGGAGGATGGGGTTTGAGGAGGGGAGGGGCTTCAATGCCATAGAGTCCAATTGCCCAAGCGGCCATTTTCTCCAGGTGAACTGGTCTCTATTGGCTGAAGATCAGTTGTAATAGCAAGAGATCTCCAGGTAGTACCTGGAGGTGGGCAACCCTATTTGAGGCTCAAGATTTTAAGTTGAACTATGAGATGGATTTGGATATCAATTGTAATAGTCCTTGGTGGAGGGAAATGCCATCTAGTCATAGACTAATGAAAACCCTGTAGCATTTTCAAGGCAAGGTATGTTCAGAGGTGGTTTGCCATTGTCTCTGCATAGCAACCTTGGACTTCCACGGAGGTCTCCTATCCAAGTACTTAACCAGAACCGACCCTGCTTATCTTCTGAGATCTGATGAGATGGGGCCATCAAGGGCTATCTAGGTCACAGCAATATCCTTAGCATCGTGGAACTACTGTAGTGTGTCCACACTACTCCTGTAATCTTTCCAACAACCCTGCATGATCATCTCCTATATTGCTAATGGGTAGCTTTTGACAAGCAGCAGTCTTTCATGAGCAACATGCAGCCCCATATGCAATATGGGGCTAATAGCAGTGATCTACCTTGCAAGGTTGTTGGAAAGACAACTTAGGCCTGGTGCACACACAAGACGGTAGAACAATGCGATGGAAAAATGGACGGCATCACTGCAGACTGCAGGTGGTAGAGTCCAGTTCTGAATTCTTTGCATTAAGAAAATCCACACAGATAGAAAGCTAAGAGAGGTGGGTACAAGCTGTGTTTGCTTGCTTTGCTGGTCTTCTGTTTGCAGAGAGTCCTTTAACCACAAGAGAGTATTCCAAACTATAATCATCCACCTGGGGTTACCAATCTCAAGGTGGAGCCTGGCGTTCTTCTGAAATTACAATTGATCTCCAGATCTCCAGAAATTACAATTGATCTTCTTCTAAATCAGGACTTAGATAATATAGATGGAGGTGCTTTGGATTCTCCAAAGATGCCACATATTCTATAATAATAATAAATAAATTTTATTTGTGGCAGGTATGCCAGGTAAAACACAAACTGATGATACAGAGTAGATGTTTACAGCCAAGGCCAACAAAATTAGGAATCACCCAATTTTACAATTCCACCGATTAAGGATGTACATTAAGGCGACGCAGCTTCATTGCTACTGCGCAATATTTTGCAACCTGAGTGGTGATCTGTCTCCCAGCAGAAACCTTTTGGTCCATTCACCCTCATCACCAGAGCCCATTTCCCTAATCAAAGGGTCAATAATATTGAAGCTGGCTGACTTGTAGAGGGGACATCTAAAAAATACATGCTCAATGGTTTCCAGCTCCCCTGTGTTACAAGGGCAAAGTCTCTCCACCCTGGGGATCTTCTCAGCCACATATTCTAGAAAACATCTCAACCAGCTTCTGTATCCTAAACCTTTGCTTGCTTGCTAGGTCAAGCTTTTATTTATTTATTTTTAAAAATGACCCTCTAATGTCCAATCTTTTTTACCTACTTTGTTGCTCTCTGGGTCCTGAGAACGAGCCGCACAGGGGACAAATCCTTGATCTTTGCCTGAGATAATCAGACAAATTGTATTTAATAATAAATAACGACAATATAATGACTCTGGGGTGATCGCTTCAAGGTCAATCTCCCACAATTCCCCAGCGGCTGCAAAGAAAGGGGATCTTTTTTTTTTTATGGTTAACGTTTAGTTTCCAAATTAGCACAGTAAGGGTTTAGAGGGAGGAAAGAGAATCTACCATTTGAGGAAATAATTTATGAAATGTAGATGGGCCTTCAGTTGGGAATAAGGCCGGGCAAAATGTTAGTGGCTTTTTGTTCCCGCAGCTGGCCTGTCGAATTACACAGAGCCAGCACAGTAAATAATACCGCTATTGTCTGCCTGTGTCAGAGACAGACAGAAGGTACATTTGGACTGGGTCCAAACGCCACAAGGGCCACTCGTAGCCTCAGTGTCCAATTACTGCTTGCTTGACTATAAAACACACTTTTTTTAAAAAAAGAGAGAGAGCTAATTTAAGAATGGCAGCTTTCAATGGTGACTGTGTTAAAGGGAAGGAGGAAGCTGGAAGCCAGTGTTCACTACCCCTCTCGTCATTGGGGGGAAGGAATAATTTTAGGTACTGTACAAGAGTCATCAAACATGGATACGATGAACGTAATTAGGATATGGTGACATTGGCACAGTTGTAACGGCCACTCGGTCAGGGCCTTTAAGCACTCTGCTCTCTGTACGGTGTGTTCGAAGAGCTGGAAGTTTTTCTTTTTAGGAAAACAGAACAAGTGCAGTGGAGAAAGAAAATATCAACCGAGTGCATTTTTATCGTGCCCTTTTTCTTGGGTCTCAGGGTGGCGTATGGGGGCCTCTCTCCTCCATTTTATTCTTATCACACTCCTGTAAGGTTGCCAACCTCCAGGTGGTGGCTGCAGATTTCTTGGGATTTCAACGGATCTCCAGGCGACAGAGATCCATTCCCCCGGGAGAAAATGGCCACTTCCCGGCCGAGAGGCGCAGATCTGTTTAAAGGGCCCCCCGCGCACCTTCAGGGAAGCCCCCTGAAAGCACGCAGGGGGCTCTTTAAACAGATCTGCGCCTCCCAGCTGGAAGGAGCAGATCTGTTCCCCCCCCAGGGGCTGGGAGCCCATTCCTGAGGGGGGGCATAGATCTGCAGCAGCCAGGAGTGGCATAGCTGCACCACCTCCTCAGAGGTTTCCTGGCTGCTGAAAGAACAACCAAAAAAAAAGCATTTTAAAGGGAAAAAAACCTCCAAATCTCCCCATAGAGCAAAGCGAGGCTACGCCACCAAAAAAGATGGCACAGCAATGCTGCAACTCAAGGGGGCGTTCCTGGGGCAAAAGGGGTTTGGAAACTGACTAACATCAGCTCCTCCTCTTGGAACGCCCTGGTAACGCCTCCCTCATGCCGGCGCGGGCTTTCCCTTCTGGCATGGCTGCACTGGCAACCGGGGCCGGTGCAGCTCCGCAGTAGCACAGTGCCGGTGTGCTTGCCACCATGACGACATAAGTCCCCCTTATCCTGGGTTAAAGGGGCACTTACGCCAGCGTGGAGTCACACCAGCTCCTAAGGAGCTTCGCCCTTCCCTTCAGGATTGCCCCCTTATTTAATAATCTTAAGAATTAAGCGTTGCTTTTTTAAAATACTAGAATCATTGCCCGCCACCTGAATCGGTGGAGCCTATTCGATCACCTCAAAAGATCCTATTCTCTAGCAAGTGAAAAACAGGCCTCACAAAAGTTTGAGAGGAGGAATGAAGGAAGGCAGGAAAATGGAAAAAGGCTAAATGAATTATTTACATCTATCTGGAAGATGCAGAGAGACAGAGTCACCCAGATCTGAATTATTATTATTACGAGGAACCATATTAGAGGTGACAAAAGTGAAGTCTCGAAGCTGGCAACTTACAAATTCATGGGGGCCAGGTGGCATTTGCTTGAGAGGTCTGAAAGAACTCAAATGTGACATTACGGATCTTTTCAAACAAGGCAACTTATTAAAATTAGCCTCTTCAACAGAAGATTGCAGAGTAGCCAACATAACACTTTTTTTTAAAAAAAAGGTATCAAGGGTGGGGTGGGTGGGATCTGAGTAATTATACATCTCTTAATCTAACTCGCATCTGTGTCAATTGGGGGAAGCATACTGAAAACTAGAATTATTAAACATACAGAAGAACAAGCCTGGCTGAGGGCCAATCAACAAACCACAAAAAAAAGAAGAAGCCTTCTTTCACAAACCATCAAGAATTCTCTGAGGAGCACCAAAGTATCCATCTGGTTGACATGATATACTTGGACTTCAAAAAAATCTTTTGACAAAATCCTTCAAAAAAAGGCTCCTGAGCAAACTTACAAGTGGCAGGCTAAAAGCTCGTCTTATGTATTGCAAAGAACGGGAAGCACCAGGCAGGAACATCAGGACAGTTTTCACAAAGTAAGGAAGTAAGTAATGGGGTCACCAAAAGTTGCATTGGGTCTAAGGTTTCCAATCTCCAGGTGGTGGCTGGAGATCTATTATTACAACTGATCTCCATGTGACAGAGGTCAGATCACCTGGAGAAAATGGCCACTTCTGAAGGTGGATTCTATGGCATTATACCCCATCGAAGTCCCTCCCCTCAAACCCTGCCCTCTTCAGGCTCCCCCCAAAATCTCCCGTTATTTCCCAACCCAGAGCTGGCAACCATAACTGGGTCACTTGTTGTTAAATTGACTAATAAATGATCTGGTGTCAGGAATGGGAAAGGTAAGATACATTCTATGGGAGATCCATCCGTGTTTGTTTTAATGTTAAAAAAATCATCAGTGGTTGGACTAGACCCAACAGTGCTATGGCAATGGTGATTAACCCTACCCACAATGTCAGTCGTCTAGCAGAGCTTGTGTGGTGTAGTGGTTAAGAATGTCAGACTACCATCTGGAAGTCCCAGGATCGAATCCCCACTCATGCCATGGAAGCTCGCGTTTTGCCTGCATTTTTAAATTCAAGATAAAACAGGTACCTCAAAACATGGGAAAAATGCGGGGAAATGCAGGGGGACCTCTGATGATCGGAAATGGCATGCCTAATTCAAACAAAGACCCAAAGACATCGGAGGGGTGACGGCGAATGAAACAGCCATGCATAAAATACCTATATGAAAATTGATTGCCAAGTTTTATTGCCCACTCCTCCACATGAGCGGCTGACACTAATCTGGTGAACCGGGTTGGTTTCCCCACTCCTACACATGAAGCCAGCTGGGTGACCTTGGGCTAGTCACACCTCTTTCCAAACTCTCTCAGCCCCACCTACCTCACAGGGTGCCTGTTGTAGGGAGAGGAAGGGCAAGTGATTGTAAGCCAGCCTGAGACTCCTTAAAAGGTAGAGAAAATCAGCATATAAAAACCAACTCCTTCTTCTTGGTGGTTTGCTCGCAATTTCACTTGGGACTGAACACAAACAGATGTGGAGAACAAGGTAAGTTTGAATGTTAGTTACATGGCTTGTCCACACTATTCTGTTTTTGTTAAATCTGATAGCTACCCTGCTGGAATTGTCGCTATCGCAAGGAGTGGTCTCAGGCTTTTTACTCCATATTTACCTTCAACTATTATTACTTCTTTCTTGGGACAGTAAACTAAGAACTGCATATTTTCTCCATTTGGGGAAGATGCAAGAAAACACCCAGTTGCTTTTGATTTGAAATCCAGTCCCTTCTATCTACCTTCTTGCATTCTAGTCAATGGCAGCATACGTCTTTTCTTCAGCCTTGACAATCTTGTACCTTTACAGCTTAGCAGGGGGAAAAAATCCCATATGTATCCACGAGATATATTCACTCAAAACCACAAAGGAGTTTTTATTATATATGCCACAGGTACAGGAGCATTATCAATCACAATGTTAAAGCCTTGATAAGCTCTATGTAGGTGAGTTCATCCTCCATCTCTTTCATCTCTGGATGTCTTGCCGAGTACTTCATTTGGAGAAAGTCCTAAAAGCCATGTTGGGTAACAAGAAGGGATAAAAGTGTAAACCTGTCTGTTCATATTTGCCAGTCCTTAACGTGGAGAGCACAGCAAGCATCCTGTCAAGGAAAATGAGGATTTTCTTTTGGGGCTCCTTTGAATCCTCAAACGAGGCATCTTCTTTGCGAGAGAAAAAGGAGTATCTCGATACTTAAGTCAAAATAGCAAACTTTTCAAAGGCCTGGAAACTTGCAGCTGGTTGTGAGGATTGAGAGTCGTCGACACTTGGATTGTTTGATATGCCATAAAGAGAGAGCCCAGGGGAAAATAAAAGTTCATCTGCCTTTTAAAATGATGGATATGGACAGTACTTTCTCCACAAAGCAAGCTTCAATTATTAACAGCAGGGCTTGCGCTCAACAGAGAGAGGGGCAGAGGGAGAGCGAAGGCTGCGGTGGTATCTAGACTGAAGCCTTTTCCGACAGTAAGTGTCAATTCTTTCTATAGGGAATGTTCTTTTTTTCCCTCTCTGGCCCATACAGAAATATTGACACAGCAAGCCATGCGGGTCTTGAAATTCGGGGTACAAAACTGTCGGCTGGATTTTTCGTGCTGCCCTTCCCACATTGTTCCAAGGAAGGGTGATGTGCAGTGAGGCTGCTTGAAAAATGGTGCTGAGATTCCATGCAATATCACCGGCGGGGGGGGGGGGAGGAGAGCCAAAAAGTAATTTCCTAACTAGCTGTTACTCAGCAATAGTCTGTTCCTTGGGGAGGGGGGAGGAAATCTGTACATTTATTAATCAAAATGTGGGTTCTCTTTTTTCCCCCTGCTGGTTTTGTCAAGTCGTTTGCGTTTGGTACACATGAACACATGAAGCTGCCTTCTACTGAATCAGACCCTTGGTCCATCGAAGTCAGTCTTGTCTGCACAGACTGACTGCAGCTCTCCAGGGTCTCCGTTAGAGGTCTTTCAGATCACCTACTCGCCTAGTCCCTTTAACTGGAGATGCCAGGAATTGAACCTGGGACTTTCTGCATGCCGAGCAGATGCTCTACCACTGAGCCATGGCTCCTCCCCGTACAAATGCTCTAATCAATTTAAACAGTATTTATATATACTACCCTTTTGTTATTATAGCTAAAGGCTGGAATGGGACATCGATCATTCAGTTCCATTGATTCACTTAAATCCTTTTGAGCGATTAAAAATGAACCCGCAATGAACTGGGTAAAATTAAAGGTATGCTTTTTTTTGTTAATACAAGTACTTCCAAATGCTATCGTTACCACGCACAGTTTGAGAAAAAGCATTCCATCCACCCTCTCACAAAGGGAAGAATGCCTTTTCCAAGATGTTGTCAGCTGTGACGGGTATGCATCATCTAAAAGCAAAGAATGTGTGCTTTTTTAGAACTGTTGTTTGTAACAGTTGTCTTCCTCCAGGGAGCTCCGGGTGTTGAACGAGTGGTCCAGGGTCACCCAGTGAGTTTCCTAGTTGAATGGGGATTTGAAGATGACTTTCTTAAATTCTCATCAACTACTCTAACCCTTACATCACACTGGCTCTCTATATGCAAACGTGTGTTGATTTAGTCCATTGGGGGAACAGTTAAAAACAGTTATGATTAATCTGCTACAATTGCTAGAAAGACTGGGCAATAGAAAGAAGAGCAGCTTAAGCTGGAGGAAGCTCCTTAGACTGGAGGCAGGCTTCACACTCTGCTCAGAGGACTGGTACAGTAAAGGCCACTGTTCGGTTTGGTCTTCATAAGATGTCATCTAATGGTTCCATCTCTCAAGAGCTGCTAAAACAACCATTCCAGTTTCATATGATCACTCCTGACTCAGAGATCATAGATCCACAAAGGCAAATGAACACCGGAAACTGCCTTATACGTAGGGTTACTAACCTCCAGGTGGAGGCTGGAGATCTCCCATTATGACAACTGATCTGCAGACATCAGAGATCAGTACACCTAGAGAAAATGGCCGCTTTGGAAGGTGGACATTATGGCATTATACCCCATTGAAGTCCCTCCCTTCCCCAAACCCCACCTTCACCAGGCTACACCCCCAAAATATCCAGGTATTTCCCAACCCAGGGTTGGCAACCCTACTTATACCAAATCAGACTGTTGGCCTATCAGCGTTGTCTACTCTGACAGGCAGCAGCTCTCCTAGGTCTTTCAAATCACTTTTTGATCCTTTTCATTGGAGGTGCCAAGGATTTACCCTGGGACTTTCTGCATCCTAAGATGTTCTACCACTGAATCCTGCCCCCCTCCTCTTAGGATTTTTGTATTTATTTATTTGTAGTTTTTGTGTGTAGCTGGCTATCATAGGCCTTTCAGACTGATTATATTCTTATTGTGGTAAAATTTAGTTGAGGGCTATTTAATCTGAGAATACTTGGTTGTGATAACACTCTCTAGTCCCTTTGGAGCTATAGATGGGTTATCAGCCACCTGAACAAGACATAGGACAAGGATTATTAACAGAAAAGTAATTACTTTTGTAGCCCTTTTGTGACTCATTTAGTGCCCTGTTGCATCTATTATGGTTTATTTAAGCTTTTCTGTCAGTGAAGTACCTAGTGCTATCCAGATGTTGTCAATATTAAGAGGTTAAAGAGGAGAGAGTCACAGGTGGTTCTCAGTTACTCAAAACATCAACATCTCTGATGTGTTAGTATTGCCCAGTTAACATTTTATATAAAATTTCAGCATTCCATAGCATATTTTAATTAGACTGTTTATCCATTTTCCCCAAAGCATGGCGATTCCATTCAGTCGAGAGCATTTTTCCTCTTCTGCTATCAGATGACAAACTTCTTCCTTGCTCTGTGGCAGGACATCCGTGCAAAGTTGTAGTGCTTTGTCGCTAGGGTTGCCAACCTTCAGGTGGTGGTTGGAGATCTCCTGGGATTAAAACTCCCATCTCTGGGTAACAGAGATCAGTTCACTTGGAGAAAATGGCCACTTTGGCAGGTGGACTTTATGGCATTATATCTTATTGAAGCCCCTCCCCAAACCCCACCTTCCTCAGGCTCCACCCCCAAAATCTCCAGATATTTCCCAACCTTGATCTGTGTGTGTGTTAAGTGCCATCAAGTCGCTTCCGACTCATGGCGACCCTATGAATGAAAGTATTCCAAAATGTCCTATCTTTGACAGTCTTGCTCAGATCTTGCAAACTGAGGGCTGTGGCTTCCTTTATTGAGTCAGTCCATCTCTTGTTGGGTATTCCTCTTTCTTCCTCTAACTTGATCTGGAAGCCCTATTTTTTGCCAGATGTGGACAGAATTATGTCAATTCATAATAGTAATATAAAGTTTGTCTCAAGTGACTTAGATGGGCAAGCGACAGAGGATCTCCCTCTATGTTCCTCAGTACTCCACTAATATTGTTTTCCAGCTGCAAATCACCCCCTGAAAATCACCAACATCACCATAATGTAACAAGTCTCAGAGGAGTTAACCCTGATTTAGCATCATTTATGTATGTATTTATTTGATTCCATTTCTATCCAATGTATGGTCAGAAACACAGAGAAAGAAATGTACCCTCACCCAAATAGCACCCCTGTGAGAGTTATGAAGTTGTTATTTTCTGTACAATAACTAGATAAAGTTCTCAGTTTCAAGTCAGGTTTTTGGGGGGCATTTTTTCTCAGACCCCCATAAAAGGATTAATCAAGTTGATCTCTATAACAATATAGAGTTAACTCTATAACAATATAGAGTTAATGGTCTTTCATTCAAATAACTATGGATCACATTGACACCACCCAAGCACATATTGTCTCTCTCTGCACAGAACTGTTTTATGGTTTTCCATCTTTTAAGCCTCCAGACCTTATAGCCTATTTGGGAATGACTTCTGAATGAACACAAAGAAGGAGGGGGTAAACCCCATGTCTGACTAGAGTACCAATGGCCTTTAGGGGGTTGCCTGCAAATAAAACAAATTGATTCCTAGGGGTTCTCTTTAAGTGCTGCAGCCTCCAATCTAGCTATTTTGTATAAAGCACACACCTGTCTGTCTCCCCACACAAATGGCTAACTCAACAATTCAAAGCTTGATTGGAAAGTACCTCCCATAACTTTTGTTTTGTTTTCTTCCTTCCAGCTTTAATGCTGCAGCCATCGACAATGTTATTCCTGCTAATAAGGGAAGAGAAACATCATGGGAAATTTTCATTCTTGCTTTCTTTTTCATAACATAATGTGTGACAAGAGGCAATAAAGGATGTCAGATTTTGCAGATTTGCAAAGGAATTATTTCCTTCGCCTTCCCTTCCCCCACCCCCAGAGTGTAATTCTCATTCTTTTCCCCTCAAAAACTAGCCCTTTCTTCAAAAACATTCTCCCTAGATTCAGTCAAACTCATTACAGGTTATATATTTTTTTTGTCCTTTCAGTGTATCACTGCTATTTTTTTTTAGACTTTGAGCCTGGTGCATATACATCATTAACACACACAGACAACCTGATCCAAAGGGGCCATTTTAACTATGATGGTGCCAATGGTTGCTTGGAGCCATTGACTCTCTTCTGTTGGTTACGGTCACAGCCTCTTCAGTCCCACAGAACCTGAAACAACAAAACTGAGGATCGTTTCAGAGGGCAGCCATATTGGTCTGTAGTAGAAGAGCTAAATTCATGTCCAGTGCCATCTTAGAGATTAACAAGATTTTTAGACAGGGACAAAGGGAGTTTTGACTCTCAAAAGCTTATATCCCCCGAATCTTGTTGGTCTTTAAGATGCTACTGGACTTAAATCTAGGTCAACAAATACTAGCTGACATTGAACTGATCTGGTGAAAGACAGTGGCCATATGCTGATGAGTTCTACATAGCTTTTAAAAGGATAAGTCTACCATCACGCTGAGAGCCAGTATGGTGTCGTGGTTAAGAACAGTGGTTTGGAGCGGTGGAGTCTGATCTGGAGAACCGGGTTTGATTCCCCACTGCTCCACATGACCGGCTGAGGCTAATCTGGTGGACTGGATTTGTTTCCCCACTCCTACACACAAAGCCAGCTGGGTGACCTTGGGCAAGTAACAGCTGTTAGAGCTCTTTCAGCCCTACCCACCTCACAGGGTGTCTGTTGTAGGGAGGGGAAGGGAAGGTGGTTGTAAGCCAGTTTGATTCTCCCTTAAGTGGTAGAGAAAGTAGGCATATGAAAAAAACCAACTTTTCTTCTTCATCATCAATAGGGAGCCCCATGGCATAGAGTGGTAAACTGAAGTCACTAGGGATGTGCATATCGATATACCCATATTCCATATTTACAGGTATGTGTATTCAGCTTCTTTCGGGTTTACTGGAAAAAATCAGGCCCAATAAATCCAAATCCAAAATTTACCTGATTTCTTTTTTTCTTTTTCTTTTTTGCACAGCCCTAGCCGGAAACTCTGTGTTAAAACTGTGTTTAAACCAGAGAGTGTCTGGTGAGTCCTAGCGCAGACCAATGTCACTGCTGGTTCCCCCCCAGAAGTGACATCACACTGTCACCAACTGCCTTTCTAGCATTATTTTTCTATTGCCAGACACAAGAGCAGTGAAGGGAAACAGGAAACCAGGTCAGGGGCTACCCCCAACAGGAAAATGGCAGCCCTAGTTTGGGAGTATGGTAGATCAACAGACAAGGAAACAATGGCACTACAAATATCACAGCATCACTAGAATTACCTTTGAAGCTGCAGCAAGTCTCCTCCAATTGTAAATTACTATGGAAGATGACTAAATTATATCTACTGAAGAAGAGCATACCATACATGTCGAACTGGTGATTTTCACACCTTTGTGGTTTGCCACACTTGTTTGCTAATGAACTGCTGCATACCTCCGCACCCAATTGCTCACATTAGGAATAAAGAACAACTTATACCAAACAAAGGAATGGAGAGGAAAGTCTGTGTCTCTTTTTGTTCCTTTACAAGGGATGTCCTTGGATTCCCTTCCCCCCCCTCAAAAAAAAAATCCCCTGTAAACAAGCAGTGACCTGCAGCCGTGTTGTTCCTTCACACAATTCATTAACTTATGGCATATGCCCTAACATGAAGTCTGGCTTCACCACATCCCACCATCCCTGTTGGAAAGAGTCTCAAATTAATAACAGCCTTCCTACCAAGGAACCTGAGGTGCTCTCTCGGGAAGGGGTGAATCAAGATTGCCTTTATGTTTGTTCCAAAGACAGAGGTCTCAATTTAGGCTTGGCACACCCTTCTGCAGGAGAATTACAGAAGAATTACACAACTTTAAGGTTGACAATGAGGAAATTGAAATTGTTCAAGACTTTCTATTCCTTAGCTCCACCGTCAACCATAAGGGAGACTGCAGCCAAGAAATCAGAAGGAGATTGAGACTGGGAAGGGCAGCCATGAAGGAGCTAGAAAATATTTTGAAGTGTAAGGATGTGTCACTGGCCACCAAGACTAGATTAATTCATGCCATCGTATTCCCTATTACTATGTATGGGTGTGAAAGCTGGACAGTGAAGAAAGCTGATAGGAAGAAAATAGATTCCTTTGAAATGTGACGTTGGAGGAGAGTGTTATGGATACCGTGGACCGCCAAAAAAACAAATCAGTGGGTTATAGATCAAATCAAGCCTGAACTGACCCTAGAAGCTAAAATGACTAAACTGAGGCTATCGTATTTTGGTCACGTCATGAGACAACAAGAGTCACTGGAAAAGACAGTAATGCTAGGAAAAGTTGAGGGCAGCAGGAAAAGAGGAAGACCCAATAAGAGATGGATTGACTCAATAAAGGAAGCCACAGCCTTCAGTTTGCAAGATCTGAGCAAGGCTGTCAAAGATAGGACATTTTGGAGGACTTTCATTCATTAGGTCACCATGAGTCGGAAGCGACTTGACGGCACTTAACACACACACACCCTTCTGCATGCCGTCTATTCATGACAACGGCCGTCGACTCTCTCTCTCTGCAAAGGGCTCAGCCGTTGAGAATGCAGCTGGGACCTGGTTTTCACATTCTGCCAGCATCAGAAAGAAACTTGCCTTTTCCCAACACACCTCTTTTCTTTTTGCTATTTCTTCACTTTCAGCCAGAGGTTTCTTATAACCCCAAAACGTTTTTAAGCAGTTTTTCTCACCACTTCCTTAACACTGAAATGGAGACTCATGTTTCTCATTTATGTAAATGAGTGCAGTTATTTTGTCTACATGAAAAAGAGTTCACCACAAGGCTTATCTCTTGGTACACCCAACAGAGGCACTATCAGGGTTTCCAACCTCCAGGTACTAGCTGGAGATCTCCTGCTATTACAACTGATCTCCAGCCAATAGAGACCAGCCAATAGAGACCAGCCTGGATAAAATGGCCACTCTGGCCATTGGGCTCTATGGCATTGAAGTCCCTCCCCTTCCCAAACCCTGCCCTCCTCAGGCTCCGCCCCAAAAACCTCCCATCAGTGATGAAGAAGGACCTAGTGGGAGATCTCCAGCTGGTACCTGGAGGTTGGCAACCCTATGTGGAACTCCCTCCCCTTGGAGAATCAAATGCCCTCCTTACAGTTTTGACTATATGGCCGCTCTGGTACGGTGCAGTTATAGAGGTGCCAGCTCCAGGTTGGTAAATACCTGGAAACCCTACTTGCTTGATTGCATTTGAAAAGGGGAAATGAAGGAGAAAGAAGTACGAGGTCCTCTGGTTCCTGGGTAGGGGTTAGGGTGGCAGCAGAGATAAGGAACCCTCCACCCAAAAATCTGCCTCCCAAGGACTATCATCTGGGGTCCCATTCCCCTGGTGGGGGCAGGGCATCCCTGCCACCCTCTCCCATTGCCCACCAAGTGGCAACAGGAGAAAAAATTTAAAAACCTACAGCACTGCATGTAGCGTTATGTCGCTTCAGATTTCTGAAAAATGAGGAGACATAGGGTACCTCTAGGAATCGCCAGGAACTCTATAGTTTATATCAGTGATGGCGAACCTTTTAGAGACCGAGTGCCCAAACTGCAACCCAAAACCCATTTATTTATCGCCAAGTGCCAATACCGCAATTTAACCTGAATACTGAGGTTTTAGTTTAGAAAAAACAACTCATACATCCACATATTTTGTGTTAAAAGAAAAACACAATAACAGCTTTCAATGATACAAACAACTTTTTATTGAAAGGTAAAAGTTTGCATTTGGCATGCATCTCTCCAGGACTCGTCCTCTGCTCAGCCACCGGACATTATTGTACATAAGTAAACAATTATACTGTGCCTGAACCTCCTCAAGAAGTGCTTGAAACTGTCGACAATTCAGAGCACGAGCCATGATGTAATTCACCATTTTTGTGACATCTTTGAGGACATTGTCAAATTTTTTGAACAATTATTGTGATTTTTGCTGTTGTGTGCATGCTGATAATTTGTCTACCTTTGGCTCATACTTTGTAAGTTTGAGAGCAATACATGCAGCACTCAGGTCATCTGTTAGCCTGTTTCTGGTGTCAGATTTGATATAATTCAAAGCTGAAAACAGCTGCTCACAAGCATAAGATGATCCAAACAAAGTAAGGAAAGAAATCCCAAGTGCTTTCATTGACTTAAAATTATTTGGCAGAGAATTCCACACTTTAAGTATTTCATTTTCAGAACTAACTGTGCTGTCCTTTGTCATCCCTTCTATCTTTTCAAGTGTTTCACGCAAGTCATAGAATTTATTTTTCCAGATAGAGCTTTCTTGAAAATTTATTAGCTCCATTTCCAGATTTTCTAAATCTAACCAGTGTAGGCAGGAAAGATCAAGTTCTTCAAATTTGGCTTTATCTGGAGAAGTAAGAAAACACAAGGTTGTCTCCATCTTACGGAACTGTAACAAATGCTTTTTTAGATGGGCAGGGCCCCAGACAAACTGAAGATGGGCGGGGGCCCCAACAAACAGCTGAGCTGCCCCGCAGCTCAGCTGAGAGGGGGGGCTTGGCAAGGTTGTCTCCATCTTACGGAACTGTAAAAATCTGTTACTAAAATTCACCTTTGCAGCTGCTACAATGCTAGAAAATTCCTTGTAGATTTCCTGATGGCTTGTAGGATTGTCTGCAAATGTTGTAGAATTTTCTAAATGCTTTTTTAGATGGGCTGGGCCCCAGACAAACTAAAGACGGGCGGGTGCCCGTCCAAACTGAAGACAGGCGGGGCGTGGCAAGGTGCTGGCCACAGCCTCCCGGTCCAAACTGAAGACGGGCGGGCCGACAAACAGCTGAGCTGCGGCAGCAGCTCAGCTGAGAGAGAGGGAGGGTGCCAGCCAGGCAACACGTCACAGCCCTAGGCAGACGGGATGGGTCCGCACGTGCCCACAGAGAGGGCTCGGTGTGCCGGCTGCGGCACGCTTGCCATAGGTTCACCAACATGGCTCTACATGTTTTTACCATAGAGTTTCTGGAGTTTCCTAGAGCTACCTGTGTCACTTCCTCTTTTTTTTTTTTTTACTGGAAGTGATATGACAATGCAGCTGGCATCGCAGCCCCCCCCCCATATCACCACCCACAATCACCAGTCGCCAGGTACTGCCTGGCATTGCCCGGCAACCCTAACATCACCTCACTTTGCCTCATTTAGGAACTTGCGGTGCTTGCTGTTTAAATTCATTGTGGATTCACACAATCAATGTTCAAATCCTTTGAGCGATGAAATCAGCAATGGAAAAACTCTCTCTTTTTTCTTTTGCAGTTCCAGTCTTTTTCTATGTACCCAAACTTTCTTACCCCTGCTTTAATATTATTTTTAATGTCATACTTTTAATAGTATTAAAAAGCTTGCTCTGGGTGTCTGTTGTGTGAAGCAAGCTCCCATTTATCTATGAGACAATTAAAAAAATGTAAATATAGAGCCACAAAACTGTATTAAGGTCATGTTAAGGATATGACTAATCCCCGCAAAAGCCAGAAGTTGCAAGCTGAGGCTAATGCTTTGCACACTGTTCCTGCTTCTGCAGCACATGTATTAGGTTGATCTCCTTTTATTAGGTTTATTTTTTCCCTCATCTTTGAATGAGCTGAGGAGTCCATCAAGGCTTTTTCTTTTCTTTTTTTAAAAAAGTGAAACAATCATCGCAGGGCTCAAAATATTAGACATCACACGTATTTCCTTAGATCAATTGGGCCAACATCCTTATGCTGAGCTGAAAAGAAAATGGTAAATGCACAAATAATTATTGGATTTAATAATTATTATTCGATTTATTTTTATTTTATTTATTTTTATTGCGTGTATAAGCCTCCTTCCTTCCATTACAGAACTCAGGGTGGACTACATAGGGCTCCCTACATAGAGTGTCCCATTCTGGCACTCACCAGATCCTTATCTTCTTAACTTCAGCAAGATTGTTGTATCGTATGCCGTCTAACCATGCCCATGAATTCTATTGTAAAAGGTAAAGGTATAGGTCCCCTGTGCAAACACAGGGTCATTCCTGATCCATAGAGTGACGTCACATCCCGACGTTTACTAGGCAGACTGTGTTTACGGTGTGGTTTGCCAGTGCCTTCCCCAGTCATCTACACTTTACCCCCAGCAAGCTGGGTACTCACTTTACCAACCTTGGAAGGATGGAAGGCTGAGTCAACCTTGAGCCGACTACCTGAAACCGACTTCCATCGGGATCGAACTCAGGTCATGAGCAGAGCTTTTGACTGCAGTACTGCAGCTTACCACTCTGCGCCACAGGGCTCCTTGTAGATATGTATTTATTTAAAATATTTATGTTCTACCTTATCTCCTTGAATTTAAGCAGTTCGGGCTTTAGCAGTAGCAGTGAAGAGACTGGGCATAGGTTGGCCATCATTTTTGTAGGCAGGATCTGGACCAAGAAGTAGCTGTGGTGCTTCCAGCACTCTAAAAGCCACTTGGCTCAACCTGCTTCTGGCAACAGGGGCCCTCTAGAGTAGGGCTGCCAGGTCTCCTGCTCCAGTGAGAGATCTCCCGTCAGGCAGCCTCTTTTCCCTGCTGTCACTCAGTAGGACAGCAGGGAAGAATGGGGAAAGGGGGTTGGCATTGTTCTGACATTGCAATGCGACTTCCAGTGTGAACTTGGAAGTGATGTCATCACATCCTGTTGATGCTCTAGGTAGGGCTGTTGAAAAAAAAATCGGTATAGTTCGGATTCGGCCGAATTCGGCCCATCTGGATTCGGGATATGCCGAAGTCCGAACTCCCCCACTTCGGGTCGTGCAATTCGGCGCGAATTCAAAGTTCGGGAAAAAAATTTGGCCGAATAAAGCCATTAAAAACACAACCACACCTTTCTGTGGCTCCAGGGGGGGCATTTTTGGGGGTAGAGGTCCCAAACTTTCAGCGGAGCTTCAAAGGACCCTTCTTGCAAGACCCCCCAAGTTTTGTAAAGATTGGGTCAGGGGGGGCTGAGATATGGGCCCCGAAAGGGGTCCCCCCACCCTTAATGTGCATCTCTGAGCAGAGCTTGCTGCCCACGCACAAAGCTCCCAGCCCCGACCAACAGCTGATGAGAGCAAGGGTGGGGCAGGTGCTAAGAAGTTTGCAAAGCAACAGAACTGCAAAGCAACACTGCAAAGCAACACAACTGCAAAGCAACACCCACAACTGCAAAGCAACACCTTTGCAACCATGCAAAGCAACACCTGAAACCTGGGAGTTTGCAAACCATGGAAAGGGACAGAGGCAGCTAGCTATGCATACTGAGCAGGAGGGGTGGAATTTCCCCTTTTGCATTGGACCTGGGACCAGGAAAATGCATTCTTTAAGTAACCATTTGAAAACCAGTTTTGAGCAAGCATCAAAATAGACCTAACCGATCTTATGAATGAGGGAAAACCTGAGGACACACAACTGAAGACCCCCTCAATCCAGGGAGAGAGAGACTCAAGGGGGCACACACACCCCAGGCAGAACGGGCGAAAGCCCCCTTTGGCTTCCCCCCACCCACCCACAGAAACTGCTCCCTCCCCACACACTCACAGACTCTGCTTTCCCACACACACACACACACACACACAGGATAAAAATTATAGATTAAAGCCACCAAAGGGGTCTTACTGTGGCTGTCTTCTGTTCCATCAGGAGGGGCTGGGAGGACTGGGTAATCCAATATGATTCCATTTAAGCACGGAAGGTTTTGCTGCTCTGGAGATGCATACAATATCGGGTGATCCATTCATCCCAATGGGGAAAAGGGGAAAGCCCATATCTCGGGACCCCCTGACCCAATGTTTACAAAACTTGGGGGGTCTCTTACGAAGGCTCGTCTGAAGCTATGCTGAATGTTTGGGGGCTGCACCCCCAAAAATGCACCCCCTGCAGCCACAGAAAGAGAAAAGGGGGGAGCCCATATTTCTGCCCCCACTGAACCCATCTTTACAAAACTTGGGGGGTTTCTTAAGAAGGCTCGTCTGAAGCTATGCTGAAAGTTTGGGGGCTGCACCCCCCAAAAAGCGCCCCCTGCAGCCACGGAAATGGAAAAGGGGGGAGGGGAAAGGGGTGGAGCCCATATCTCGGGGGGCCCTGACCCAATGTTTACAAAACTTGGGGGGTCTCTTAAGAAGGCTCGTCTAAAGCTCCGCTGAAAGTTTGGGGTCTCTACCCCCAAAAATGCACCCCTGCAGCCATGGAAAGGAGTGAATGTGCACAAGCACCCCCCTCACACGAGGATTTCTCTCACTCTCTCTCTCTCCCCAGCTGGGCCGCACAGCAGCTGATTCCTCCAGTACTCAATCTTGACTGATTGGCCAGAAGAAGACCCAGCTTGGCCACCGATTGGCCGGGGGAGGAGAATGCTGCTTACTGACTGTTATGCTGCTTACTGACGCCCCGAATTTGCCGAATTTATTCATGAACTCCCGAACTCGCTGAATTCGGCTCCCCCGGTTTCCCGCCATTTTTGAGTTCAGTGTGGAAGCAGATGGGTGGGGGGGGATACAGGAGGAGTTTGTGCATTCCTGGCAACCTCTCTGTCTTCTTAGGCAGGCCCACCACAAACTCTGAAAATCCTGTGTCTGTCAAAAGGATGTTTTTGGTGGTACCAAACCAAACAAGTTAGGGGGTTTGCTTGTTTGTTTCAATTTGTCATCTTCTTTTCTTTCAGGCAACAGACAGACAGACGGACGGACGGACAGATGGATGGATGGAAGGATGGAGTGGTAACTGCCAAATGGAGGCAAAGAAGAAAGTATCCTGAAACTTAAAAAAAAAAAAAAAAACATTGTTTCAGTTGTCTAATCAGCCCAGTCTTTGTTGGGGGGCAGGGATAACCCCATCCTTTGGATAAATGCCAACAAATGCCGTTTAGGTATTTGCATCTGTTTATGCTCCCAGTCAAACAGCTTTTGTCTTAGCCTTGACAATGGAGTGCAAATGTTCTGACCCCCAACAAGTGGTTCTCAAACATAGGATAAAAGGCATTTATACCCCCTCTCTAAGAGGACGGGCATCTACTTTCACCCTTCTTTCTTCCTCTTTACCAGCTCTACCCTTTTCATGGCACTTGTTCTTGACAAGCCCTGCATAATTCAGCTTCTGTGTCTGTGGAAAATCTCTCGCGCTCTCTTTTCTTGGTCTTTTCAGAATGCACTTCAAGAGCTGGGCCACTATATCACTTTGAACATCAAAACCCATCTTACTCTTATTTAAACACTTTCCAATGTGACTGCCAAACCAATGTCCTTTTATGGGGATATATGCACTGCAACCCACCCAGCTTCGGAGCTGATACCAACCTCCTAAAAACAGTAATAGTAATAATAAACACATCCAGCAGAGTAATGGTACGGTCCAAAATCCGATGCTTAATTCATGGAAGGATGATCTAAAAACACAGCAAAATAAATCTAATTCACTTCACATGAACAGAATATTCAGATAATTATTTTTAATGGTTGTGAAAAACTATAAACAATATTCTGAAGTACTATTCATGAAAGCGTCTTGGATTAATTACAAAGCTTTGATCAATGCCATCAACTGAAATAGTTATCTGTTGGGGAAATTGTCTCAAATTTGCTTGTAGAAATGTACTCGGTCCAATGAAGGATTGCCATTGGTCCATTATAAATGAGCAATCAAATATTCCCGGACGTGTCTAGAAAAGTCCACCGGGCCTGATGGAGAAATGAAGGATGCGTTTGGACTTGCATCTGCCTCATCAGCTACATTTCTGTGTGTGTGTTTGTGATTTATTTCTTTACCTGGATAATCTATTAAAGTGGATTATTCTTTTAAAGTAGGTTAGATTTGTTTTGTGTTTATTTTTACTGGCGATTTTTAATTTTTCCTCTCTGCTCTTTCAACCTAACAATCCCTGTTTCTGTTTTTCTATATCCCTTGTGTACAGAGTAACTGTGATTCTTTATTTTCACACAATTTTTCTGTTTTCATGCACTGTTTTCCCCCCTGTGAAATGTACGCATCTTTCAACTTTATTTGAAGATCAATTAGACAGGAGTATACACTGTACGCATATTATGTATATAAATGACATGCACTGCACATATACCATATAAATATGGTATATGGTATATATAAATGTGTACTCTCACAAATTAATCTACAAAATGAGATGGGAAAAGTAGAGATTGAAGCTGTCAACAAAAGAATGTAATTAACGTCTAAAGAAATAAAGCAGGGAAAGTTTGCTCACCCCAAGTATTTGCAAATCCACCTTCTGTGAGTCAACTGTTATAAAATATCAAGCATCGAATTTTAATTGTTTAAACTCCCCAAAACACTGCAAAGTATACTTATACATCTTCTGGCCAAATTAAATACTCTGACACTGGCCGGAGACATTGCTTATAAGAGTTTGAATCAATGCACAACGTAGGTCTGAACTCACCCACATTTTTAACTGAAGTAATAAATGAAATCAAGTCTGAAAAATCGACTTTTGCATCCCTTGCATTTATGATTTTTTTTTTAAAGAAGCCACCCACATTCTTCTGAGAGGATTTTTATTGTGTATACACATCTAATTAGAAGGATCGTGCAGACTTTGTGAAGAAGAATTATTGTCAACGTTGAGCCATGCGGACATCCTTTTCCCAAGATTTACAGCCGGACTGTTCCCAAAGTCTGAGCTCTGTACCGTGAGATCCATCATTTACATAAGCAATCTTTAAAGTTCATGATTAATATCATGTTTCACCGAGCAGAACTGGAAAATGGGGGTTTGGTGTAAAACTGAACCTGCCGAAAGGAGACAGCATTCTCTGATTTCAGCTCTGATTTTTTTAAAGACCTCCCCCCCCCGCCCAATTCCTAAAATATTTGGAAAGGCTGCTTTAAGATCAAACGTAAAAATAAGAGTATTCTGAGGAAGCACAAATTAAGCCTCCAGCTAGATCTGTGACATAAATTTAAGATCCAAGCTTAACTGTTCTGGTAAGGCTGATAAACTCCATGCTGAGAAAGGAGCCTTTAAGCTTGCTTACCGAGGGCTAGGTTAAAAATTAATTCCTAACCCCTAGTGAGGGGTAGTGTGAAGTTCTGAGGGCATATTCTCATAAACATGCAAATTATATACCCAGAGGAGCATTCACACACACACACACACACATACACACAGACGTCCAGCACTGAGACTAACGTTTGCCTACAATGGAATTGGTTGGTCGCCTCAATTCAAACTTGGTTAGTTAGGCTTTACCTCACAGAAAAAACAGATCATTTTGTGGACACTCAAGCAAAGTCAGCTGAACTTCCATCTGCCTCTGACCCAGTATTGAAGGCCTTGTAATTACAGACAAAAATGTAAACTAAATTACACTGGGATTGTACTACTTCAGACTATGAGAAGAGATTCAAATGGAGTACAAAAACAACAAAATGATTCCCTTCACATTGAAAATTAGATGTCAGGCAGAAGAACTGTAGCAGGGGCAGACTAGGAGGTATAGCAGCCAAGCGCTGTGTGGGGCCTGGAGAACATGGATGCCAACCTCCAGGTACGAGCTGGAGATCTGCTATTACAACTGATCTCCAGCTGATAGAGATCAGTTGTAACAGCAGCTCACCTGGAGAAAATGGCTGCTTTGGCCACTGGAGTCCCTCCCCTCCTCAAAATCCACCCTCCTCAGGCTCCGCCCCAAAAATCTCCATGTATTTCCTAACCCGGTGCTGACAACCCTACTGGAGAGCCATTTTGTTGATTTTTATTTGTTTGTTTATTGGATTCATTTGTTCCCTGCCTTTCTCCCCATTGGGGACCCAAAGGAGCTTTACGTCATTCTCCTCTCCTCCATTTTAGCCTCACAACAATTCAGTGAGGTAGATAAGGCTGAGAGAGTGTGACTGGCTCAAGGTCACCCAGTGAGATTCCATGGCACGAGTAGGGATTTAAACCCGGGTCTTCCAGAGACTAGTCCAACCCTCTTAACCACTACACCACACACATTTTCTCCAGGGGAACTGATCTCAGAAGTTTGGAGATCAGCTGTAATTCTAAGAGATCTCCAGGATCCACCTGGAAGTTGGCAAGTCTAAATAAACCTGAGAACTCTCTTCTGAATGTATTCTAGTTGATCAGTCTACCTTTGAAAGTGTAATGTCCAGGAGTCTGGATGACATTTCACCGCTGCTGAGTGGAAACCCTACAGCCCAAATTCAGGAAATTATGACTCTGGGAAGAGAGAGAGAACCTCTGCTAATTTGGGTTAGCCTGACAGTCATGTTTTACCTGCAAGAACAAGTATGCCTTGGCACCTTTGTGTCTCCCCCCCCCCCCCCCAATCCTGAGCAATGCAGTTCACAGATAAAGGTAATGGAGTTAATGCAGAAAGTGACAGATTTTAATTTCAATTCAAGACTGTCTGCTTTGGCTTCTTAAGGAATATGACTAGGCAGCAGTCCAGGAAAAACATCTTCTCTTATTTTAATGATCTAAGAGCCCAATCCTGCAGACAGCCGCTGTTTGGTTTTGTTTTTTTGTCTCGGTTCCACCACAGCGGCGTCACTGGCAGGCCTTCTTCTTTGGGGCCAGAGCATTTTACTTCCCCATGGGAAGAAAGGTACTTGACTCTTTTCACAAGAGCTCCGCGCTGAGAATGTGGCTTAGAAGTAGATTTTCATGGGGAGCCTCACAATCAGTCAGTCTGACGAAGCAGATGTAAGGCCAGCCCAGATGAGACTCCGGAAGTTCCATGCAGAAAGCTTCCAAGCATATATATATTTTTTAAAATGGCTGACATGCAAGACGCTGAAATTCAGACTAGGACTAGAGATCAGGAAACAGGAGGGGTTAAGTTTCTTCTCCATTCTCCTGATCTGAAACCACCTATCAGAGCTGCTATTTGCCCAGGTGAAGCAAACATAAAAGTCCTGATCAGTATGTGATTTTTGATGTATTTAGCAGCAGCAGAAGAAGAATTGGTTTTGATATGCCGACTTTCACTACCTTTTAAGGAGAATCAAACTGGTTTACAATCTCCTTCCCTTCCTCTCAGCACAACAGACACCTTGTGAGGTAGGTGAAGCTGAGAGAGTTCTGAGAACTGTGACTAGCCCAAGGCCACCCAGCTGGCTTCATGTGGAGGAGTGGGGAATCCAACCCGGTTCTCCAGATTAGAGTAACCACTCTTAACCACTCTTATCTTCACTACACCACTGGCTGTTATAGGGTGGCCAACCTCCAGGTGGTGGCTGGAGATCTCCCTCTACTACAACTGATCTCCAGGCAAGAGAGATCAGTTCACATGGAGAAAATGGCTGCTTTGGAAGGTGGACTCTATGGCATTATACCCCATTGAAGTCCCTCCTCTCCCCAAAACCTGCCCTCCTACCCCAAAAAACTCCAGGTATTTCCCAACCTGGACCTGGCAACCCTATTTATTTATTTTAATTAGTTATTATTGATTGATTTAATTAGTACATCTCAAGCCCACCGTTCCTTCAAGGAACTTAAAACATCATACACGGTTCTCTCCCCTCCTGCATTTCATCTTCACAACTACCCTGTGAAGTAGGTCAGGCTGAGAGAGTGTGACTGGACCAGTGAGTTCCATGGCAAGGAGGGACTTCAACCTGGGTTGTCCAAGTCTTAGTCCAACCACAGTGCCACACTGGCTCAAGTGTGCCAATTTGCTCCAGCAGGGCAAATAGAAGCTCTGAAGCACCATTTCAGGTCTACTCCAAGTTGGGAAATTCCAGAAGATCAGGGGGGTAAAGCTCAGAGCTTGAGAGCACAGGATTTAAAGAGGGGAGCAACCTCAGAGAGATATATAATTTGTTTTATTTATTTATTTAAAACATTTTTATGGTGCCTTTCCATCCAATCAGGGTCTGCAAGGCTGCAAAAATAAAAACATTTAAATGATTAAAATGCAGTTAAAATATAAAATTCAATTTAAAAACACATAAGCAAACAATACTAGGAGGGCCAAAAACCATTATTGGGGTTCTGCCAGACAAAACAAAAAAAGTCTTTGCTTGCTGGTGAAAGATACCAATAGAAGGACTTTTGGTGCCATGACGGAAAAGGCTCTTTCTCAGGTCACTACCGGTACAGCCTCAAATGGCAGGGGCAACGAAAACAGTGTATCTGAGGATGACTGGAGGTAGCATGTAGGTTTGTATAGGAGAAGGGGGTCCTTAGGGTATGTTGGTTCTAGGCAGTACAGGGCTTTAAAGGTCAATACCAGCACCTCAAATTGAGTCCAGAAGCAAATTGGAAGCCAGTACAGGTGGAACAAGACTGGAGTGATATGGTCCCTACAACAGACTCCAGTCCATGCTCTGGCCACAGCATTCTGTATCAACTGTGGCTTCTGGACAGTCTTCAAGGACAGCCCCACGTAGAGTACATTGCAGTAATCTAATCTAGATGTTATCAGGGCATGCATCACAGCGGCCACATCTTTTCTGGCCAGGAAGAGCCACAGTTGGCTCACCAGCCAAAGCTGCTGAAAGTCACCCCTGGCCACCACTGCCATCTGTTTATCCAACAGCAAACCCAGGTCCAAGATCACCCCCAAGCTATGAACCTGCTCCTTTAAGGGGAGTGCAACCCCATCCAAAAGAGGGGATAACCCATTACCTGGGTCAGACCTACTTCCCACCAGTAGCACCTCCATTTTGTTGAGATTAAGTTTCAGCTTTCTAGCCCTCATCCATTCCAAAACTGCCTCTAGGCCCCTGTCCATGGTTTCCCTTGAATCTGCTGTATAATGCCACATAGTCTGCCCACCAAAGAAGCCTTTTTCTGATCTCCAATTCTAGGAGATCTCCATACACCACCTGGATGTTGGCAACCCTAGATCCAAAATGGGATCCTGGGCACTTACGCTGCATACCCTTATTCACATCTGAACCTGAACAGGGCTGATCACAAGCAGTTCATAACAATTCCTTAATAGGCTATGTCTTAGCGCAGACCCCGAGGTTCTTGGTTCAAGCCCCATCATCTGCAGCAGCCAAAAGAGAAGGCCGTAGCTCTGGATTACAGGAAAACAAGTGAAGCAGCCAGGGAAACAGGTTGTGCCAAATAATTTGGCATTTTAATTCAATGATTAGACTAATCATAGCATAGACCCGTCCTGCCCAACTGACGGCTTGTTTCCTTGATGTAGATATCGGTAACCATATCAGTTGTAACATGCACCAAACTGCTGAGACTTAGAAAATGGAGTCCTTGGAAAGAGTTAAAACGCATCATTAGGACCCATGCCAGAACTTTTAGGGCCTTCCACTACCATGTGAATGGCAATATCTCACAGTATCATCACACCCTGGGGTGGCAGAGTGCTATTATCATCTAGTTCATTCAGAATGGAGATGGGCAATGGACTGAAGATTTTGTTTCACACGCATCAAAAATCCTGCCAATTTTTTGTTGTTGTTGTTTTAAGAGAGAAAAGGGACAAGTGAGAATCACACTCTGGATATATATATACATATATATATTGTGAGCATACGAAGGCTTATCAAATTCTCTATTTTCCTCAAGTGGTACACTTTGGTGCGGTTCAGTCATAAAGCAAAAGCGCAGTTTAGTTAAACTAGTGTTAAGTGTGATGATCCAAAGATGGGACACTCCACTCACTATGGTTGGTTAGGGGTCCCTCAAACCAGGATCTAAAACCATTGTTTCGAACTAGGGTTGCCATCCTCCAGGTACTAGCTGGAGATCTCCAGCCGATAGAGATAATTTCACCTGGAGAAAATGGCCACTTTGACAATTGGACTCTATGGCATTGAAGTCCCTCCCTTCCCCAAACCCCACCCTCCTCAACCTCCACCCCAAAAACCTCCCACCGATGGTGAAGAGGGACCTGACAACCCTATTTGAAACTGATTGATTAACCACATTTAGTTTCAACTATGGTTTCATGTGATGTGCAAACACAGATAATCTAGTTTAATTCTGGCTTGTTCTCCAGCATTTCTTCCCTTGCACACTCCCCAGCTCCAAAGGTACCTGGCCAGAGCAAAGGCAATAAAACAAGGAAAACTAAGATCTGAAAGATCATCTGTGAGCCCATTCCTGATTTCATAATCTGAGCACAGTTCAAATAAACCCAGTTCCGTACTATATCTGAACTGAGCCATTGGTCTGTTGAGGTCAGCAGCACACAGCAGATATTTATCCTTGCTCTCTTCCAGTCTTGGGTTAGGAATGCATATTCCTGCTTTGGAGCATGGCTGCATCAGATAGTCTCTCATATTTCACATTGGGTTTGAAATTAGCACATTTGTCTAGAATATTTATACACCACCTCTCCGGAGACCTGCTCATGGTGGCTCACAAAACATACAATAAAATCATCACAACTGCATAAAAATAACTACCATAAAAAGAGGAATCATAGAGTTGGAAGGGCCCACCAGGGTCATCTAGTCCAACCCCCTGCACGATGCAGGAAATTCACAACTACCTCCCCCCACACGGCCAGTGACCCCTACTCAATGCCCAGAAGATGGCCAAGATGCCCTCCCTCTCATGATCTGCCTAAGGTTATAGGATCAGCATTGCTGACAGATGGCCAGCTAACCTCTTCTTAAAACCCTCCAGGGAAGGAGAGCTCACCACCTCCCGAGGAAGCCTGTTTCACTGAGGAACCGCTCTAACTGTTAGAAAATTCTTTCTAATGTCTAGAAGAAGAGTTGGTTTTTATATTACACTTTTCTCTACCGAACGGAGTCTCACCATGGCTTACAATCATCTCCCCCCTCCCACAACGGGCACCTTGTGAGGAAGGTGAGGCTGAGAATGTTCCAAGGCTGCATGTGGAGGAGTGGGGGATCTACTCTGGTTCTCCAGATTAGAGTCCGCCACTCATGTGGAGGAGCGGGGAAGCAAACTCAGTTCTCAAGATTAGAGTCCGCTGCTCTTAACCACTACACCATGCTGGCTCTACACCACCCATATGGAATGTTAAAAACAACCAAAATCTAGGCTAGACATAAAAATAGCATATGGGATATACTGAAGCACATAACCAAAAACGATACTCAACAGGTGCAGGAGGGTAGTCATGTTTGTCTGTAGTAGTAGAACAAAATTCAAGTTAAGTAGCACCGTAAAGGCCAACAAAATTTTCCAGGGTATGAGCTTTTGTGAGTCAAAGCTCACTTTGCCAGCGCAGCTATCTGATGAAATGAGCATTGGCTCATAAAAGCGTATACCCTGGAAATTTTTGATGGTTTTTAAGGTGCGATTGGACTCAAAGTTTGTTCAACAGGTGATTGTTTCAGTACTCTTCTGCATGATTTTGTTGATCAAATTTGATTGGAAGAGCTAGTGTGGCTGTAGTGGTTAGCATGTAGAATTAGTGTCTGGGAGGCTCAGGTGCTGCAAATCCCCAATCAGTCATAAAGATCACTGGGTAGCCTTGGGCCAGTCACTTGAAACTTTGTCAGATGTTAAGTTTCGGTGTACTTAACTGTGTACCATGAGCATGTGCCTACCCGTTTGCAAGCAGAAACCATATGCGGTGCCCATTTCAGTCATAATGGAGATGGCAGGTATATCAGGAAGATCGCAGATAATGCTGCTCCCACTACTCACAGTTGGACACCCCCCCCCCCAAATTCAACTTCTGAAAAGGTTCTTTTGCTTTCAGCTTAATCTATTTTATAAGGATGTTGCAAGGATAAAATAGGGGGAAGAGAACTACGTATGCTCCCCTAAGCTCTTTGTACACAAGATATAGTGAAGTTGGTTTATTTATGGACATCTATAGCATCATCACATAAAATAGTGTCATTACATCATTCAAAATATCAAGTGGGATTTGAAGACCCCCCTGAAAACCTCTGCTTCTCTCTCTCGCTCTTTCTCTCTACCAAAAATAGTCATAACCTAGAGGTGTGGGCAACTCCACTAGAATGTATTGTGCTTTCATTGAAATGCTTTTGGCTCTCTGTTTGTTTGTTTTTATCTCATTTGTATCCTACCTTTCTCCCTAATGGGGACCCAAACCAACACAACATCAGTCTTCCCGCTTCCATAATATCTATACCACAGCAACCCTGTGAGGTATGTAGATGAAACAGAGAGGGTGACCATCCAGAGGTCAGCCAGCAAGCTTCCATGACAGAGGGGGATTCAAACCTGGTTCTCCAAGATTCTAGTCTGACACTGTAACCACAACTCCACAATGACTCTCTGAATCCTGAAATTCACTTGGGTTTGGCATGCAGATTGCCTAGACAAGAAGATGTTTTGATCCTCTTGGTCGATTTTTCATATTACAAAGAGCAGAGAGAGTGGTGATCTCTCAGATTCAATCTGTTTTATATGTCAAAACAAACACCTTGCATCTTGCCTGGCAGTCAACAGGAAGCCATCTTAGGCACTGGAACACCAGTGCTTCTAGTGCCAAACCTGCAGCAATCATCAAGGGCAACCATACCGAGAACACACTGCAATAGTCCTTGTTTCCAGTACACTTGCCAGGTCTGAGAAGGAGAAAAAAAAAGACTTCAACCTTCTTACCAGATGGCGGAAGTCTTGAGGATTTCTGTGGAACAGGATGACAGCTTGGTGTCAAATCATTTTCTAAAGTGCTGAATGACAAGGAACAACACAGGAATTAAACTCTGAAATGATAATAGTATCTTATGCTTAAATCATCACTCAGAAAATTGCATAAGTATGTGTGTCTTATGCATTTAGTCCCTCCATTTTTGTGGGCACAAGGATAAGACATTTTGTTTTCTTTTGGTATGTCTGTTGGTTCAGCAGTGGATTGGTGGGACATACATTGCATTTTCCATGTGTGCCCCCAATAAACTCCATCATAGGATTGATTAAGATCAAAGTTTAAATTCAGTAAACCAGTTAGACAGGTCTCAGATAGGGGTTACTGGACAGGAGAGGAAAGGTTATTCCCTCTATCGACTGAAGCATCAAAGTTCTGATTCAGAGTTCAGGCACATTCCAAACTAGCCTACTCTCCAGTGTAGGCTGATTCTTTCATATGATCACTGCTATCTTTTTAAAGGGGGGGGGGGATAATGTGGACTAGGATCTTGCAAGGCCGTCTTAATAGCATCATAGTTCCCCGGGCAAAGCACCATTCTGAGGCCCCTACCTACACAACCACTCATAGGAATAATAATGTAAATGGTCGATAAAATTAAAGATATATTTATTGGTGCTTCCAACAAAATCAGTGCTTAAACACTTAAAAAACATGCTGTACAGCAAAGACTAATCAACACAAACATTTGAACAATATAACATGATATTTATAGTTTATAATATTTATAGTTTAGTATAGTATTTATTTATTCCTTGACAGCAAGTCACAACATACATAGATTGGCATGGGGCCCCTATGCTCAAGGGAGCCCCCAGGCAACTGCCAAGCATGCCCATACATTAAGACAGCCCTGGGACCTTGTACATACAGGCTTTCACACCATACATTTCTTTAGATGCACACAACAAGGATACCTCCAAAGTTCTTCTCAGTTGAATTTCTCTCTTCATTTTGGACTTCCAAATTAACCAGACTGGTCTGCAAAGTAGGATGGAACCTTTTGGTCCCTTCATTTTGTTCATGCCTTTCTCCCTCCTCAACATCAGATGTAGATTGATAAAATCTACATCATGATTCAGCCAAGGAGTTCATGGTAGCATCATCATGCATGGAGTTACCACCATTTAATCTTCATAACCACAAACTGGATTGGCCACCCTAGCCCAAGTAACATGACACAGTCAATACGTGAATCAGACTGATAGATTCCCTGTGCTGTCATCAGAAGCATGCTTGTTTACAATTTAGAAAATTTAAATGTAATATAATGTGAAATTATGTTGATTCCCTCTCTCATTCTTCTTTTAATTTATTCTTAAGTCTATCTGTGTGAATCAGTTACTCAGTATTTAGATTTTGTGTTTTAAAATCTGAAATGGAAATGATGAGCAGGATATTTTAATTGAAGCCCAGAATATTTCATTTTAGTAAACTTCAGACACTAAGTAGAAACCATGCCTATGTCCATAACATCTCCATTTCCATAGATAGATAAAGGTCAATTAAGAAACCAATAGGAGCACCCAGACTAAGCAAATGTTTAGACACTTTGCAGTCTCTGCTCTCTCACTAGTTTTATTTTTCTTATGTACTGAAAAGGGACATCAGAACCTATGGAGATTTAATAAGAATGTTAAAGACCATGGCAACTAAGTAGTTGAAGTAGATGAAAAGCTATATGGGTCATTGTGTGGTGGGAAATATATGTATAAGAAATATGAACAGCTACCAACCCTGTAAATTATTGAGAGGGCTCAGACTATTTTTCAATATAGTCTTTCCTAGGACATTGCTCTTTGAAGCCCTTTGAGTTAGGTCGTAGAGATTGTAAATTATGCCAGGCCACCAAGGAAGAGCTTCATGGGTGAAATGAAATGTTGCTGCAGTCATCTTGTTTGTAGGCTTCCTAGAGGCACCTGGTTGTCCACTGTGTGAACAGACTGCTGGACTTGATGGGCCTTGGTCTGATCCAGCATGGCTTTTCTTATGTTCTTATGAGATTTGAGCTCCTTGTACGAAGAAAAATTTCAAGTCCGGTTGAAATGTTTGTGATGGAAAAGGCAGAGCCTGCCTTTCCCAACTGCAGCCAATCACCTATAAAAGGGGAGGTGAAATATTGTTAAGTTAGAAGGGGGGCACAGCTTAATGGCTGATCAACTGTGGATTTTGGAGGGTGAGGAGTTAGGAGATATCCCAGGTAGGCAAGGAGTCTAGTAAAGACTTCATGTCTTTGATAGAAAGAAAGGGTTTGGGTGCTATTCCTTTTCGAAGCAGTTAAACGACCAAAATCTCTGTGTTAGGTATTTACAAGCCTGTACCTCTCAAAGGCATTGAACTGTAAATGTGTAAACCCTGAGGCCCAGCTCTCTGCTACTTTGTGACCTTAAGTTCTGGAAAGGGTGGAAGAAAAACTAGTCACTCATCAGTTAAATTAACTGGTATTTTTGTGTGTGTCCCTTCTCTTGTGTGTATTACACTTAACATTATCACCTCCTGTGGGTATCATATAAACATGGGGTGTGTTGATATTCATTGATGTTGTTATACCAGTTATGTTAGTAATATTGATATTGATATTCACATTTAATGTTTTGTATCCTGATAGAAGTTTTAAACAAATTAAAAAACATATAGAAAACTGTCCCAGTGAATCTTAGTTCTCTCCCTATGAGGATAAGCCAGTCTGGAGAATATATCTTAACCACACATCTGAGAGCCCAAGAAATTATAAAGGGAGGGTGTAGTTGCTGAATTGGGACACTCAGTTCTGCCTGAGGGACTTGGTGGAGAAGTTATATGCTTTAAATCAAGTGAAGGGCTTGGATCAGGGTAGGTCATGACAGTGTTCAGTCTAGACTTCTCTTTGACAGTACATTCTTCTACATGGGGGGAGTTTTCGTGAAAGAGAAAATGAAATATACGTGGAAATTCCTAATTGTATCTTGAGATGAGCAGGCCAGGAACACTGGTGCTACTGAACATGTATCGGAATCCCTTCTCCCTTCAGTTTTGTTCTCAGCTGTTTGCTGCCCAGATCTCCAAAGCAAACCCCGTAGAGTTCAGTGGGATGTAAGCAAACATACACAACAGTAACTCAATTGACTTTGTAAAAGGAGCCAAGAAGGAAGGGAAGCGCAAGCTACATCTTGTTCTGCCTCATCAGCATCAGCAAAACTGTCAGCTATATTCTCACTGCAACATTTTTATTACGGCTGATGATTTATTATTTCTTCTTCATCTTTATTTTTAATATGTCCTGGGCTGAGCCAAAGGAGGGCTTCAAAATAAACACACACGAACAACATAAAGCACACCAATAATCTCTGCCTGCTGACCCCCAGCCACAACTGCCAACCCCCAAATTATTTTAATAAGCCATAATCACTTGACATCGTTTCTACAAGAGGAGATAAATGAAAGATCTTAAAGAGCACAAATTTATTTCCTTTTCTCACCCTGCTTGCGTTTCCAACATTGACAGCTTTGAAAAACCAGTGGTAGGAAGATTTTAATTAATGAAGAATTAATATTCAAAATGTTTCTGGATGTTTTTCAAATGGACAGGAAGAGTGTGCAGACATATGGGACCTGAACAAAGCTCTGTCTGGCCACCATATTTAGGTGAAATAAAATCCATGCTAGAGAGTTTCTAAAGATGCCAAAGTAGAAGCAAGAAACTGAGGAAAAATTGCTGAGATTGATAGGTTGTAGATGTCCTATAGCATGATTTAAAAAAAAAAATGGACAAACATTAGTCAGAAACAATTCAGATGTGAAATGAGCAGGTCTGTCCAAATGGGAAGAGTATCAGGTGGGGAAAATAAAATCATATTTCACAACTGCCTGTGTTTCACAGGTGAATGTACATGTAGCACTCCCATTCTCACATGCAAAATTGTCCTAGTAACATCCGCTACACATTGCTGAAGGCTGACTCTGCACCAACCTATACTGCTTTCTTCTCAAAGCCAAGGTGGGCTTTGTTTCTTAGGCTGACGATATGCTACAAAGACAAAACTGCCCCTCAGCCTATTATCAACAGTTCAGAAGCCGCCTCGCCAGCCTAAACTGCACCTGAATGTTCATGCGTGTGCATTTACTCATGTACATTAGAGACAAAATATACCCACAGCTTCCGCTAAGAATTTAACTTTTAGAAATCCTGGGGAAAGTGGTGCTCACGGGAAAATGAAAATGCTAGGAATTCACACTAACCTTTTAATACTTGAAAGCAAAAACCAGGACAGGACAAGAGCTGTGGTTTACTGAGGGACAGGAGACAGGAAGGACTGTCCCTGGTAAACAGAGACAGATGGTTCAGGGGACCCTTTTCCAACTATTCCTATTTACCAAGTACTGTTTTCTGGCTACTGTTCCTATTTTGGCCTTTGAAAAGCATTGTTAAGAGAAATTCTCTTAATTCCTGTTTACATAATGTCTCCCTGAAATCCAGTTATCCATTTCTTCCCTGCTTTTCCGAAACTTAGTCCGTTTCAAAATCAATTCCATTCAAGAGAAATTTAAATAGACGCAGGAAAGGAGGTTCTGCAAAAGTTCAGAATTTCACTCGGTATATGCTCAGAGGCAGTCAAAACGTCTTATCCTCCTGCTACAGCATGACCTTGTGGGTGCGTAACATAACACAGCTGCAAGGGCTGAAATTAAAGAAGGAGCATTGATTTCTCTTCAAAGAGAAATGGATGAGAAATCCCTCTCTTAAAAGAGAAAGAAGAGAATAAGATGAATCTATGGCTATATTTTTTTAAAGTGCATTTTGGAAAAAGAAATTCCCTTTTCTATAACAATACTACCTTTGAGGGATAACATGTTAAAATTAACTCAGCAATGGAGAGCAGCGATTCCACTCTAGTTAATTGGAGAAGGCATTTTTGTCACTATGAAGTTAATACAAGATGGATTATTACTTAATGGTATGCAGAAAATGTTAAATTAGTTTACTTAACCAATAGCCTCTGCACTTTGTCTTATTTTCTTTCTCCAAGGAGTGATGTTAAATACATTACTTTTTTGCCATTCAATTAAATCCACTTCTCTTTAATTTCACAAGATTGGTGTGAATCTTTTAGGCAGCTATTCCCCCCCCCACACACACACACACACACTTTGTAGTTCAAAATAGAATGGCGGAAAGGGTGAGAGCATTCCACTAGGATGGATGACTGGAAAAATAAAATGTGTGTATTTGAAATCTGTATTTTGAGATACAGAATATATTATTCCCTTTAGTCACAAAATGACTCCCTGTCTGCGGGGAAGTGGACCACAGATAAAACAGGGGTTTCTGCATACTTGGGTGAATTATTGAGGTACGTAAAAAAATTACTTAATATTTATCTGCATGCTTTATATTACTACTAAGGATCCTTTCAGAAGCAGAGGTACTGAACATTGATAACAGTACAGCATTTGTGAAAGGAAAAACAAACAAACAAAAGAATGCCCTAACAAATTATAGAATCCTATAGAGCACTGGTTCCCAACCGGGGGTCCATGGACCCCCAGGGGTCCGCGAGAACTAAATTAAGGTCCGCGAAACAAAGTTATAAACCCATAATAAATTAATATTTTCAATTAAAAATTTATATTATAAAAATATATATTCAAATATTATTCTAAGTTTAATGTTTAACTAACAGTTATGATTAAAGTTTATTTTCAAATTCTCGGAATTTTTATTTTGAACCTTGGGGTCCCTGCACCGAACAAAAAAGTCCTAGTGGTCCCTGGTCAAAAAAAGGTTGGGAACCACTGCTATAGAGCAAGAGGCACATTTCCCCTTCCAAAGTAACCGTCTCATAGTGGGAGAGGGGATAAAAATGCTCTTCTCCTTAGAATCATAGAGTTGGAAGGGGCCATACAGTCCATCTAGTCCAACCCCCTGCTCACTGCAGGATCAGCCTAGAGCATCCCTGACAAGTGCTTGACCTGTACCACCCAAGTCTGGGACTAGGTAAGCAGTTTCCTACACAACTAGCTCTAAAATTTGGCCACATTTAGTCACAGCTGCCTTAGTGACCCATGTGAGGGCAGAAAGACAGGGTATATATTTTTTGAAAAAATAGAATAAATAAAAATAAACAGCATTCACTGTTGAAGGGCAATATTTTACAGCATTACACTGCTGAGACTTGAACTGTTTCACTATGGGGGGAGTGGAATTATCCATGTTTTTAATTCTCAACCCCCTTCCTGGATTATTTTACGAGGCCTTAATTTGAATCCCAACAGTTCTCTCTACTGATCATTATGAATCTAGTTGGACTACTGACATAACAATTCTTGCAAAAATAATTAACGTTTCTACAGTTTAATAACTAAAAGGGAATAATTTGCAACTGAGAGCAGTAACAATGTGCTTGAAAAGTAACTTCTTAGTTACTCTTTTTCCTCAGCACCATTTGAGGGCACATATCAGATAAACCTCTACTAGCAGTGCAATCCTAAGGGGGGGCGCGAAAGGCCATTGGAGGCAGCGTGTGACCCCTGTGTCGGCGTAAGTACCACCTGAGCCATCCAAATGGGCACTAACGCTGGCACCGGGCCACTTATGCCAGTGCCAGGGAAAGGAATGAGGCACGGTGTTGGACTCACATCTGGGAAGGCCAGGTTCAAATTCCCCCTCTTCTGCAGAGAGTTGCTGAGTGACCTTGGGCCATTAGTTAGCTCTCTGCCTAACCTACCTCACAGGTGGTTGTGATAATAAAAGAGTTCAGAGGAGGACAATAAAAGCCGCTTTGACTCTGCAGTGGGGAGGAAGGTGGGGTAGAAATCAAGTAAATAAATAAATAAATGTACATGTTGGCAATGCAAAGAAAGAAAAACTGATGCCTCAACTATGATATTGTGCGCATGGACACTGCTTGGTAAAAGATTTAGGTGTGTGTTGTTGCTTGTAATGAAACAATGAATGATTCCTAATATGTTGGTACCACTTAAGACACAAGACCGGGTGATGGAACTTCCATATCCGGGAAGAAATTCAAAAGATGAGAAATTTAGAAGCATCCCTAAATGGCTCCTGCAAGAGATTTGGCAACTAAAATGGATACTGCATGCATTTTATGGAGAAAGCACTGTTAAGACTTCCCTTCCTGTTCCTCTCTACCGCTTTACAAGTTGCAACAGCGACCGTGTGGCTACCGCGAAAGGTCTGCGAGTGTCTACATTTCATCTCATCACCTTTTTTGTGCAGTTTATATAACTCAGGAACAAAATATTTGCCCCCAGGGAGAAACATTGGCACACAGACTCTCCAGCCCAAGAGCACAGATTGCTCTTTAAAAACAAAACACAACAACTCTGACTCAGAAAGGGGGAGAGAAGGAAAGACAGTTGGCCATTTGCACAAAAGATCATCAAGCCCCAACAATGAAGAGGTGATTAATCCACACAACATTCCTTTGCAAAAAAAAAAACACAGGATGAGTCACATGGGATGGGAGCAAGGGTCCTATCTTGTCCAGTGTTTTGCTTCTTACCATGGCCACCCAGATGGTTCTGGAAAGTTTGCAAAACATGGCAGTCTTCCATTGCTACTTGTTCCCAGCACTGGTATTTGCAGAAATGTTGCCTCAAAACATGGCTAATACACCACAAATGGGGGGGGGGGCAGGCCCCAACAAAATCTGAGCTATGCCAGAAGCATATGTAAGAAACAGTTGCTGTAAAGTGATATTCACATGTTATAGAGAATGCATGTTACAACCTATATGTATGTTCGTTTGCTTGTTTGTAAGAAAGAGCCAATTGACTCCACTTTACAAACGCAAACAGAGACCTTTATAAGGTTGCAAGGTCTGGGTTGGGAAATTCCTGGAGATTTGGGGGAGGTGTAGGGTGGCCAGTCTCCAGCGAGTGGCTGCAGATCTCCCACTATTACAATTGATCTCTAGGCTCAGAGACAGTTCACTTGGAGAAAATGGCCACTGAGGAAGGTGGACTCTATGACATTATACCCATTGAAGTCCCTCCCCTCCCCAAACCCAGCTTTCCTCAGGCTCCACCCCCAAAGTCTCCAGGTATTTCCCAACCTGGATCTGGCAGCCCTAGGGTGAAGCTTGGAGAGGGTGGGTTTTGGGGAGGGAAGGACCTTAGCCGGGTATAATGCCCTAGACTTTACCCTCCAAAGCAGCCATTTTCTCCAGAGGAACTGATCTCTGTTCCAATTACAATTATTGGTTGTAATTCCAGGAGATCTCCAAATAGGGTTGCCAGGTGCCCGCTGGTGGTGGGCAACCCCCCGGTAAAGTGCCCCTCTCCCCGCCGACCAGCTGAGGGTTGGCAGGCAATTGTGCACATGCAGGCCCGCTCGCACCAGCGGAAACCTCCCTTCGCCCTCCCCAGGGCGAGCGAGCCGCCTGTTTGCAGCCACGCGCACCAGCGGGAACCCTCCCCTCGCCCTCCCCGCCGGGCGAGCAGGATGCCCGCTGCAGCCACATGCAGCAGGCAGCACTCCCCCGGCCGCAACAGAAACCTCCCCCCAAAGGTAAGTGGGGACCTGGCAACCCTATCTCCAGGCCCACATGAAGGTTGGCAACCCTAGACCATTATCTGGATAAATGTAGGGCTTCAATCACATGGTCAGCTGTATGTGTGTTGAATGTAACATAAGAATTAACCAGTGCATGTATGAAGAAAAATCAAGGGTACAATGCACACAAATTGTACATGGCTTCACTGTAATTTGTGAACAGGGCCACTGTCTCTGGCCCAGGAAAGATATAATATGTAACCATGGTTAGTACTAACCATGGCTTCTTGCCTTAACCATGATTATGATAAAGCAAAACATTTTTTTTTTGCCTACTCTTCTAGCCATGCCTTGAAGGCTCTCACTGAAGAGAGTAAAAAATAGTGTCACTTGAGAGGCAGAGAAACAGTTTTAACCATGGTTTGATCAGTGCATATAGCACTTAGCCATGACTTAGCCATGTCGGATGCAAACTATAATTTTTTAAATCTGATTCAAATGAAAGGTTCATACCAGGGTGTGAGACCCATCCTTTGGGAATTCAGACATAACGCATAAGCAAGTAAAATTCAAACCATGGTTACACAATGTGTCTCCGCAGAGCCTGCATAATGAGAAACAAATTCCTTTCTTTTCCCATGTACTTTCAGCCCCCCCTTCCCCCACACAAATCAACAAAGTTTGTAGTGTGTGTGCTTTTGGCTTTTGGCACCAAGAAACAAACAGACACACACTCTCCCTCTTACACAAAATCCTTGAAATTCTGTCAGCTTTGCAATGTAAATGCTTACAAGCTTCAGTGTATTTTTTCCCCCTGCGTAATAACTTTGGATAACTTCCTGTTTACTGTCAGCGCATCTAATGCATATGTCAGGCCGCTGGAGCCCCGACAAGATATATGCATTAGACACACGTTGATAGCAAAGAGGAAGTTACTCGATTCTGACAGGACAAGAAAATTACCCACAAGTGGTAAAATATAGGGCTGCTCTGTGACTGGCTGCAGAACCATGTATCACATGGAGATAACATGAGAATTAAGGAAGTGTGGAAGATGTTGGGAATGCAGAGCCGGTTATCTTGTCCTTGTGCCCATACATTAACATGCACACCTGCTTTAATCCCACTGACAGCCAGGCATGCTGCGGAGCTATGCTTTATTGTTCCTCAGCATTATTATCCACAACACTTGCCTTTCCCTGCACCAGTCAGCCCAAGTGGGTCACATTTTCTTTCTTTTTTAGCAGGATTCAATGGTACAAATTTAATCTCTGTGATGAACTTTTCAAGACCTCAGATCTAGTTGGCCATCTGTCAGCAATGCTGATTCTATTACCTTAGGCAGCTCATGAGAGGGAGGGCATCTTGGGCATCTTCTGGGCATGGAGTAGGGGTCACTGGGAGTGTGGGAGTGAGTGAGTTGTGAATTTCCTGCAGTGTGCAGGGGGTTGGAGTAGATGACCCTGGTGGTCGCTTCCAACTCTTATGATTCTAGGATTCCAGATCATTTTCAACACCATTTTCCCATTCCCCAGTGTCTTAGCCTTCTCATCCACTGTGTCCTAATTGCTGGAATTCAAGGGACTGCTGCATGGCAGGGTGTGATTATGAGATGGAAATGGTCATGAACTAGAACACATGAAGCTGGCTGCCTTATATTGAATCAGACACTTGGTCCATTAACGTCAGTATTGTCTACTCAGACTGGCAGCCACTCTCCAGGGTCTCAGGCACAGGTCTTTCACATCACCTATCACCTGGTCTTTTAACTGGAGGTGCCGGGGATTGAACCTGGGATCTTCTGCTTGCCAAGCAGATTCTCTACCACTGAGTCACTTCCTCTCCCCAATCTGCTCCCATCTTTCTTCTACCGACATACTATATGACCTTTAGACATATCACTTAATTCCACTGCTCCAAACCACCGCTCTTAACCACTACACCACACTGGCCCTCAGCTGGTTATGACTTGATGGCATTTTACACCCCCACCTTCTTTGAAACTGTAAATTTTTTTGAAGCCACCTTGGCCAGAAATAAATATTTTATTGTGAGTAATAAGTAAGCAAGTAAGTGGTTTAGAACCTGGGAGCTCCTTCATGTAGCTTTCAAGTGGAAGGGCAGGTTACAACCATAACAAGTGTTTCTGTGACATTACAGATGATTTCTCTTTGTTTGTAAGCTTCCTTCAGGAGTTAATTTCAGGTATCAAAAAGTGGCGGCATCACTGAATGTACGACTGCTGTCTTCTTCTCTTCCTCTACCGAGATTTGCATAAATGCCAACGGTGCTACCTGAGAGTGCTCTCATCTCAATCTGATTTATGGGTGTGTTTGTATCGCTCACATAATAAATCTTCTCTTCCAGGACACTTCTGTTCTGCTATTTATTGACCAAAGACAATTTGCGTTAAGAACATTTTGAGATCTTGCCAGATATGCACTAGGGAATATTTGAGGAAAACATACAGTGCTTAGGCAGGAGGAAGCAAAAAAAGAAAAAAAAAAGTCTTGGCAACACATTTTAGTGCCTTGTTTTATTAAGAGAAGATCAAGATCTTTGCGTGCCTCTGTTTACTATTGAGTCAAGTCAGAAGGAGCCCAATTAGGAGATAATTTAGCTCTGGCAATAGAAGGCTTGCGACTATGTGCAGAAAAGCTCTGTTTGATGAAGGCTCATGTTCCTTTCTCTGGAACAAGCATCTACAGCACAGTACAGGAATCATGGACTTGTAATAAGACAAACCGTTCTCCTACTTTGTCGAATGCTTCACCTCTTTTGCTTCTGGACTGTTAACAATCGTGCAGAAGGCATTTGGTGAGAAACAACTTCTACAGGCGTACCTCTCTTTATTGTGCTTTAATCCCTGGCAAGTGCTTGTCCAGCCACTGCTTAAAGAGTGCCAGTGAGGGGGAGCTCACCACTTCCCTAGGAAGCTGATTCCACTGTCAAACAACTCTTACTGTAAAAAATTTTTCCTAATATCCAGGCAGTACCTTTCTGTCCACAATTTAAACCCATTATTCCGAGTCCTATCCTCTGCTGCCAACAGGAACATCTCCTGCACTGGGAAGCCCCCCCCCAAAAAAAAGTGTGCTTTATTGCAATATTCATTTTATTGTGGTGGTCTGGAACCGGGGCCGCAATATCTCCGAGGTATGCTTGTATTTAGGGGTGAGGGAAGCAGCACCTGTTTGCATTCCATCTTCTTCCCATGATTGTGGTACCACAAACAGGTCTGCCTTTCCCTTCGGTCACCATACTATCTCCTTACAGTTTCTCATCCCTGTTGTTTTGACCCCAGATTGACTTCTCCCTTGTACAAATTTGTGCAGTATCTTCTCTTATGTCATTTTCTTCATGTAAAATGCATGCATCCTTCAACATTATTTCTGTGTCAGTAAATCAACATTGTAAGCATACAAGCAGGGGACCCACAAGGGCTTGCAGAAAAGGGGCCACCCCTTTTGTCCACTCCCTTGCTGGTCCCTGGAGCTCTTGCTCCAAGCCTTCCTATCAGCACCAACAGCTGACCAAGGGTCTGAACGAACAGAGGGGGAAGTGCCTCTCAATCCCCACCTAGCCAGCTAATAGTGGTACTTTGAGCACAAAGAACCTGTGGCACACTTGCTGCTCCAAACCAGTTCTAGCTGTTAAGATCTCATGGAACAGTGCACTGAAATATCATTTGGCATTTTTGTTTGTTTTGTAGGGTAAGCCCCTCCCCTTTATATAGTTCTGGATATTTGTGCAAATCTGGGAGTCAGATTTGTAGAAATGTCTCCCTTTTCTGGACCTGTCCCCACTGCATAGGTTTTTTGACTTGCACTCTGAGGCCAAGTTCAGAATTCGATATATGATTAGACAGGTAAGTGATGTATATTGTATGTATAAATACCATACCATTTGCTTTTTTAAAATGTTACTAAAACATTTCTACTCCACCTTTCTACAGATCTATAGCTGAAACGACTCACAAAATATTCATAACAAATGCCAATAAACCAGTTAAACATCACCCTAAAACTAATAGAAGTCTATAGCAATAACAAGAGAAGAGCCACCAGCAATAAAACACTCATCAGATTAAGGAAATGAAATCAAAGTGTCTTATGAACAAGCATTTAGAACCCTAAAACCACATCACAGAGCAAAATTTATATGGACATGGTAGTTAAACCAACTGTAACAAGTCTAAAGGCAATTAAAAAGTCTTCACCGGACAACTGAAGCTATATAAACTTGGCACAAGGTAAACCTCTGTGGAGAGGGAATTCCAAAGTACCATTCAGTAGTACACATAGGTAATTGTAGCCTCTGGACTTGCCGGCCTTATAGAGACTTCCCTTTAGATGATAATGTATACTTCAAACGTTATTCGGCATGAAGCCTGCTTTTGGAGTGTCCCTGCAGAACCTGTTGAGCCCTGGACTCCCACCCCAAAGTCCATTCCTGATGGCAGCCCTGGAGCTACAACTGAAAAGGCTCTGCATAAAACAAACAAATCTCCCAAACCGACAGTGAAAGAAACATTTTATTGGTCTCAGACTGTATTAAATAAATTTGGTTTGAGTGAAAGAAAAGAGAGGTTTACAATTTTTTTAAAGTAATAGAATACTCATCCTTCCTGTGTCAATCCCATTAATTTTCCAGGGCTGTACATCCACAAATACATAAAGTTTCACTAATCTGGGCTGAGTAGATCTGCTTAGGGTTGTTCCCATTGACCCTTGCCCTATTAGTAGGGTTGCCAACCTCCAGGTGGTAGCAGGAGATTTCCTGCTATTACAACTGATCTCCAGCAGATAGAGATCAGTTCCCCTGGATAAAATGGCAGTTTTGGTCATTGACTCTATGGAAATGAAGTCCCTCCCTTCCCCAAACCCCACCCTCCTCAGGCTCCGCCTAAAAAAATTCCTGCCAGTAGCAAAGAGGGACCTGGCAACCCTACCTATTAGAATAGCAACTAGATTTCTGTGATACCTTTAATAAGAAACTATTTAGATGGAGGCTGATTACACTCACAAAAAGATGTTTTCCTTCCCGTCATAAGCTCCTAAAGAACCAGATCATCTTGATTCAACAGATGCTATATTCTACTGGCACTGCAGCTGTGTGTCAGGAGAAACTGCATCTGTGAGATCTTCTTCCTCAGAACTCTTGAATAAGCATGTTATGTATGTAAATAGTTAGGCAAGTAAGCAGGGGGAAACCTAGGAGCTTAAGTCCCCGATGAAGGTGCCTGTGCCCAATGCTCCGTGGAAGACCCCAATTGTGACGCCGTTGAAGGCCGTTGAAGGCCAACGGGGATGTCCACATCTGCGCGGACTACAAATGCACCCTGAACAAAGTGCTCCAGTCCCATGCGTACCCGGTGCCGGTAGTCAGCCACCTCCTGGCCTCCCTTGCTGGGGGCTGGGTCTTCGCCAAACTGGACCTTGCCCAGGTGTACCAGCAGCTGCTGGTGGACCCGGAGTCGGCCGAGGCGCAAACTATAGTCACGCACCGGGGCGCTTTCCGGGTGACTTGGCTGCAGTTCGGGGTCAGCACAACCCCGGGCATCATCCAGAACTTAATGGAAGACCTCCTCAAGGGTCTGCCGGGCGTCGTTCCCTATTTTGACGATGTCCTGGTTGCCGCCAGCTCCAAGGGGGAGCTCCTGGAGTGCGTCCGCCGGGTGCTCAGCCGTTTCTGTGACGCCGGCCTCACTGTGAGGCGGGAAAAATGCCAGCTGGGCCTGCCTCAGGTGGAGTTCTTGGGGTACTTGATCGACACCGACGGCATCCACCCGACGCCCGACAAGATCAAGGCCATTAATTGTGTCCCCCCACCAAAGTGTAAGCAGGAGCTCCAGTCTTTTCTCGGACTACTGAACTTCTACCATGCCTTCTTACCCAACAAGGCGTTGGTTGCGGAGCCACTTCACCGGCTCCTGGACAAGTCCACGCCGTGGTCCTGGGGCAAGCCGCAGCAACAAGCGTTCGAGGCTGCCAAGGGTCTCCTGTTGTCCTCCAGCCTGCTCGTGCATTTTGACAAGCAGCTGCCGGTGGTGCTGGCCTGCGATGCCTCACCCTACGGCATCGGCGCGGTCCTAAACCACCGGATGCTAGACGGGTGGGAGGCCCCGATCGCCTTCTACTCACAGACCCTATCTCCGGCAGAGCGCAACTACGGCCAGATAGACCGAGAGGCCCTCGCTGTTGTGGCCAGCATGAAGAAATTTCACAACTACGTCTACGGCTGGGTGTTTGAGATTGTCACTGACCACAAGCCGCTCCTGGGCCTTTTCATTCCGGACTGACAGATGCCGCAGATCCTGTCGCCTCGTATGCTCTGCTGGTCCATCTTCTTAAACGCATACGATTTCCGCCTCACGCACCGACTGGGGAAGTCCATCAGCCACACGGATGCCCTCAGCTGTTTGCCCCTCAAGGGGTCCGACCCCGACCCATCGCCGGCATACAACGTCATGCTCCTCGAGTCTCTCCCGGAGCTGCCCCTTCACGCCTCGGACGTTGCCATGCACACCACGAAGGATCGCTCCCTCGCCCATGTCCTCAACTGGGTGGGGAAGGGGTGGTCTGCGGCTTAGCCAGGGGAAGAATTTCAGCCCTTCACCAGCCGGCAGCATGAACTGTCGATCCACAAGGGGTGCTCTGGGGAAGCCGCGTCATCATCCCCCCCCAAACTCCGCGCACAAGTACTGGAAGCCCTACATGTCAGCCACCCGGGAATCATCCGGATAAAGGCACTAGCGCAAAGCTATGTCTGGTGGCCTGGCATCGACGCCTCAGTGGAAGAATGGGTAAGCTGTTGCCAGCCCTGCCAGGAGTCCTGCCCCGAGATTCCATGCGCTTCTGTACAGCGATGGGAGTCAACGCACGCACCCTGGTCCCATGTCCACATCGACTTCGCGGGACCATCCCAAGGCAAGACATTTTTAGTCATCGTGGATTCATACTCCAAATGGCTAGAAGTCATGGCAGTGACTTCCATGACATCGCAGTCCATCATCCGGGAGCTGTGCCGGCTGTTTGCAACCCACGGGCTGCAGGACACGGTCATCTCGGACAACGAAGCTCAGTTTACGTCTACTGAGTTCCAAGAGTTCATGGCAAGCAACTTGATCCGCCATGTGACCTCAGCAATATTCCACCCCTCCACCAACGGCCAGGCTGAGAGAATGGTCCGAACGACCAAAGACGCACTAAAGCGAGTTGTCCACGGGGACTGGCTGGCAAACTTCCTGCTGACGCAGGACATCACACCCCACTCCGCAACAGGCAGAAGCCCCGCCAAACTCTTGATGGGGCGCCGGCCAAAAGGACTGCTCGACCGCCTGCACCCTGACCTTGCTCCGGAGAAGCCCTGCCAGCGCTGCCCTGCTGTTCCGAGGACTGTGGAACAGGAAGACCCAGTCTACGCAAGGAACTACGGCATGGGCCCAGCCTGGATCCCAGCCACGGTCCAGGAAGCAACCAGCCTAGTCTCCTACAGGGTCGCCACTCTGGACGGGTGAGTCTTGAGGCGGCATATCGACCAACTGCGCCACGACTTAGGGGGGAGGGGTGTTATGTATGTAAATAGTTAGGCAAGTAAGCAGGGGGAAACCTAGGAGCTTGAGTCCCCAATGAAGGCTCCTAGACCCTGCTCACGCCATTGGCCCCAGCCAGCGCGCCCCATTGTCCCTAAGCCGGGACGCGCCATTGGCGACCTGGGGGTTGTTTCCCCCCATCACGGATCAGGGGGGAGTGGCCGCAGGCAGCCAGGGGGGCATATAAGTGGGGCCGGGTTACACAGTTCTCCAGTTCTGTTCCTGTACTTCAATAAAGCGGTTGCTGTTTGAACTCCATCTCCGACCTCGTGTGTCCTCCCAACGCGGACTTAACAAAACAAATGTCCGAGCCTGGGTAGAGTTTGGCCCCCTCTGTACACAGGAAGCCCGTATGTGTGCAAATACAAATAAACAGAATGTTTATACTAAAAAATGACTGACTTGCAGCGTAAAAGCAAGCCAACCTGTCTATGAACACCATCCAGCCCCATTGGTTGCAACTAAATCCCATCCAAATCAAGTTAGTTGTTGCTAAATCTATTGTTTTTGCTGGGATTCAAGCACAACTCATGTTTTCTGGATTGCACCCAGATGTACAGCCAAGAAACAAACAGAAAGCCAGGAAGGGGAGAGGTTTGGGACTCCTCATCACATGCCAACCATACATGAGATCATACAAACAAACTGCCCTTCTCAGTTCCCCCCTCCCCCACAGTCCTTGGGTCCTCCCCTTCCCTTTTCTGGCTCCTGGCCCACTGATCTCCCTTTGAAATCTTAACAGCCTGCAGAATGAAGTTTGAAAAGTGGCTCTACGTTTCTAAGTTTCATGTCAGTGTAATGATTTACAGGCATTTGTTCCTGCCCGCCTGCCTCCTCTCTCTTTGCTTCCCCCCTCCCAATTTCTCCCATTCATATATTCTTCCCTATTTTGCCTTTGCAATGACGCTCACTAATAAACCGTTTCCCTAAGGGATCAAGGCAGGAAATTGGACAAGTCGCTGCCTCTCCCCTTTAATTTTTTTTTGTTTTGTTTAGTTTGGATGGTCTTTGAAACAGGCTGGAATGCAAATGGAAGATGCTTTTGGCAGGTTGACATTTTTTTCCCCTCCCTGCAGATCTAGGCATAGAGCCAGCAGTGAAGGAGGAAAGTGAAGTGGTTTGAAGGGGACACGCCAGCGCCAGCATACTCCAGAGTATTCCCACGTGAGAATCTTGCACCGGCTGCCCAATTCTGCCTTGTGTGGGCGCCAGCAAAAGGTCTCATCGCTAGCTAAGCCTTCAAGGGCTTAAGTGGGATTTAAGCGACTCACGGGGGCCTTTGAATTGGGCCTCCTACACAGGGCAGAATATCACCTTAAATAAAAAGCCTTTGGCTGCAGCAGAGACATTAAGGCTGCAATTACGGCTGGCTTTTGTGAGGAGAGGGGCACGCTGGCATTTGGTGAAGTGGATGATGTAGCTCAGAAGATAGATAGTTTATTTACGGCCCTTAGCCAGATAAAATAAGATAAAACAGAAAACATGGGCTAATAAATTCTTACAAAGAACGTAAGAAAAGCCCTGCTGGATCAGACCGAGGCCCATCAAGTCCAGCAGTCTGCCAGCACAGTGGCCAACCAGGTGCCTCTGGGAAGCCCACAAGCAAGATGACTGCAGCAGCATCCTGCCTGTGTTCCACAGCACCTAATATAATAGGTGCTTTTCTGGGACCACACCAGAGAGAATGGGGAATTATCCTTTCTTCTGGATCTCAGTGAGAAATCCACATGCTTTGGGGGAGGGGAATAAGAGTTGACCTCCTTGTGTACACAGAACCTCTGTGAAGAGACAGATGGCTCCAGAAAGGCAGAAAAATAGATCAGCAGTGTATTGTAGCACCCAGACAGAAACACACAAAGCTGCCTTGTACTGGTTGGTCTACCCAAGTTAGTACTGTCATGTGTCTGGACTGCTCTGGGCAGGCACATCAAGGCCTCTCTCTCTCTCTCTCTCTCTCTCTCTCTCTCTCTCTCTCTCTCTCTCTCTCTCTCTCTCTCTCTCTCTCGTGAACTTAGGCAGATAAGGAGAGGGAGGGTAGGGGGGGTTGCATCAGTGTTTGGCTCTTGTGATCCTCTCTTACATGTCCAGGGAAATGCCAATTGCCACTTTGGGGTCAGGAAGCAATTCTCCTCCACGCCAGATTGGCCAGGGATCCTGGAGGTTTTTTGCCATGTTCTGGGCATGGAGCAGGGGTCACTGGGGGTGTAGGGTGGAGGTAGTTGTGAATTTCCTGCATTGTGCAGGGGGTTGGACTAGATGACCCTGGAGGTCCCTTCCAACTCTATGATTCTATGATTTCTCTCTCTCCTTATATCTCTCTCAGTGGCTTGCCCTGAGTGCTCCAGGCAGGTGCACCAAGGCCCCTACTGGGAGCTGCCAAGGCCGCTGCTGGGCCTAGCACAGCGGCCAGGCTACTTTGCCCCCAGCAGACTGAGTTAAATGTGTTTTCTGAGCCTGTAAGGGAGGAGTCATCAGGGCCCAGCCTGACAGAAACCACGGGGCAACTTGCTACCAGTGACTTGCATTACTCACCCAGTGCTGGCTGCTTCTACTGTTCAACGGCAGCCACCTCACAAAAGCTAGTGATGTGTAGTGGGTTGGAGTTTCAGACTAGGCTCTGGAAGACCCAAGTTCCAATCTCTATTCTGCCATAGAAGTAGTGTTACCAGCCCTGGGTTGGGTAACCCAGGCTCCACCCCCCAAATCTCCAGATATTTCCCAACCCAGAACCGTCAACCCTAGGGGGTTGGGGGGGTGTAGGGTTGCCATGGAGTCCACCCTCCAGGGGAACTGATCTCTGTAGTCTGGAGATGAACTGTAATTCCAGGGGATCCACAGGTCTCACCTGGAGGCTGGCATTCCTAGTGATCTGGGACAGGAATGACAGCCGTCAGAGTGGAATGATGACCCCTGGAATACCATGGTCATTTATGCATGGTCGCTTTAACCTCCTTTATTCCCTGTTTCAGCCAGGATCATTTTTTTCTGTATACACGTTACCTCATTCCTTGTCGCCTCAACCCTCTTTCAACGCCAAATGAACCCGGCTTTTCCCATTCCTCTTCTGGCCCGAATTAAACCATGGATCCTGGCTCATTCCGGAATCACTGAGCGAGCGTACAACTTTCTCGGGTTGAGTTTCGCCCCACCCTTTTCCAAACCCCTCTTCAAGGCGGCATACAGATAGCCAAACAGGGGAAGCACAGAAGATTGGCTTAGGGCTGTCAATTTGGTTCGGTCCGAACTGAAAATCAACCAAATTTCCCCTGATTCGTTGCTTTTCTGTTCGGACGGATCCGAACTCAAAACTGGCGGGCAACCGGGGGGGCCGAATTCAGCGAGTTCGGGAGTTCAAGAATAAATTCGGCCAATTCGGCTGTCAGTAAGCAGCATAACCGTCAGTAAGCAGCATTCTCCTCCCCCGGCCAATCGGTGGGCAAGCTGGGTGTTCTTCTGGCCAATCAGTCAGGATTGAGTACTGGAGGAATCAGCTGATGTGCGGCCCGGCCAGGGAGAGAGAGAGAGAGAGCGAAATCCTCGTGTGTGTGTGTGGGGTGCTTGTGCACATTCGCTCCTTTCTGTGGCTGCAGGGGGCGCATTTTTTGGGGTGCACACACAAAACTTTCACTGGAACTTCAGATGAAGCTTCTTAAGGTACCCCCCAAGTTTTGTAAACATTGGGTCAGGGGGTCCCGAGATATGGGCTCCCCCCTTTTTTCTTTCCATGGCTGCAGGGGGCGCATTTTTGGGGGTACAAATCCCAAACTTTGAGCGGAGTTTCAGACCAGTGTTCTTAAGATACCCCCCAAGTTTTGTAAACATTGGGTCAGGGGGTCTCGAGATATGGGCTCTCCCCCTTTTCCCTCCCCCCCTTTTCCATTTATGTGGCTGCAGGGGGCGCTTTTTGGGGGATATAGCCCCCAAACTTTTAGCATAGCTTCAGTGAATAATTCTTAAGATACTACCCAAGTTTTGTAAAGATGGGTTCAGTGGGGGCAGAAATATCGCCTCCCCCCTTTTCTCTTTCCATGGCTGCAGGGGGCGCATTTTTTGGGGTGCAGACACAAAACTTTCACTGGAACTTTAGATTAAGCTTCTTAAGGAACCCCCCAAGTTTTGTGAACATTGGGTCAGGGGGTCCCGAGATATGGGCTTTCCCCTTTCCCCTATTGGGATGAATGGGGCAGCCGATCCGATCCTGTGTGCATCTCTCCAGAGCAAAACGTTCCGTGCCTAATTGGAATCATCTTGGATTACAGCCCGTCCTGATGGAACAGAAGACAGCCACAGTAAGACCCCTTTGGGGGCTTTAATCTATAATTTTTCTCCTGTGTATGTGTGTGTGTGGGGGGGAAAGCAGAGTCTGTGTGTGTGTGGGGAGGGAGCAGTTTCTGTGGGTGGGGGGGAAGCCAAAGGGGGCTTTCTGCCTGGGGTGTGTGTTCCCCCTCGAGTCTCTCGCTCCCTGGTTTGAGGGGGGAGGTTTCAGTTGTGTGTTGCAAAGGTGTTGTTTAACAAGGTTGTGTTTGCAGTTGTTTTGCTAATTTCTCCGCTGTTGTCGGGCTGGGAGCTTTGTGCGTAGGCGGCAAGCTCTGCTGAGAGATGCACAACATTAAGGGTGGGGGGGACCCCTTTCAGGGCCCATATCTCAGCCCCCCCTGACCCAATCTTTACAAAACGTGGGGAGTCTTTCAATAAACGTTCTTTGAAGCTCTGCCAAAAGTTTGGGACCTCTAAGCCCAAAAATGCCCCCCCCAGAGCCGCGGAAAGGCGCGTTTGTGTTTTTAATGGCTTTATTCGGCCGAATTTGTTTCCGAACTTTGAATTTCCGCCGAATTGAACGGATCCGAAGTGGGGGAGTTCGGACTTCGGCACGTACCGAACCCACAAGGGCCAAATTCGGCCGAATCCGAACTGTATCAATTTTTTTTTTGACAGTCCTAGATTGGCTTCTCTCACAGCCAATAATGAAGCAGTGTGTAAAGAGACAGGGATTCAAGTGCTTCCTGCTACCTCGGAGCTCTTTCTGAGCAAAAGAAAGGCTTTTTTAAAATGAGGCTTGGATTCCTCCCCCACCCCTTTCTTTCAGATGGCTCCATTTTTTGTTTTTTGTTCTTAAAATGTTTTTTTATGTGGCAGTTGGGTTTGGGGGAAGGAAATCTTCTTTCATGAGGTAAGCCAATTACAGAGCAGCATTTAAAGGGGTGGGACTTGATTTGAACTTGGGAGACTGCTTTTCTGTATTAATTCCTCCATTAGCACACAGTTTCATCCCTGATCATTCCAGCCAATGCATAGTTTTCCCCAACCCGGGTTACTTTGATCCTGGCTGAAACAGGGAATAAAGGAGGTTAAAGTGGCCATGCATAAATGACCCATGAGTATTCTGGGCCTTAAATGACAGCCTCTGGCAGTAGCAGAAGTGCTCGGGGACTGAAATGACAGCCCCCAGAGTGGAATGATAGCCCTTGTGATTGAAATCAGTGTAAGGTATTTCATTCCACTCTAAGGGTTGTGGTTACAGTTACAGAGCACTGATTTCAACCCCTTCCATTAATCTTATTGGAGAGTTTAGTTTTGTCGGTGTTAGAAAGTTGAATTTTATATCCATACCTGCTGGCAGTCCTGCGGTGACTGAGACTGTCTCTGTTCAGATAGTACGCCTTCTTTCCTTAACTACAAAATTTGTTTTGTTAACTTCAGCTTGGCTTTTTTCCTGTCTCTCAGATGGCAAAAGATAAGATGCATATGCTAAAGTAGCATAGAGTACAGCAGTTTGCAGCTCTTTCTCAAATATTGGTTGTATTTACAATTGTGTTTGTAGAAAGCCGAGGCATTATACTTTTAAATTCTATAAATATGCCAGTTAATGCAGTTTTATATGCTAAGTTACATATGATGTTAAAGCCCAAAATAAGTTTAGAAAAATAAGTACTGCATATATTTCATCCCTCCCCCCCTCAAAATTTCTATTTTACCCCTGGGAAAAACCTGTTTGTACAACTAAAAATGTAAATTTTATGAAAATGCTGAATTCATGGGGGGAAATGGGATGAGCCACACATAGGAAACCTACCAAAATATTCTAACCCCCCACCCCCACTCCTGTGAATAGGCATCTCCATTAAAGAAGAAAAACAAGAGTTGGCTTTTATATGCTGACTTTCTCTAGCTTTTAAGGAGAATCAAACCAGTTTACAATCTCCTTCCTCTCCCCACAACAGACACCCTGTGAGGTAGGTGGGGCTGAGAGAGTTTGGAGAGAACTGTGACTAGCCCAAGGTCACCCAGGAGGCTTTATGTGGGGAAACCAACCCAGTTCACCAGATTAGAGCCCGCCGCTTATGTGGCGGAGTGGGGAATCAAATCTGGCTCACCAGATTAGAGTTTACTGCTCCTAACCACTACACCACACTGGGTTTGGTGAACCTTGAGAATATGCATTTTTAACTAAAAATATCACCCACTGCAGTGATACTGTGTGCCCGGACATACTGTACAATTTCGCGATCAACCCAACTACTGTATATTATCCCCTTCATGCCTTCACTCAGCTCCCATTAGTGGTAATGGGAGTGACAAGCCTCGACCAGAGGAAACAAACCGACCTCCTACTCTTTTACACAAACAAAGGCATTTCCTGTCAAAATTAAAGGTGCTTTTTAAGAGCACAGGGTTAACAAAAATATAGTCTGCCCAATGAAAGCAGCTCAGATGTTTACATTGTATAATTGCTTTTACTTGCTTTGACAAGGAAAATTAACTCGGTAAAGTGCCAGTTCTAAAATGCATCCTTGAATACACTTGATGAACATAAGATCTGTGCACACCTAAGGCTAGATTGATCTTAAAAAATCACATGTGCAATTGAGCCACATTTTCCTCTTCCATTGATGCCAGAATGTCATGAGCCACAGTGTCAGCTCTGTAATTTGCAAATCCGAGAAATATGTTCAAAGAAAGCAAATTGGTTGTAGCATGTCAATGAGATATCTATAGAGGGCTGCCTGATGTCGCTTAGTTCATTGGTACCCAACCTTTTGGCATGGTGACCCACAAGTCCACATTTACTTGACATGGCAGCCCACTTTAAAAAAACAGCATGGAATGGGGGGAAAGAACAAGGTATACCCTGAGCTCCATGGAGAAAGGGTAGGAAACCCCTGGAATTCACAATAACAGTTAAAACTGGAAGAGGATGGAGACCAGCATATTGTATGTGTCCTTGTGTTGTCAATTCACAACTGACTTATGGCAACCCCAGCAAGGTCATTTCAAGGCAAGTAGAAGCAGGGGTCATTTGTCATTGCCTTCCTTTGCAGAGAGTCAGCGTGGTATAGTGGTTAGGAGTGGTGGACTCTAATCTGGAGAACCAGGTTTGGTTCCCTACTCCTCCACATGAGCAGCGGACTCTAATCTGGATAACCGGGTTGGTTTCCCCACTCCTACACATGAAGCCAGCTGGGTGACCTTGGGCTAGTCACAGTTCTCTTAGCCCCACCTACCTCACAGGGTGTCTGTTGTGGGGAGAGGCAGGGAAGGACATTGTAATTTTGTTTGATTCTCCTTAAGGTAGAGAAAGTTGGAATATAAAAACCAACTCTTTTTCTTCTTCAGAGTCTTCCTTGATGGTCCTCCATCCAAGTACTGGCCCTACTTAGCTTCCAAAATCTGACATGATCAGGCTATACCATGCCATTCCACATTGCTGGAGACCAGCACATGCCCTTGTTAACAAACTATTTGAATCTATCTTATCCTAAAGAACAATGAGCCTTTAGCAAGATGATTCACACAGATTTATTTTCCAAGGAGCTCAAGGTAGAATAAAGAGTTTGCCTTCCCTTTTATCCTCACAATAACTTGATGCGGTAGGTTAGGCTGAGGGACAGATGGAGAGGGACCAGCTCAGTGTTAACCAATAAGCTTTAAGGTAGAATATGAACACAGTTCTCTTCAAACATGCTGTGCAATCCCAAGAAGGTCTACTCAGAAGTAAGTCCCAGTAGGTGTGTAGGACTGCACCTTTAGTCTAACCATCAAACAATTGTGCATTGGGTTGTGCATATCGATATACCCAAACAGAAAAAAAAAACCTGAAATTAGCCATTTCAGCAATATTCGGGTTTTGGGTAGACCGAATACCAAAACCTTGGAATCTCCCAGAAGCCGAATAGGCAATTCCCGATAAGCCGAATAATTATTTGGCATTTTCAGGTTTGGCTGTTTGCCTTTGTTCAGATGCATGGCTCTTTGCTTTCTCCCATTTTTCTGCCTTTGACTGGTTTTGTGACTTGATGGTCTATGACTGCAAATAAAGTCTACTTGACTTGACTGGTTTTGTTAGGGCCCCATAGTTGAGGTAGGAGTCATGTAATTGGAGCCAACTTGGCCTGCCCAACCATCCCCATTCAGTGGGTTAATCTGGATCAAGCATATAGGTTATTTAAAAGACGGGGCTCACCCAGTCCCGTCCAGAGGGATATACTCTCCAACTAAAAAGAACCAGCTTCGACAGCTGCTCACACCATCAGGCTTCCGAAGGAGACTTCCTCACCCATGCAGATGAGCAATCTCCTTCAGATCCCTGTGGTTGAGACTTCAGCTGGCTCTGATCTCACAACCTCCATGAAAACATGCTTTCAAAAAGGTCGCCCTGAGTAGTACCTTCATTTCCCCACACCGTGACCATTCTTGAAATCAGATTTTTGATTACTACAATAAAGGACTGTTCACAGCATGTCATTTGCTACTAAAGGAAATGTTTTCTGTGCCTTATTTTTCTTGCATTTAATGTTTTCCTCAGTTTGGAAGCTAATTTGCATGGACATCATGCTATGTGCCCCAAATATGAAGGGAGCCCTCAGACTTTGAGGCACCAGCCTGCCAATCGGATCTTTCCGCCAGTCCTCGGCAACGCTGAAATTTGCTAGAGCATAAAATTGGGGGCCCTGTCCCAAAGTTCACCAAACTTCAGTGACCATCTAAGGAGAGTTCCTTGCAGCCACACTGAACATTTGCTGACTACCTCCAAAAAATGTCCCCACAGTAGCTTCAAAAAAATCCCCATAGACTATAATGGACCAGATTTTTTTTCGGTAAACCAAGAAATAAAGCCAAAATACCCCTTTACCAGAATGGGTATTCGGCTTATTCTGGGTTTACCAAAAAGAAAATCGGGCCCAATGAGCCCGAACCTGAAATTTACTGATTTTTTTTTCACAACCCTACTTGTGCACTAACGTTCCACAGCCAAGATTCAGCATCTTGGCTTCTAAGCCAGCCAACAAATGACTTCCACCATGAAATTTCAAAATAACAAGTGGGAGACTTTTCAACACAACCTACAGTATTTTCTTCACAGGTTTCTTTTTTGTGTTGCACATTTTCTCCCACAATGTTTTGTCAAAAGGCTCTCTAAGGTACCAGAATATGCTTTAAAAAAAGCTTTAAAAAAACTGCACAGTTATGCAATATTACAAATGCCTTTGAAAAATAACTATAGGCTCCCTCTTGTACTGCTGCATTCTGACACCAGGTAGGGCTGCTACTAGTTTTATGCATACAGTGTCAGTGTCTTAATTAGCTATGTAACAGAGCAATAATCAACCCAAGGTAATTTTCCCAGCACGGAGGTGCAACAACAGTGAAGAGCAATGGGAAGATCTGGTGCAATGAGGTGGTTAAAGTGTTGGAATAGGATCTGGGACACCCAGGTTCGAATTTCAACTTGGCCATGAAAGCTTGCAAACTCTCAGCCTAACCCATCTCACAGGATGGTTGTGAGGATAAAACGGAGGAGAGGAGGATGTTGTAAACCGCCTTGATTCCCTACTGGAGAGAAAAGCAGGGTATAAATGAATAAATCCAACTGTCCGCCATACAGGGGTTAAAGGCAGAGAATCTCTGTCCGTGAAACAATGTCAAACCTCTCTCCAGAGCATAGACAGGGAGAGAGAACAGAGGAGGAGACAGAGTAGGAATGTGGGGAAATGCAGTTATTATACAAAGGAGAACATCTGGAATTATTTAAACGGAAGGGAAGGGGAAGACTCTGCCTCCTTTCCACATGCCCAAATTCCAAGATGTGTTGTATTGATTGGAATGGTTGCGAAAGGTCATACAACTTATTTTTCAGTTCCATATTACATGTATAGACCAATGGGTTGGATCCCATCAAAAAGATGTACACATGCAAGAGGGAACAAATTTTGTTGATTTCCCACTCCCACAGCAGCCTTCCAACTCTGCTTCTGAATCCCCCCCCCAGGTTTGTGAGATTTTTTTTAAGTATATATATCCAATTTTTCTCCCAAATGGCAACCCATATTGGCTTATCACATCATTCTCCCCATCTCCACTTTATCCTCACAACAACCCTGTGAGGTGATTCAGCTGAGAGAGTATGACAGGCCCAAAGTCATTCAGTGAGCTTCCATGGCAAAGCAATGATCTCCCATGTCATTCGGGTTGCAGTGGGAGAAGGGTGGCAAAGTCGTGCTTCCATTCACAGAAGTCCTTTCCTGCAGGGATAGCATTAGGGTTGCCAACCTCCAGGTTGTGGCTGGAGATCTCCTGCTATTACCACTGATCTCCAGGCGATAGAAATCAGTTCACCTGGAGAAAATGGCCGCTTGGCAATTGGACTCTATGGCAGGGATGGAGAACCTCAGGCCCGGGGGCCGTATGCGGCCCCCGAGGACATTTTTTGTGGCCCTCGGGAGCTCCGGGGCCCCGCCGCAGAGGAGCGGCATAGGGCGGCCCTCCCTGAGGGTGTTCCTGGGGCCACAGCCTGCAGGGGTGCTGCGGTGCCCTTTGGACGTCCTCTCACTGACTGACGGCTGTTGGTCGGTGAGAGGAGGGGGAGGGACGCTTCCCCCAAGGTTGCCCCCTATAGCTGCAGCATGCAGGAATGCTGGAGCACACTGTAAGCCCCTCTTGCTGCCTGTCAGCTGTTGAGCAGCGAGGGGTGGGGGAAGAGGCCTGTGGCTCCCGGCGGCAGAGCATGCACGCAGGAGCCGATTGGGCTTCAGGGGGCCTTTTGTGGACTCTGGGGCGGGGAGGGCATGGAGCCTGGGGGCAGGTCACGTGGGGCCAACGGGTGTGTGTGGGGGGAAGGCTTTTCTCTCTCCCTCTCTTTGTCTCTTTCTTTGTCTTCTCCCCCTCTTTCCGTTTCTTTCTCCCTCTCTCCCTTTTCCTCTTTCTCTGTCTTCCTTCCTTCCTCCCTTGCCGATTGACCGCGGGCTGCGCCTCCCTGGCGCCTCGTTTGCTCGGGCCCACCGCTGGCTGCCCTCCTGCCGGGGGGGGGGGGAGGACCGGGGAGCCCTCCAGGCCTTCTCTGCGTGGCCTCCCCTGGGGTTGCCAACCTCCAGGTGGTGGCCGGAGACCTGGCAACCCTAGCCTCTCCCCCCCCCCACCAGGAGATCTACACCTGGTGTGGTCCCCGAATGATGTTATAACTGTGCAAATGGCCCTTGGCAGGAAAAAGGTTCCCCACCCCTGCTCTATGGCATTTAAGTCCCTCCCCTCTCCAAACCCCGTCCTCCTCAGGCTCCACCCCCAAAATCTCCAGTCAGGATTCAATCCTCTATGTACATGTCCCATCCAAAACATGGAGGTCAAGTGCACAGAAGAATTTATGCTATGGAGTGCAACAGGGTTCCAGTTTATCCCCATTGCTATTTATTGTTTACATGAAACCACTGGGAACAGTCATCCTGGGATTTGGAGCACAGTGCCTCTAATATGTGGATGACACCCAGCTCTACTTCTCTTTAACAGCTAAGTCAGGTGGGTCTATGGTGCCTGGGAAAGGTAATAAGATGGATGAGTTCCTGAAGCTCTCAATCTAGACAAGAAGCTGCTCAGGGACCGTGGAGCCAGCCTATCCTCAAAGGAGTTGCACTGCCCCGAAGCTCATAGTTTAGGGGTGCTACTAGATCCTGGCTTATAGGTTGAGGCTCAGGTCTCCTCCCTGGTCTTTTATCAGCTTCAGTTGGTACCCCAGTGAAGGCCATTCCTTGAAAAAACATGATCTGGCCAGAGTGAACCATGCTCTAATCGCGTCAAGTTGGAGTTACCTTAGACAATGGTTCGGAAAAGGGTACAAAATGAAGGAGCCAGGTTACTATCAGGGGTTGGTTGCAGGGGTCTTATCACTTCTGTGCTCTGAAAGATCTGAAATGGCCTCCCAGCTGTTTCCAGGAACAATTTGAAGTGCTGGTTTACGGCTCAAAACAGCTTGGGGCCTCCTCCCATACTATCCAGCCTGCCAGTTAAGATCTGCCTCTCAAGTAGGGTTGCCAGCTCTGGATTGCGAAATACCTGGAGATTTTGGGGGTGGAGCCTGAGGAGGGCGGGGTTTGGGGAGGGGAGGGACTTCAATCAGGCTTAATGTCACAGAGTCCACCTTCCCAAATGGCCATTTTCTCCAGGTGAACTGATCTCATCCACCTGCAGATCAGTTGTAATCGCAGGAGATCTCCAGCCACCACCTGGAGGTTGGCAACCCTACTCTCAAGCCCTGCTCTCTGTGCCCCGTCCTCAGAGATGAGGTGGTTGGCAACTAGCAACACATCATATTCTGTGGGGCACCACAAGGGTTGCCAGGTCCCTCTTCGCCACCGGCGGGAGGTTTTTGGGGCGCAGCCTAAGGAAGAGGATGGGTAAGGTTGCCAGGTCCCTCTTCACCATTGGCGGGAGGTTTTTTCAGCAGAGCCTGAGGAGGGAAAGGTTTGGGGAGTGGAGGGACTTAAATGCCATAGAGCCCAATTGCCAAAGTGGCCATTTTCTCCAGGTGAACTGATCCCTATCGGCTGGAGATCAGTTGTAATAGCAGGAAATCTCCAACCAGTACCTGGAGGTTGGCAACCCTAGGCACCACACCTTTGGAATGCCCTTCTTCCCTTTCTTTTAGGCGCCAGGCTAGCACATCTCTTTCAGCCAGGATTTTAAGTAGGGGTTTTGCCATCAGCTTTTAAAAGGTCTGCTTCTGTTTGGTGGACAGTTTGTATGCTGCTTATATCTAATGCCTCATGTTTTTTGATGACTCGTGTTTGTTTGTTTTTCATGGATTTGTTTTGTACTGTGTGTTTTATTTTGGTTTAATTTTTATGCTGCTTCAAGCAGGACCCTGAAGAGGCAGCATAGAAATACTCAAAAGACAGAAATAAGATGCACGGTCTGCAGCTGGGATTCCTTTCCATCTGGCATTCAGAACAACTTCTGCAAAGGTCTATACTTAACGCTGCGTTTGGCTTGAGCCTAACGACTGTGGGCTTACGCTAAAGCTTTCAAGGAAAGGTTGGGTTTTTGGGGACATTTGAGTAAAGGGACGTGGATAGAGTACCAGGTCGTTTGGGAGATGGTTCCAGAAGTAAGGGACACCAAAGGAGAATGCAGAGAGTTTCTTAAGGTCAAGTGGGAAATGATGGGAAAGTTGAGAAATAAATGTCAAGAGCAGGGACCATGTTTTATTTATCATTTCTCTATTATTCCCCTTTACAAAGGCAATTCATGTCTTTATAGTTAGATATAGCAGGCACTTGTCTTACAGTACTTTTCCCCCTCTATCAACAGTGCTAATAGAGAGACAAATGCAGTTTTCCTTTGCAGATGCCAGGAGCACTAAGACCTCATATATAAGGGATATATTTTTCAAAGACTTGCATTCTATCCTACATTAACCTGGGGCTTTCACAAAGTCCTAAAAGTCACGGCAGGAATCAGAGATGTAACCCAACTCCCATTTACCTCAGATTTCCATGGAAACAACTTTTCATTACAAGATCAGGGCCTGATCTTTTATTCTTTTGGAAAGATGCGAAGGTCACACAAAAATTAAAGCACAATCGTCTATGCTGCGCTTATTTATTTCAAATATCACGGTGGTTTTAAAAAGGCAAAATAATAAAATGTTGACTTAATTGTGCTGTGGGTTGTCATCAAGACTCCATTTTGTTAGCCTCTTTCCTTCCTCAACTGTTGCCGAAACCAGTTCTTCTCTGCCCAGTCAAACAAGACTACAGAAAACAAGTTTAGAACTGCCAACAGTACAAATACCAAAGAGACAGTAGATAAGGGGTAGGAAGGATCAGGCATACACCCATCAATTTCATCATACTAATGGGGAAACAAAGGCAGCCTCAGAGGAAAAAATAACTTCTCACTTTGCACAGCACCAGAATATTGATCAGGACCTTCTTAGTAATTAATGAAGATACATTTAGGCACATTAACATTCCTGCCAACAATGACCTCAACTCTCAGAATGATTCTTGATGAAAAGTTTCTTCATTCAAACTGACCACTTGGACTCTCCTCAGAAAATCCTAGCTTGATGAGATAACCAACAGTGCAATCCTAAGAACACGTTCCTTGGAGTAAGCCCCACCAACTAGAGTTGAGTAGGATTCTGAGTAGACTTGCTTAGGATTGCTCTCCAAGACTGCTTCCAAAAACCTCCTCCTCCTCCTCCTTTTGAGATGTCACCTTTTCTCCAATAGAGGAGATGAGAATGATAGAAACTACTTTGGGTCCCCATTGGGAAGAAAGGCAAGGAATATAATGGAGTAAATAAATAAATCCATAATAATAAAAGGATGTGCATGTCCATCGGTCCATTTGTGGAAGGCATAACTCATCAGAACATAAAGGAAGGCATTTGGAAATTGGCTGCCGACCTCAGGAGGACAATGGGAGTTGCCAAAAATGAAGGGAATTTGAACATCCCAGGTTATCTCTAGAGCATCCCTCTGATATTTGCAATGATTGTCTGTTTGTGGCAGGGGTAACTCATCAGAAAATAAACCTAGGGATCTCAGCCTTGGCCACCAAGGTCAGGATTATTGTGGGAGTTGCAGCTGAGAGCCAGTGTGGTGTAGTGGTTAAGAGCGGTGCCGGTGGAATCTAATCTGAAGATCCAGGTTTGATTCCCCATTACTCTACATGAAGTTTGCTGGGTGATCTTGGACAAGTCACAGAACTCTCTCAGCTCCTATCACAAGGTGCCTGTTGTGTGTGTGTGGGGGGGGGGAAGGCAATATGTAAGCTGCTTTGAGACTCCTTATGGCAGAGACAAAGTGGGGCTTAAAAAGTACCAAAATGAAGGGAATTGGGGTATCATGGGCCAGATTATCTCCAGAATATGTCTGGTTCTATGTAACCTGTTTTTTCCCCCCCAGTGTCCAGATTCTTTCATGATGCCTGCTTGGGTCATTAGCAGACTTGGATTCCCTACTTTATTTTTAAAACGTCTCTAATACTTACAAGCCCTGACCTGGATAGCCCAGGCCAGTCCGATGTCATCAGATCTTGGAAGCTAAGCAGGGTCAGCTTTGATTAGTAGTGGGATGGGAGACCGCCCCCCTCCCCCAGGAAATCCAGTATTGGTAAGTGAAGGCAGGCAGTGGCATATCACCTCTGAATATCTCTTTCCCTGAAAACCCTACAAGGATGCAATAAGTCAGATGTAACTTGATGGTACTTTCCACCACCATCACTAATACAGAGAAATGAAGCAAAATGAACAGTGTTCTGCCCAATCAACATGCCCTTTAAAAATTTAAAAAAATATATTTTAAAAATTATTTGGCTAGCCAATGAGGGAAATCTACAGCTCTGGTTGATATGCTTGTTACAACTTTCCCTGATCATCTTTGCAGTTTCTTGTGAGGGTGGTAATGGTGGTATAAGCCTCATGGTCAGGAAAGAAAGGGTTTCCACTGATCTTTCACCAGTTTGTTAAGGTAGCTGCAAAGAGAAGACTCAAATCAACTGGTAGACAATGTAGGTTTTTTTTTTACATAATAAGAAAACAATTTATGTGCAGATTAGACTTCCCAGATCTGAAGAACTGGGATAGAGCAACTTTCAATTAATGTTTACCGAATTATATTCATTTCCATCTTTTAAAATGAAAACATCACTTAAAGTTATTTCTTATACTAATTATACTAATATGTAGATGCTGGGAAAGGAAGATCACCATGAAGTCAGTAAAAAAATCTGAGCTGTTAATCTGCGTGCTTCACAAAATAAATTACCTGTAAACCCAAATGCCTATATAAAAGATTAAAGCTTAAAACCATTCCGTATTACCCATTTTTAAATCGTCACCCAACTTGGGCCTGCGTCTTCCCCATTCCTATCTGAAAGAGAGCAGCCTCCATTGCATCAATCAAATGGAGTCTGCAGTCAGAAAAATAATCGCCCATCAAAGGAAAAGACATAAATACGTAAATACGGAGAACATATAACATATCAGCAATGCCAGAAACTATGTAAACAAGCATTATGGGTGATGTGTGTATATATGTGTATGTGTGTGTGTTTTCTCCATATATTTCCCAAGTCTGGCTTTGTTTCCTCACAGAGTCTGGTTTATTAAACAAATATTTACGAACTTGACTGAAACCCCCCCAAAAACCCCATCTACACCTACACCTGAGAATTCCCCAAATTTAAACTCTGCATAACACTGGGGCGAGCTGCAAATTGTTTGCACAGCCACAAAGGGAGGATTAAAAACTGTGTTGGGTCAGAATTAGCCTTCTGTAAAAGCAGGAAGGTTAATTTATCCCCCCAAAAAACAACCTGTCTCCTAGACTCTTTCTGAACTCACCCCTGAACCTTCCAGGTTGACCTTTCTCACCCGTCTTTGCCTGCCCCCCACCCCCTGCCAAAATCAGACAAACAAATTAGAAAAGTTAAATTCTACAAGCACTGGATCATGAAAGTTCTCAGCTGTCTGGTTTTGGCATCATATGGAACTGGGCAGAGTAGGGTTGGTGGGGCCTGGAGAGCTCCGGGAATTGCGTCTGATCTTCAGAAGACAGCAATCAGTTTCCCTGAAGAAAGTGGCAGCTATGGAGGACGGACTGTATGGCATTATACTCCACTGAGGTCTCTCTCCTCCCAAAACCCCACCCTCCCTTCCCCCCCAAATCTCCAGGAATTTTCTAACACAGAGTTGGCAGCCCTATGTCAGCCCTTGGCCCACAGAACCAGAAATCACCACAAAGTCATATAGAGTCCAAACAGATGGCTTTTACTGATCAAATAGGCATACAGTGCAAACGAATAAAATGACAGCTATGAAAGGCTCACTAGCTGGGAGATATTATAAGGTAGGAAAGGCGGGAGATTACACGCATGAATACAGTTTCCCAGGAGCTGAGTTCCCAGGCCTAGGTATGCGACCTTGGGGGGCAGACAATACAGCACAGAGACAGAGGCAATAACGAAACCGAGATAGCAGCCTGACATTCTGCTCCCTTCAAGGCCCCCTCCCAGTTCGCAAGGGGGCAGGCCTGTCCGGGTAAGCAATGTGAAAGGCGTCGACGAGGTCGGGGGCGGAGACATCCCGTGCGCGCACCCATTCGTCATAGGCAGGGGGGAAATGTTTCCAACGAACTAGATATTGCAGATTGCCATGGTGAATACGGGAGTCGAGGATCTTGGAGACTTCGAAGTGTTCTTCCCCCCCCCACCATGATGGGTTGCGCAGGCGGTGGGTCCGGATGCCACCGTGGAGAAGCAATATGGGGTTTGAGGAGGCTTATGTGGAAAACAGGATGCACACGCCTCAAGGATTTGGGGAGAGCTAGTTCCACTGTGACAGGGTTTATGACCCGAGTAATGGGGAAAGGGCCAATGAATTTGGCGCTGAGCTTATGGCACGGTTGGGTGGAACGGAGATTTTTGGTGGAAAGGTAAACCAAAGCACCCACTTGCAGGTCACCCCCGGGGGAGCGATGTTTGTCAGCTTGCGCTTTGTATTTACGTTTGGCCCGGTCGAGGTTGCTAACGAGCCAGGGCCAAGTGGTACGGAGGGCGTGTGCCCAGGAGGCAATGTCGGGGTTCCCCTCCCCCTCTACATCATCTGTAGGAGCGATGGGACTGAAATATTGTCCATATACAGCAAAAAACGGGCTAAAACCTGTGGATTGATGCATGGCATTATTGTAGGCATATTCTGCTAAAGGTAACAGTTCCACCCAGTTATCCTGGTGGTAGTTAACATAACAACGCAAATAACATTCAAGTACAGCATTGACACGTTCAGTTTGACCATCAGTTTGAGGATGGTATGCACTAGACAATCCCTGTTCCACCCCCACCAACTTGAGGAAAGCTTTCCAAAACTTAGAAACGAAACCACTTCCGCGGTCACAAATTATTTTACGCGGAAACGAATGTAAACGAAAGATATGCGTCACGAAGAGGCGGGCCAGTTTTTGAGCAGAGGGGATCCCTGCGCATGGAATCAAATGTATTTGCTTAGAAAACAAATCAGTAACAACCCACAACACAGTTTTACCCCCACTGAGAGGGAGATCAGTCATGAAGTCCATAGCAATCACTTCCCAAGGTCTGCTGGGCGTTTCAAGAGGTTGTAGCAGTCCCGGGGGTTTGCCCTGCGATCGTTTCGCAGCGGCACAAACGGGACAGCTGCGGATGAAGGAGTCAATGTCGGAACGCATTCCCCCCCCACCAGAACTGTCTGCGCAATAAGTGAAGGGTCTTCAGAAACCCAAAGTGCCCAGCTGTTTTGGCTCCATGAGCTAAATGTAAAACGTCCTTCCGGAGAGCTTTGGGTACATACAATTTTGAGTCTTTGTACCAGGACCCCCCTTGTTCCAAAACACCAGGAGGTAGGGTATGAGCGGAACGTTCTAAAAGGCACTGGTCCCGAAGGACAGTTAAAAAGGATTCGGAGATGGGGATTTTGGAGGGAGTCCCCCCGTCGGTCTGAGAAACAGTTATAGGGTTAGTGCTTACGTGCGGCGGCGCGCAGACTGCAGGCGGCTGAGCGGTCGGAGGGGTAGGAGGGGCGGGAACTCCGGTCTGTTGCGGTGGCGGCTGGGCAGCCGGTTGGGCTGGCGGAGCTTGCGAGTTAGGGAAGGTGTGCTGATGCTGGGATCGGGTTTGCACAGCCAGCATAGGTAGGGCCCCACGTTGCATAGGGGTGAACAGAGAGTTGGTGGGTCTTTCGAGTTTTACCGGATATTGTGGTAAACGGGAGAGGGCATCCGCGAGAACGTTCTGCTTCCCAGGGACGTGCTTCAGGGTGAAACGGAACTGAGCAAAGAACTCCGCCCACCGTTGTTGTTTCGCCGATAGCTTATGGGACCCCGTGAGGGCAGCTAGATTTTTGTGATCGGTCCAAACTTCAAAGGGTACTTTAGACCCTTCCAAGAATTGCCGCCATAAAGTTAGTGCATGATGAACCGCAGAGGCCTCTTTCTCCCAGATGGGCCAGTTTAGTTGGGCGTGCGCAAATTTTTTTGAAAAGTAAGCGCAAGGGTGAAGAAGACCGTCCGGTCCTTGCTGGAGGAGAGCCCCTCCCATGGCTACATCGGAAGCATCAACTTGCACAATGAACATTTGATTTGGGTCTGGGTGCCGTAGCACCGGCTCCGAAGTGAAGAGGCGTTTGAGGGCCAGAAAGGCGGCTTGGCATTGCTCAGTCCATAGGATTTTTGCGGAGGGCAAGGCAGCCGAGCTTACTTTTCCCTTAGTTTTCAGCAGGTCTGTAATGGGTAGAGCCACTTGGGCGAAGTTAGGGATGAATCCCCGATAGAAGTTTGCAAATCCCAGAAATTGCTGTACTTGCTTACGGTTGGTGGGGGGAGTCCAATCGAGGACGGCTTGGACTTTGGCGGGGTCCATGCGAAGACCTTGATGGGAGATGATGTATCCCAAAAACGTGAGTTTGCTTTGGTGAAATTCACACTTAGCTAGTTTAGCGAACAGTTGATGGTTACGCAGGCGTTGAAGAACTTCTCTGACCAGAGTCACATGCTCGTCCATAGTTTTCGAATAAATGAGAATGTCATCTAAGTAGACCACCACCCCACGATATAGAAGGTCATGTAGGATTTCATTGATGAGTTGCATGAAGACCCCCGGGGCCCCCTTTAATCCGAATGGCATTACAAGGAATTCATACATTCCGAAACAGCTAGAGAAGGCAGTGAGGTGTTCATCTCCTTCGCGGATACGGACTCGGTAGTAGGCTTCCACCAAGTCTAATTTAGAGAACACACGGCCTTCCTGTAATTGTCCCAAAATATCCGATATTAGTGGGATAGGATAGGCGTTGGTCTGGGTAACCGCATTGAGCTTTCTGAAGTCAATGCACAGGCGAAGGTCGCCCTCTTTTTTCCGGACGAAAAACGCGGGGGCCGAGTTTGGGGCATTCGAAGGGCGAATGAACCCTCTGGCGAGGTTTTTGTCCAAAAAGTCCCGGAGGACAGTGCGCTCGGAAGCGCTCATAGGGTAAATCTTACTTTTGGTTAATGTGCAGTCCTTTACTACTTCAATCGCACAGTCTGAGGCTCGGTGGGGGGGTAAGGCATCACATTCCCTAAGGTCGAAGACATCTTCAAAGTCCCGGTATACAGCGGGTAGAGCCGGTGGTACTGGGGCAGTAGAGGTTAATGCTGGAACGGGCGGAAATGGCAGAGCAAAGTTTTGCCGATGCTGGTCGCAGGTGGGACTAGCGAAAGAGATAGTGTTTGTTTCCCAATCAATACTGGGACTATGTCCTTTAATCCAGTTAATTCCCAAGACCACTTCAAATCGGATAGGAGCTATAGTGAAGTCTATTTGTTCCCAGTGGGAACCAATTCCCATTGCCACCCCTATGGTGCGGTGATCAACTGGACCCCCCTGGAATTGGCTCCCGTCCATTTGAGCAAATTGGACGGGGGCGGGTAAAGCCTCTGAGTCGGCTTTGAGTGCAGCAAACGTGGCTTCGCTTATGAGAGTGCGACAGCAACCGGAGTCAATTAGTGCTTTGACGGGGATTTGTGGACCTCCGTTAAGTTGTTGTAAAACTGCATCCACGTAGACGGTGGAGTCCACTTCTTTGATTTTGGTAGGAGCATTCGGTTTGATAGGAAGATCCTGAGAGGTCTGTGGAGATGCTCCATTCACCACAGACCGGAGCCGTTTTTTGACAAGTCGAGGGGAGATTCCAGGTTTAAGGCTGGAGACATCCAAGGATTTTCCTCATCCGAAGAGGGAAAGCTGTCCCCCAATGGGGCACTTGTAATCCGAGACCCGGCGGGGTCGTTGGAAGCAGGCAGGGAGGCTGGGTCCCCGGCATGGAGTGCAGAGGGTGTGGGCCTTCCCGGAGCTGCGCTGCGGGTGGCCACGGTGCCTCTGCGTGGTGGACGACCTCGGGCGCGGGTTGTCGTGCTGGGACGAAATAATTCCTGGCGGCGTGGGCAAACGGCTGCAAAGTGGCCCATTTCTCCGCATGTAAGACAGGCACCCCTCTGAAATCGGGCTTCACGTTCCTGGAGCGGACGTGGGGGATTTCGTGGGACGAGCAGTGGTGCCTTGGGTTGAGGCTTTTGGGTGCCCTTCTCCTTGTGCTTTTGACGGACGAGAGAAATAAAGCGGCGGCGGCTTTCCACTTCCTCGGCTAATAGGATCCAGCCTTCGAGGGTATCGGGATCGCCCCGCATGTAAGACCAGTTCAGAATGTCAGGATGCAAGGCTTCCCTGAAATGATGGATTAGGGTGGTCTCGGGCCAACCTACAATTTTACTTGCCAGTCGCTGAAATTCATCGGCAAATTCCCGAACTGTAGCAGAGCCTTGTTTTAATTGTAAGAGTTCCGTTTTGGCTCTTTCCCCCAGGAAGGGGTCCTCAAACCTCCTTCTCAGGGCAGTCATGAAGTTGTTGAGGGAACGAATCGCACGAGAGCGGGTGTCAAACTGGAGGACCATCCAGTCAGCCGCTTTGCCTGTCAGGAGGGAAGCTACGTACCGCACCCGGCTATCTTCCGTGGGGAAAAGTTGACCTTGTTCTCGCATATAACTGTCCACTTGATGCAAGAAACAAGGCAAAGTCTCAAGAGATCCGTCATACGTAGTCCTCAATTTGAGTTGCTTCCAAGGGCCGGGCGCGGGTTGACCCGGTTGCACGGGTGGTCCGGGCGGAGGAGCAACAGGAGCTCCAGGAGGCAAGGGTGGAGCAGGCACATTAGCAGGTGGTTGCACGGGTGGTCCGGGCGGAGGAGCAACAGGAGCTCCAGGAGGTAAGGGTGGAGCAGGCACATTAGCGGGTGGTTGTACGGGTACCCCCGGACCCGGTATCGGAACGGGCTGTCTCTGAGCTATCAGGGTTTGTTGTAATTGCCTGTTCTCTTGAAGCATAAGTTCCATTACTTCCTGGAGTTGATCAACACGGTCGGAGAGCTCCCGATTCTGGGCTCGTAAAAGATGAACCTCCTCACTTGGGCCACCAGTAAGAAGAGGCTTACTGGTTCGGAAGCTCGTGGCCCATTGAGAGCTATCCCCATATAAATCCTCGTCTTCAGACTCATCTGAGTCTCGACGTCGGTCCGCCAAACGGCGTGCGCGTTGGGTCGCACGCGACGGGACAAACGCCGGGGAAAAAGTCAGACCTGATAGTCCCAGTACATAGTCCTTGGGGCGCGTGTCCACGTTCGCCTGATTCCTAATCCTTGCTGCAGCCGCCCTGGCTGCTTCCGCCGCCTCTCTCTCTCTTGCGACCCTAGCCGCTTCGGCGGCTTGCTGATCCGCAAGAACTTTGGCGTTCTCAAGTCTTAGGGCAGACTCTGCCGTAATGCGCGGCAAAAGTTCTGTCTCGAGGAGCAAGAGTATGGGGTCAGGTTCCCCGCCCAGCAGAGGTTGTACTCGAACCGCCAGTGCGGATGCCTCGGCTCCAAACGTCGGGGTCAAAACTTGAGCCAAGGTGGCTACCGGGGTGTCCTTTGTACATTCCACAAGGAGAAGAGCGGTGCTAATAGCGACTCGCTTGGCCTCAGCTTGGCAGCTGGCCGCATCCGGGATCAGGGAAAAACCCTCCGGCGGGGCTCCCGCCATGGTAGAAAGAGTTTGTCGAGAAATAAGATTATCCAAAAGTCCAGTTAATATTTGTAAATCCTCAGTCGCCAATCGGGCATCGTCCAGTAATTGATCCAAGTCCTGAAGATCTAAACGAGCATCAGTATCCTCCGATGTTAACATCCAGAGACGTCCTGTAAGAGATTGCCACTGCGCCTGTACCAGTCCCCTCAAGCGGCAAACCTCTCGGGTCGTCCGGAAAAGTTCAGCGATTAAGTCTTGTAACAGAGTAGGGTCCTCTGAGAAGGGCTCCAGGGTAGTAGATCACCTGGAGAGCTGCACAGCTCCCATCCAAGTGGCAGGCGAACCCCCCTGGGCTCCAGCCTGGCTAGGAGAACGGTGAAGATGAGAGATAGCTGTCATAATGTCAGCCCTTGGCCCACAGAACCAGAAATCACCACAAAGTCATATAGAGTCCAAACAGATGGCTTTTACTGATCAAATAGGCATACAGTGCAAACGAATAAAATGACAGCTATGAAAGGCTCACTAGCTGGGAGATATTATAAGGTAGGAAAGGCGGGAGATTACACGCATGAATACAGTTTCCCAGGAGCTGAGTTCCCAGGCCTAGGTATGCGACCTTGGGGGGCAGACAATACAGCACAGAGACAGAGGCAATAACGAAACCGAGATAGCAGCCTGACACCCTAGGGCAAAGACAGTGGGAAGCAGGAAAAGCAAGTCAGGATGGTCTTCATACTTCAAAACCTCACTGAAATCATCTCCTTCCTTCCTTCCTTCCTTCCTTCCTTCCTTCCTTCCTTCCTTCCTTCCTTCCTTCCTTCCTTCCTTCCTTCCTTCCTTCCTTCCTTCCTTCCGTTGTCTTTGGAATGAACAATGAACCCAATGGAGAGTTTTCGAGACACAAGAGTTGTTACTGGGATTTCTCTGCGGACCAACATGGCTACCTCCCATCTTCGCCTTAAAAAAAAAAAAACCAACAGAGTGGAAGTCCTGCCTTAAGGCAATCCAAAACCTTGTTTGAGGTTACATTCATAGGTTTCACTCCTCTTTAGAGGGCTCCCAGCCTTCGTGTACATTCTGTGCAGATCTTTCTTTTGTTTGCCTGTAGAAACTCTGCCCTGGCATTTTGCATTAGCACAAACTGGTGCTGATATACAGAGGCTGGGCCTCCCCTGTCAGGATTCCAAATGTTACCCCAATCAGCAAAGAAACAATGAGATATGACAAGGAGTGTGAGACCATAAAATAACAGTGCACCTCCAGGGACACCTGCAAGGAAGAAGGGGGTGAAACTGTCTTCAATAGCCTAAGGTGAGGGTTTTTTAAAAAAACAAACAAACAAACTATAACGTAATAAGATATGATAATAAAAAGCAGAGGATTGAAATAAACCATGCCTCCTTTAGACGTGAAAAGCAAATTTAATATGTAGGTACTGAGTGTTGTAAACATGCAATGTAGCTTTTAACTGTCATAAATTGAGTGGCTGTTTTAATTGTTTTAAGTGGTTGTAAACCGCTCTGAGCTGGACCTAGTTTCGAAAAGCGGCCTAAAAATCGAATAAATAAGTAAATAAATAAACACATTTAATAAATGAACATTTCATTTCTTTTTATTTACTCAATGAGGTTTGTTTGTTTTTCAAAGACTTTTTAGGGAGGGTCAAAAATATCCACTGCAGGGGCTACTCTTTGGAGTGGAAGGGCAGGAAATTGGGGAGAAGACCTTTTAAAAATTATTTTCCCACTGAAAATTCCATCCCAAACAATTCTTACTGGTGTAAAAAGAAAACATAAAGGTTCTTAGACTTGAGTCAAGTAGCACCTTAAAGACTAACAAGAATTTTTTGGGGGGGATAAGCTTTTGAGAGTCAACGTTCCCTTCATCAGATTCCTGTGCATCGTCTCCAGCAGTGGTAGAAATAGCTATGTTTTTGAGTGGGAAAATGGTTAGGAAAGAAGCTTAAAAGCCTCAGAAACTATCATACCCTTCCATATAACAATCCAGTATAGGCTTACCATCCATGAGTTGGGAAATTCCTGGAGGTTTGGGGGCAGAGCCTGGGGTCAGCAGGGTATAATGCCATAGATTCCACCCTCCGAAGAAATCATTCTCTCCAAGGAGACGGATCTCTGTAGTCTGGAGATAAGCTATAATTCTCTGAGATCTTTTGAAGCTGAACTATCCAAGGTTAAGCATATTTATGTAAGTTCCATTGATACAATTAATATACTCAGTTTCCCCATTCATTCAATGGGGTTTTGGTAGGTTTGCCAGGTCCTTCTTCGCCACCAGCGGGGGTTTTTTGGGGCAGAGCCTGACGAGGGCGGGGTTTGGGGAGCTGAGGGACTTCAATGCCATAGAGTCCAGTTGCCAAAGCCGCCATTTTCTCCAAGTGAACTGATCTTTATCAGCTGGAGACCTGTTGTAATAGCAGGAGATCTCCAGCTAGTACCTGGAGGATGGCAACCCTAGGTTTAGGCCTTGGGGTGCCAGCTCTGTGTTGGGAAATTCTGGGAGATTTGGGGGATGGAGCCTGGGAAGGGCAGAAGTTGGAGAGAGATGGGACCGCAGTGTAGCATAATGCCATAGAGCCTACCCACCAAACTGACATTTTGTTCAGGGAAACTGGTCTCTGTAGCCTTGGAGAACAGTTGTAATTCTGGGAGGTCTCCAAGCCCCACCCTAATCAGACCTTTTGATCAGAACTGCATTAAAAACACCTAAATCTGGGCTAGATTGCAGCCTCTGACTTTAGCCTCAAACAGAGGGATTCATTCTCATCTAACCCATGTTTCTGGCACCTGGGGGAATTAATTGCTGTGATCCCAATCAGGCTTTTATTCCCCAAAATGAAAACCAAACAGAACAGTAGAGTTAGGTTCTCAGTGATAAAAGAATGAAGATAAATCCTTTTTCTTCTTCGTAGCAATTCCAGATCTTTTATTAGAGTACATTATTCTCAAAGAACTTTCAAGGAACACAGAAGAACACCTCAGGCTGTCGTTTCTTCCATTATACCAACTGGAGACCATCTCCTTTATTAGCCTGATTAGGAACACCAGGCAAATCCTGCTCCTTGTTTTCTCTAAAACATGCCATGGAGATCTCTATGGGTCAGTCAGAGAGGATAACAAGTCATATCAAGTTTGGCAAATGCAATCCAATTAGCACCAAATCTATGAAGCAAGGGGACAGAAGGATATGGAAACAAACACATGCTATATATATATCATGCTAGGAGTGTAACATATTCATTTAACAACCGATATCCCGCAGAGCTGAAGGATCAGTGTTTCGTTTGGTAGTCCCAGCCAAGATAGCTCGTGTTGCCCTTAAAGAACAGTCCTATACACGCTTAAAGTTCAGACCATGTTTAAATATATCTTAGTAAAAAAAAAAAAAAAAAAAAAAAAGGACTCTTTCCACAACAACTTGGTCTCTAAATATACAAGTTGGCTTTTCCTCTGTGGCCAACTAGGGTTGCCAACCTCTAGGTGGTGGCTGGAGATCTAGGCAAGTAGGTGATGTGAAAGACCTCTGCCTGAGACCCTGGAGAGCCACTGCCAGTCAGAGTAGACAATACTGACTTTGATGGACCAAGGGTCTGATTCAGTATAAGGCAGCTTCATGAGTTCATGTGTTTAAGTAGCCAATGCCTAATCTGCAAAAGTTTCTTCTGTAACCCTCTTCCAAAACCTTGCCAATCAAAGAGCCAATCTTGGCTTTCTTCCACTTCACTGGAGTTGTTGCAAGTACTTCAGAAGAGCCCAAGAGACATCACCTTCATATATGCAGGAAGCATCCATTTGGAAACAGCTGCCACCATCATAGGATGATGCTTGGCTAGGAACATTTTGAGAAGGCCCCCAATATTTTATTATTGGATCCAGCCCTCATGGTAGCTATTCTGTGATTCATCCCATCCTCAGCACATAACTGTCACTCACCGAAAGTACATATTTCATATGTGCTCACACAGTGTACACAAAAATGTACATTCTATTATGCTAATGAATATGACCTGCACAAAGAAGTCCCACCGAAGTATTTTTAGGATCTCTGACTTCTAAGTAACTACCGGTCTAATAAATTATCCATCTCAAATCCTCCATGTTGGGTCGTCATAAAAATCAAACCAAACAAGCAACTAACAATAAATGCACCATGTTAAGGTAAAGGTAAAGGTCCCCTGTGCAAGCACCGGGTCATTCCTGACCCATGGGGAGACGTCACATCCCGACGTTTTCTAGGCAGACTTTGTTTGCGGGGTGGTTTGCCAGTGCCTTTCCCAGTCATCTTCCCTTTACCCCCAGCAAGCTGGGTACTCATTTGACCGACCTCGGAAGGATGGAAGGCTGAGTCGACCTTGAGCCGGCTACCTGTTACTATCTGGAAAAAAAAGTACACATGAATGAAGCCTAGCAATACAACCTCAATCATAACTATTAGCCATAATGGCTAAATGGAACCTCTATGTTTCAAGACAGTGTACCTCGGAATGCCAGTTGCTGGAGAACAGCCACACAGAGAGGCTTTGGCCACCATGACCTGTTTGAAGCCACATTTGGTTGGCCTCTGTGGAAAACAGGAAGTTGAACTAGATGGGCGTTTGATCTATCATGGCTGTTACATGTTTGGAACCCATTCTGTCTCTGGAATACCTTTACTCGTTGCATGTAGATATTCAGTCTATGATGTGCCACTGGATATTGCTGACCCATCGGGTTGCCGACCTCCAGTTACTAGATGGAGATATCCTGCTCTTACAGCTGATCTCCAGACGATAAGAGATCAGTTCACCTGCAGAAAATGGCCTCTTTGGCAATTAGACTCTATGGTTTTGAAGTCCCTCCCCTCCCCAAACCCCGCCCTCCTCAGGCTCCATCCCAAAAACCTCCCGTCGGTGGCAAAGAGCGACCTAGCAACTCTTCTGACCCAATAAAATGCCTGAAATTTTCAGGATCAAATCAGATCGGCAATATCCAATAGTACAAAAGGCAAACACACACCAATATTTGTGATTCTGATATTTTCACTCCCAACAACATCAGAATTGGAAACTACACCAGGGAGGAAGCAAGAGCAGTAAGGAGGAGCCAGCACGTCCCAGCTGTACTTCGGCACTTCAAACTTTAAAGGACATTATTTTCAACTGTAAATAAATGAAGGACTGATAAAATCATGAAAATCATGGGAAGTAGACCCAGGTCTACTGTTTATTGAAAATGATGGCTCTTTGAAATTTAAAAAAGGGGTCAACACCCCTCTCTCCCTGTCCCTCAGTGCCCCTACTGTCTCCAAGGGGGCAGCCGGGCAATGACACATCAGCTCCTTTGAACACCCTTTAATCTTTAGAGGGCCATGACGTTCAATAGGTGGTAGGACCATTTTATTACTATTTATATAAGGGCCAATGACACAACGGCCTTTTAAAATTTAAAAGCCTATTGTTGCTGTTGCTGTTGTTGTTATTGCCAATGTGTCACAGGCTGGCTGGGGCACACTTCCTCTCTGTCCCTCCCTCCCTGTTCCTACTGTCTCTTGGGGTGGAAAGGCACTTTAAAAATTATTGTTTTAATTTCCTTTTGTATGACAACAACAACAACAACAACAACAACAACAATCCAACAATATCTCTAATCCAGGCCTCTTTTATGCGATTGTTATGACAATCAACAGTAGAAAGACTTTTTAGATAACACTGAATGAAAAACAAATACAATAGTTGTAGAAGCCTGAAGACATTGAGAGATGTTCCTAGAAAATATCTGCACCATTACCATAATAAACTCCTACCTCAGAATGACACTACAGCTTATGATATTGGGCATATATGTGTGTGCGCGTGTGTATGTATGTGTGTGTGTATAGGGTACCATGCCCCATGGTTTCACCTCCTTTCCTCCTGTAGTGGCATTTAAATGTGCCAGCATTGTAGCAAGTTCTGTAAATTTCGACACAAGAGGAAAGATTCACATGTAGACCCCGCAGTCTTCTGGTGGATAATCAGCATATAAACCAAAGATGTTACAGTGTTATTGTACTTTGTGTGAAGGATGCTGTATAAAATATTAATGCATTTCATTAAAATGCCTCTTATTGTCAAAATGTAGTGTGACTGCTCAGTGATTTCTCACTTTAGCATGTTCTTCACTCTTGAAGTGATATCTTCATGTTATTGCGCCAAACGGCAGCCTCTGTTGCAAAGTGCCACCCCACTTAACTGCAGAAGGATGCCCAAATGAAACCCAGGCAGCTTCCACATGTTGACAATTCTTTGCATAGCTCTCCTTGTTGCTGTGACTGCAAAGGCATACACAGCACCTACTCAGCTGTTTCTCCAAAGCCTTCTTTGCCTCAGCTCCTGGCCATGTCCTATAAACACCAACCGAGGGCTTTGGGGGCTTGTTTTTTGGGGGGGCTCAGCAATTGCTAGATTGCTATAGCACAATAATATTCTAATGACCTATTACCATGATATCCCAGCTCCTTTGAGTGCCTAGCTTTTACAAAAAAAAAATAAGTCTACCACTTTCTGTTCTAGAGGCATAAAGGGTACATCTTTCCCATTACAGCACAATGAAAAGGAATAGAGGGATAGCAATTTTCACTTCTGGGGAAAAAGTCGGGAAAGCTCTCTAGTGGTGGAGGGGGGAATGGCAGCCATGTGGGGCTGAGACAAGGAAAATGCCGTCAATGTGGTTGGACCTTAAAAACCCATATGCTTCTCATCCTTCTCATCCTTCTCAACCATATGGCTGTGGCCTTTTCAAAAAGATCATACTAAACCAGGCTTGGGAACGGTCACGTCAAAGAAGGGGAAAACACAGAAAGTAGGTACTTAGGGGACAATGTCATGTGGATGCTCTAAAAAGCCTGCTCCAATTTGGATGTCAAACTGGAACAGCATATGCAGATGGAAGTAACCTTTCTATTGTAGCAATGAGAGCTAGTGTAGCATTGTGGTTAAAGGGGAAATGGATATTACAAGAGATGCAAAGCTACTTCTAAAGATGGCAGTCCTGTAGCTCTTCTCCTCAATGATTAGCAAGCAAAAATTCACAAAATGATGTCATCGTGCATCAAGTTTCATCAGCACAGAAAGTGGTATTCACTGAAGGGGAATGGGTGTGGGGTGGAGTTTGATGTGATGATATCATACCATCTATAGATCTAATTCTCAGCATGGCCCCATCTGTGGATACTTAAATTCAGAGATTATAGACATGAAGAGTCAAGTTATATCTTTCTACAAGCCTGAGAAAAGCCCAGGTTTGCAGAAAAAAACTGAAATATAAAACACAACAACAGTGAGGGGGTCAGTGCCCCAAAACTAAGAGAAACAGTGCCTGTGTCTTTAAGAAAATGAGATCTCAGTGGCCATGGTTGGAGTTGCTAAGTAACCACAAAATATTGCCAGCCTTCAGGCCTTGTTTCTGCCAGTAAAATAGGGGGAGGAGGCATCCCCTTTCTAGGGCGATTTTGGCCTCCAAGTCCACTGCTGTTCCCCTCCCTCCTACCCTGGAGAGAGGATTCACTGGGTCCAGATGACTTTATGCCACACAATTTTCCTGGCCCCAGCAGCAGCAGCCTCCACACAGGTTGAATGGCTTGGCCAGCCCTAGCAGTGGCCACAACACAACTCACCTGAACAACTTGCTCCTCTATGACTTTTCAACTTGGCCAGACTTTTCCCAGGGCAGGCTGTCAGATGGAGGGAAGGAAGGAAAAGCTGAGAGTCAGTGTGAAGTAGTGGTTACAGTGTCAGACTAGGAGACCCAGGTTCAAATCACCACTCTGCCATGGAAGCTTGGGTCAGTCATTCTCTCCCAGCCTGATCTATATGGCAGGGTTGTTTCAAGGGTAAAATGGAGAAGACACTATTTCTTCCTTTGCCTCTATCTTGCTGAAAAAATACCTGCCCGAACTGCTTTTACCTTCAGTAGGGGGGGTATAAGGGTATCTCTAAGTTTCTTTTAGCAAAGAAACTCACTGGACTGCAGCCAGAGGGAGGAATTGACAGAGGTGCCACTATTTTTTAAGCAAACTTAAGTGTCCTTAATTTTTTGGAACTGTGTGATTGGGCAAATGCCACGAAGTCCCATTGAAATCAATGGAGCATGTTAGTTGCACCAAACATGTCTTAATGATTGAAATGACCATGCCAAACCTCAGCTGGATCACAGACATGGCGTCTGTGTGGGGTTGTTGTTTTTTAATGCAAACGATACAATTGAAATAAATATGCTATTCTTTCCAGGTGGTGCGCAAAAATACAAGATCTGGGTTTATTAAGCATTTATTTGTAAATAGCATCAGCCTAGGAGAAGCAGCACATTAGTTTCCCCTGTTTCATTGCCACTTCCACACAGCAAAATGATTTTCTTCAAATCATTATGATTATTATACTCTGTCTAAGCATTTGACACCTGCTGTTTCAAAACTTGATCACAAATGTTTTGGAATATATATACCAAATAGGACAGGAGGGGAGGGAAGACAGCTGAATGTATTAATGCAGAGCTTTTTTAAAAAAGAGAGAGAGAGAAAAGAACTATTTCCAATAAATAAAAATGTTAGAATCTAGAAACTAGGAACATTAAAAACAATTCTGAAGGCCTGTAATCAATGGTTGATCCTATGAACTTGTTCTGTGCATGCTTCATGTTTTGCTGAAAATTCCATTTGTGTGCGGACCCATTGAAAACCATTGAACTTGGAAGCTTTAGCAGAAGATGAAGGGTGCTCCACAGCTGAAACAATCTAGAGCAGAAAGAATACATTCATTGGAAAATAGGGTTACCAGACCATGTCCAACAACCGGCAGGAGTTTGGAGGGTAGGAATGTGGGGGGGCAGGTGGCATTGCTTGTGTCATAACTTTACTGCCATGGAAACTCAGAAGTGATGTCATGTCACTCTAGGAATTACCTAGAACGTAGGGTTCCCTTTGGCCTGGTTATGGCAGGCAATTACCTGCCAATTAACTGGGTTCCCCACCGCCGCTCAGCTGGTCAACGGGCAGAAGCAGGCCAGCTGAAGGGGGGAGCGATCCATGCATGCAGCGTCATGGTGTCACTTCCGGGTTTACCCCGGAAGTGCTGGTATTGTATCGGCGACGCTCTAGCACTCTCCCCAAAAACTCTATGATTTCCATAGCATTTTTGGAGGACAGTGCTAGAACATCCCACACAATGCTGCCCCCAGCCCCACCCCTACAAAGCTCCCACTGGTGACCGGAGGGACCTGGCAACCCTACTAGAACCACAAAGTTCCCGACTATTCCTAGTGTGATGTGATGTCACTTCCAGATTTTCCCCAGAAGTGGTGTCATGGCAAATGTGACACTGGCATTCTTTTCATCCACCACTGTGCAGAGTGGCAGTGGGCAGAGGGTTGCTGGTAGGAAGCCTCCTGCCTAGGTTGCCAACTGCCAGGTAGTAGCATGAGATCTCCTACTAATTCAACTGATCTCCAGCCGATAGAGATCAGATCACCTGGAGAAAAATGGCCGCTTTGGCAATTGAACTCTATGGCACTGAAGACCCTCCCCTCACCAAACCCTGCCCTCCTCAGGCTCCGCCCCCAAAAAACCCCTCCAGTGGCAAAGAGAGACCTGGCAACCCTACTCCCGCCATAGTGGAAGTCCCTAGAGCCAAGTCACTGTTTTGGCTGGTAAATTCTATGCCAGAACCGCTTCCTGTCACCGAACTATCCAATCTGTGTACCACAGGAACATTTGTCTATCTTTCTTACTTTCTTTCACACACACACAAACACACTGCATCCCTGATGGTCTAATTGAGTTCTGCTTCCCACAGACTTTACTACGCTGCTTCTCCACTGAGCAGGCGATTGTTTCAATAAACAGTTAAATCAGTCACAAACCATATAAATCAATCACAACAATGCTCTGATGTGTATTTCATCGCTCTGGGCATGGAACACAACATTTTTGTGCATTCCTCTCTGTCCCTGCAGCGTCTTGCCACCCTCAGAAAATTCCCCCACCAGCCCCATGAAGAACACCACACAAGTTAGGGATCTGAAGCGAGAAAGGACATGGGGTGTGTGTGTGTGAAATCACCCCCCCTTCCCTCTTCTACAAGCACAGCTCCACTAAGAAAAAGGATCGATTTCACCCCCTCGTCCCTCTTCACTCCAGCCCCGCAACAGAAATGGCTGCTCTTTGGCATGAATCCCATGACCCAGGAACGGATCTTTCCAAAGGTCAGAACAGACTCCAGGAGCCAAGAGGAACACGGGAAAACTTCGTGCTCTCTCTATGTCTGGATGTCTGGATACATGCCGCAGTGTTTTTTAAAAATGATACCGTTCAGCGTCCCTTCTAAGTAGCTCATATCCACATGACCGGCTGCCGGTCTGTTTGGATCTGCTGCATTTTCACACTTGTGCTGTTTGGGGGGGGGGGGGATGCAAAACTGTTTGGCAGGCATTCAAGTTGTAGTCAGCTCACACCTGACTGTCACTGCCGAACACCGTCCGTTTGACTGTCAGGTGCGTTTTTCGCAACATTTGCTGCATTCCTACTGCGCTGCCGTGACGCTCCTCAGGGGTCTTCTGCCAGATGTGGGATAGACTATGGCGCTTCCTGTGTTCACTCTGTCATAGTTGCATGTCAGTTGCTCGTAAGATTTGGCTACGTGATGATGACTGAAGCCAAAACAGGATGAGGGCAGCACTTCCTGCTCTTGCTCTGCTGTCCCTCGGCTGGATGTACAACAGACAACAACAAGAAAGCACTCAGCGGAAGGCATTTGCAGATCACCTGACAAACCACCCCAAAGAAGGGCTATGTTTGCAGGCTACAAATAGGGTGCCAAAACTGGGAGGGAGCATTCCATCTCCGCTCCAGAGCAAACCAATTCCTTGGTTTTAACATGTCTCGCGGAAATCAGTTTAAAATTGGAGGGGGTGATGAACGTCTCTAAGCCCACAAGTATCATAAACCTACCAGTCATATGGAAGAGCAACATACTTAATGTATTTGACTTCAAGGAATCATTCAAGCCCAGAGAATATTGCGCTATCCCTCTTTTTTGGCACACATAGACGCACAAAGTGTCTGACGGCATAGCTAGAACACTGAACAGAATATTGAACCCAGAACAACACAAACCAGGCTGCAATATTACAAAATTAGCCCACTGATCCATTTAAGGTTGCCAGGTCCCTCTTTGCCACTGGTGGGAGGTTTTTGGGGCAGAGCCTGCGGAAGGTGGGGTTTGGGGAGGGGACGGACTTCAATTCCATAGAGTCCAATTGTCAAAGCGGCCATTTTCTCCAGGTGAACTGATCTCTGTCAGCTGGAGATCTGTCGTAATAGTAGGAGATCTCCAGCTAGTACCTCGAGGTTGGCAACCCTAGGTCCATTTAGCTTACAAAACATTCTTAAGCAGTTAACACTCTCCTAAACTCATGGGTTTAAACTAAATTACAGTGAAAAGTTACAAAGAGTTACAAAGTATGTAACTCTGTTTAGGATTGCACAGCCAGTATCCTCTGATTGGCAGGCAGTGGTCTCCACACTTATGGGCAAAGAAAGATCTTTCCCAATATATCCTAATTGTGATCCTTCTCAACTAGAAATGCTGCAGATCAAGCTCGGGGCCTTCTGTAAGTTGACGCTCTGCCACAAAGCTGTGGTCTCTCCCCAAAGCAAAACCAGCGAGTTTCACCAAAAGAAAAAGAAAAAAGCACACACACAAAAGCATGTTGGGGGAGGAAAAGCAAGAGAGAGAGAGAGAGAGAGAGAGAGAGAGAGAGAGAGAGAGAGAGAGAGAGAGAGAGAGAGAGAGAGAGAGAGAGAGAGAGGCTGCATGAAGAATGAAGCATATCCAGGAGAACAGGGGCAGGGGGCAAAAAGACAAACTGCACCAGGGATATACAAGCCAGAGGACCCCAAATGTATTAGCATCATATTGCCTAAGGTTAGTGGAAAGATAAGGTTGTGCCCATCCAGCTTTTGACCTTATGACAGCGGCTCACAGAGCTGAATAGGAAGCTTATTTGCATATCTCGTGAATCAACATTCATGGTCATTAATGAATTTATCATCATTAAATAGTACATGCTGCATTATACAAACCATTAATTATGCTGACAGTCCATGTACTTAAGTAGGCTATGTTTATCTATTTATTTACATTATTTACCATTTGTCTTTCTCAATGAAACACCAGGAGTGTCAGTCAATGCAATCAACAGGATGGGAAGAAGAAGAAGAAGAAGAAGAAGAAGAAGAAGAAGAAGAAGAAGAAGAAGAAGAAGAAGAAGAAGAAGAAGAAGAAGAAGAAGAAGAAGAGGAGGAGGAGGAGGAGGAGCAGGAGCAGGAGCAGGAGCAGGAGCAGGAGCAGGAGCAGGAGCAGGAGCAGCAGGAGTTGATTTTTATAGGCCAATTTTCTCTATTACTTAAGGAAGAATCAAACCGGCTTACAATCTCCTTCCCTTCTGCTACCCAAAACAGACACCTTGTGAGGTAGGTGGAGCTGGGAGAGCTGTAAGAGAGCTGTGACTAGCCCAAGGACACCCAGCTGGCTTCATGTATAGGAGTGGGGAAACCACCCCAGTTCACCAGATTAGCATCCGCTGCTCATGTAGAGGAGTGGGGAATCAAACCTCACTCAGTTCTCCAGGTCAGACTCCACCGCTCCAAACCACCGCTCTTAACCACTATACCACACTGGCTCTCAATAAGCAACACATAGCTTGAACCAGCAGGCAGTGAATCAGCAGACAACTTTGAAGCTAAAGTGGCTTGAGACAACCTGGAGAAAGTAAGAGGGGAATATGGATAACAACGGACAGGCCACAAAGCTGTATGGAAGCTCAGAAATCATCTGTTGCTGTTGAGATATGAAACTGCACCAAAAAGTCAGTGAATAACACTGCTATGCTTTCAACCAGGTCCTGGATTGCCCTCTCTGGGGATCAAAGCAAACCTATACGTCCAGAACACAATCCTACAAGTACCCCTCCCAATCTGCTTTACATCAATATGAGGAATGATTAGGGTTGCCAGCTCCAGGTTGGGAAATACCTGAAGATTTTGGAGGCAGAGCCTAAGGAGGGCAGGGTTTGGAGAGGGGAGGGACTTCAATGCCATAGAGTCTAATGGCCAAAGCTGCCATTTTCTCCAGGTGAACTGATCTCTATTGGTGGGAGATCAGTTGTAATCGTTGGAGATGTCCATCCACCCCCTGGAGGTGATAGAGATCATTTCCCCTGGAGAAAATGTCCGTTTTGGCCATTGGACTCTATGGCATTGAAGTCCCTCCCCTCTCCAAATCCTGCCCTCCTCAGGCTCCAGCCCCAAAATCTCTAGGTAATTCAAAACCCGGAGCTGGCAACCCTAACTGGGGAGGGGGAAGGGGAGTTGAAGTTGCCCCCTTCTTTCTCTTCTGACAGTGGAGGTACACTGATGGAAGAAGCAGGAAGAGGGATTTTGTCCTCCTTCTCCACTGCATCTCCCACTGCTATTACCTCACATGGGCCCCATGTGGAGTCAACTTTGCTGGAATCAGGAAAGGCTTCTGGTAGGTGAAAGCAAGGAACATCCATAAGCGTAAGCGCCTTCCGCTATCAATCACCAGATCCATCCCAGTGTTATCTAAAATGAAATTTTACTTGCATTTTTTATTCATGGGGGTGGGGAGAGAAGACATCAGAGAATCCACTTAAATATACAGCATGTTCCAAACAGTGTGGCTTCGTATTACAAATCATATGAAAGAGCGTCTTGCCCTTGCTAGTTCCTCTTAATATCTTTCTTCTGTTCTTATTTACAACTAGATGATGTAGTGGCGGAATTGTAATATTAACTCTGCAAAGCATTTGGAGATGCATTTTTTATGATCAATGCTACATTATCTGCAACGCAGCTATAAAATGCATTGTTGTGATGATGACTTGTTAAGACACTGTGCCATTCTTGTAAAAATGGCTATTTCCAGGGTTATTCACAGTACCCAGTTCAGCAACTCATTTACAAAAACACTTAAATCTTCCCTCTAATGTATTCAAGTCTGGCAGGTTGTACTAGAGATAAAATAAATAAATTCTGGGCTGGGGGCTGAATTCAGATATTCAGAGTTTTTGATTTCCTTTTAAAATCTGATTCTCAAAATCTGAATTTGAATGCATGAAGCTGCCTTATACAGAATCAGACCCCTGGTCCATCAAAGTCAGTATTGTCTACTCAGACTGACAGTGGCTCTCCAGGGTCTCAGGCAGAGGTCTTTCACATCACCTACTTGCCTGGTTCCTTTAACTGGAGATGCCGGGGATTGAACCTGGGACTTTCTGCATGCCAAGCAGATGCTCTGTCATTGAGCCACATGTACTTGTTGAGCCTGGCTTTGCTAGGGAGGGCAGGATATAGGATTAAAAAAGAATAAATAATAAATATAATAATAATATGTGCGTTCATGTATGTGCGCACATGGACATGCATAGATAAGTGCCATATTAGTGAGAGTAGTTTCAAGTGTTTCTTTAAAAAGGTAAAGGTCCCCTGTGCAAGCACCGGGTCATTCCTGACCCATGGGGTGACATTACATCTCGACGCTTACTAGGCAGACTTTGTTTATGGGGTGGTTTGCCAGTGCCTTCCCCAGTCATCTTCTCTTTACCCCCAGCAAGCTGGGTACTTATTTTACCGACCTCGGAAGGATGGAAGGCTGAGTCAACCTTGAGCCGGCTACCTGAAACCAACCTCCGTTGGGATCGAACTCAGGTCATGAGCAGAGCTTGGACTGTATTACTGCAGCTTACCACACTGTGCCACGGGGCCATAGTGTTAGTTTCTTACATGTCAGTAATTGTTAGTTACTTACATGCATTTTCCTTATACAGCATTTTGAAAACAGTCACATGCTCTCTGTCATGGCAAGTCGCTCTCCTGAACAGCTTATGAAAAAAGAAAGGTCTTTATGGTCTTTAGTAAGTGAGCAACACTCAGGCATGCCAAGCTCCCATTACCCATCACCCCGTCATGTGGTGGCGGCGGGGTATTTAAAAACTCACCAGTGTCGCAATCGTGATGATGTCACTTCTGGGGGGAACCTGGAAGAGACGGTGGTAGTGCTAGGAATTCCCAGAAACTCTATGGTTTTACCATAACAATTTCTGGCAATTTCTAGAGCTAGCACTATTGCTTCTGGGTTTTCCTCAGAAGTGATGTCATCACACTCATGACTCCAATCTAAGGTTGCCAGGTCCCTCTTCACCACCGGTGGGAGGTTTTGGGGGTGGAGCCCAAGGAGGGTGGGGTTTGGGGAAGGGAGGGACTTCAATGCCATATTGTCCAATTGCCAAAGCAGCCATTTTCTTCAGGTTAACTGATCTCCATCGGCTGGAGATCAATTGTAATAGCAGGATATCTCTAGCTAGTACCTGAGATTGGCAAGCCTACTCCAATCCTCCCACCATGTCCCCGCCCCCAACCTTCCTGCCAGTTGCCAGGCTCAGCCTAGCAACCCTAGCAACACTGGTAAGCTGAGTAAATTGTTATATGAGTGACTGGATCTTTCCCAGGTCCTGAAAGGTTTATCTTAGACCTGCTTTCTTTGAGTCTTTTATGTGTATTCAGCCCTGCCGTAATATAACCTTTTACATGATTATATATAATAAAATTTAAAATGATTTTTAGTGCATTCAGGCTACACAGGGCAGTCAGAGATCCCCAAATTTAACTAACATTTACTATTAAAGTCTTCAAAGAATTCCAGGCTTGAGACACGACTGGACACCTTTGGCAGCGCGTGATAACAGACCTAAAATGTTTGTGTTTTTATCGGCTCACCACAGAAATACAAAATAGATGCAGGTCATGGAAAAAATATGATAAACCAACTTGAAATACTCGGTAGGAATGTAACCTGCTGCTACACTAATACTCAGCTTCCCTACAAGTGTAGGCTTCCAGCTAGAATAAGATATTTCAGCCAACTTTGTTCCAGCAAAGATCATAGAAATAAACAGTTTCACTAAGTGTCTAGAAGTCCTGACAGGATGCTACCAATCTTTAAGGATATCTTCCAGATAAATAAGCTTGTCATGCTAAACCCTTATCTTTTTTTTCAGGCTGCCTGGGAATATTTGCAGCGCTATTTCAGCATTCTGAACAGGGGAGCAAAAATGGAGAGAAAGAGGACCTGCAGAATGCAAATGGGAAATGCCAAGGCCCATCCTCCCGATTCTGCAGGGAGTGGAGTGTGCTATGCACCTTCTGGGGGCTGGGGGGGGGGTTTGGAAATTTAAAGATCCTTACACAGAGGAAGAAAATTTTGCAGTGATGGCTTAATACCAAATAATTTTACATGGGAGGAAATAAGCAACAATTGTGTCAGTCTTAGCTTATTAGAGATAATGCAGGGTAATAAATAGAGGGATGGATTTAAGATCAAGGAAGTCAATTGCTAGCCAGTGCTGGCAACCCACTGGGAGAGTTTAGGGGACAAGGATAATGCCAACAGACGATGTTACTTCCAGCAAAAAAAAAAAAAAAAAACCGTGGAAGTGACAGCATTATGCTGGGGTTAGGGCTGTGGATTTGGTAAAAACCAAACCAAAAAATTAAGAAAAAAGGCAAATTCAGAAAAAATTGGGTTCACCGAATCCACAAAATCTGGGATGTTGGCAAAGCCAAATTTGCCATTCCTGAAAAAGCCAGATAAAAATCGGGTTTTTTCGGGAATGTCTTTCTGCGGTACCTGGGGGGCATTTTTGCAGGTAGACGTCCCAAATATTCAGGTAGATAGAAGGGACTCTCCTTGCAAGAACCCCCACGTTTGGTAAATATTGGGTCAGGGGGTCCGGAGTTATGGGGTCTGGAAGGGGTCGCCCCATCCTCCTCCATTGAAATGCATCGGCAAAGTGGTTGTGTTCAGATTCTTTAGTGTGATCTTTGCAATGTATCTCAATGGAGAAGCCGGGCTTTAAATGGTAGGAAAGTTTGCCCCATGCCTCCATAGAAATACATTGCAAAGATTTAAACCCCCATAGGGTTTAAATGGCTGAATTTTTCGGGAGACCCGAATTTAAAGCCGAATTCCTACCTTTACCAGTATAGGAAATTTGGCATTTGGGTTTTCCTGAAAAAAAATTGCCAATAAACCCAAACCCGAATTTTACCGAATTTCTTTTCCAACAGCCCTAGCTGGGGTGATGTTCTAGGATTCACCCTAAAGTGAATTGGGTGAATCCTAAAGTATCATCCCAGCATAATTATATCACTTCCAGATTTTTGCCAGAAGTGATGTCATTTGTCCCCACAACACAGAGGACCAGAAATCCCCCCTCACCAGTTGCTAGGGCTACCTGGCAACTGTATCAGGGCCTGATTTTGGGGCAGATGTCCAGGATCCTAGCTCACAGCTTCAGCTGGGGAACCCCGAATACAGGCTGTATTATCACATTTGAATGATACATATCTGATGAAGGGAGCTTTGAATCTCAAAAGCTTATACCCCAAAAATCTTGTTGGTCTCTGAGGTGCTAGTGGACTTGAATCTAGCTCTTCTACTGAAGTACCATCATGTCTACCTTCTAAAACTATTTGAATGATACCTTAACATCTAAAAGGGACTTCTCCTTATAACATTAAAGCCAGAGACTAGATTACCATATGGTATGACTGGGTAACAGGGCTCAGATACAGTGCTGAGACTGCAAATTCTAGAAGTAAGTGTCGGTAGAACTAGGGTTGCCAACCTCCAGGTGGCATCTGGAGATCTACCGCTATTACAATTGATCTCCAGGCAATCAAGAGCAGTTCCCCTGGAGAAAATGCCTCCTTTGGAGGCATTATACCATGCTGAAGTCTCTTCCCTTCCCTTCCCTCCCCCAAACCTCACCCTCCCCAGGCACCACCCCCAAAATTTCCAGGTATTTCCCAACCCAGAGCTGGCAACCCTAGGTAAAAATGAGCCTGTGTTTTGTTTTTCAACTGATGACTTGGATTATTCACTGCATTTTCAGGGGGGATTTTAATTCCACCCTTTTATTATTATTCACCCTGAACCTTTTGTGATGGGGTGAGCTACAAAGGCAGAAAGATAAATAAATTAATAAACTGGCGATAGCCATTTTCAGGCTTATGTACACACGCCGTCCCCCCCCACTCCCAAAACACACCCTTGCCAATGTTCCCATCACGATCTCCTTTCAACGTCATTGTCACTTTATTTCCTTTTAGTAGCATGAACTTTCCAATACGCCCAGCACCTGTCCCTTTAATATAGCACACAAGGTTCTTTCCTCCATACTGTACATTATCCTCATTAACACATATCAGTCAAAAGCACTGTTAATTAAACTGGCAAGATGATTACACACGCCTCCATGTGCCCCCTCAGAGCATCCGTTTGCCAAGATTTGTTGTTGTTTTTTCCCCCTTCCCTCATCTACAGTGGGTGGAGAAGGCCTTAAGTAAACCAGATTTGCTATATATTCTGCAGATAATCTCAAAAGCGCATTGTTTTCTTTGAGGGGGGGGGAAAGCCCTGCTCATCATTATCACTTGCCCCAAATAAATAAATGCAACACTGACACCAATCTGTAAAACTAACACATGCATATTTGATCTAGGCAAACACAGTCAAGAAGATGACATTTCCTTTCAAACTCCCTTACAGACACAACATTCAAATTAGAACACACCACCCTTTGACTGTGTACTAATGAGAAACTGGTAAATAATTGATTAAAGCTGGGCGAAAACCCTGTGGTTTTGCACTTTGCAAAATTTTCATGACAGGAAAACTCAAATATTTCCCAAATTTTTCACATATACGCACCCTTTTGCTCTGCACTGTGAAATTTCAGCCAGCCACTTGGTCGACTTGTATCGATCTTGCCATCTATTTAATTATTACATAACATTTTATCATATTACAACACCCACAGTCAGGGGAGAGCTGTACAACATGGGAGAGGGAGCATGGGTCTAGGGTTGCCCCCCCCCCCAGGTGGGGCCCTCGAGTTCTCTCAGAATTACAACTGATCTCCAGACAAAAGAGATCAGTTCCCTTAGAGAAAATGGCTGCTTTGGCATTATACCCTGCTGAGGTTCTTCCCCCTCCCCAAATCCTGCCCTTCCCTAGCTCCACTTCCAAAATCTCCAGTTTTTCCCCAACTCAGAGTTGGCAACCCTACAGGTTCAACCCCTGGATCTCCAGCAAGCAGAGGGTAGATAGCATGAAAGATCCTTATCAGTGGTTGCACCCACCTTCTGGAACCAGATCCCTTCAGAAATGCAGAAAGCAAATTTGTTATTCAACTTTCTGCAGGAAATGCTTTCCAAACCACATGTTAATCAATAAGTGGGGTAATAAGAGGTTTTGTGACACTGTTTCTAAGTGGGCTGTTCCTATATGATTGCTGTAAAAACAGAATTAAATTATTGGTTTTGTTTAATATTGCATGTTATGGGATTGCCATTAACTGACCACTTTTGTGTTATGTGAGTGTGGGAGAAGGTGGGATACATATTCAGAAATAAAGACTTTTTTGATACAAGACTTTTAAAAAGGCAACACTGACATTTGAAGCAGTGCTAACTAATTTTAATTTCTCTGGTACACACATAAAAGCCTAAGAGGTATAAATAAACTTGTCATTTTTCGTGCCACAAAAAGGCACAATTCAATTTTTGATTTAGAAAATTTGCTTCAACAACAAGGGGAAAAAAACCTGCTTTGGAAAAGCGCTTATAACATAAATCTAGCCTAAATGGAGACATTTATAAATGCATGCAGAATTTATAAATCTGTGGCTAGATATACATGTTTCCCTCACATGAAGTTTATATGCGCAGACTTTCAAGAGAAGAGGCATACACATGAAGCCATATTTGAAAAGAAAACAGCAGCCTTCACCTTATCAGACAAGCAAAGACATTCTGAGGCGTGGGGGGAGAAAAATGACCACAATTAGTTATACTTCATTCCTCTAAATATTAATATGCAAAGACTTCCCACAGAGTTTAATAGAGAATATGCTGTAGGATGACCCGAATCTTGAACCCTAACGTGGTGTTAGAAATCTGCAAAGCCATGCTGGAGACACGAAGCATGGAATATGATCTATACTGTTATGGTTACATTACATTTATATCCTGTTTTATGTTATGGAACTCAAGAAGGTGTACACAAAAGGGTCCCAGGGTACACTAGGCATTGACTAGGCGTAGTTGTGCTTAGCATAAGTACAACTTATGTATCATGTGCCTTCCATCCAAACTAGGGCTGTGCTTTCTGAGCCAAAATTAAACCCCAAGTTAGCTGGTTCAGTATAAAGAGGTATGGAAGAAAGTTAGCAGAACAATCAAGGTATGGAAAAATAAATGTTTAAGTGTTTTAGGGGAAATTAAAGCTATTAAAATATTTGTGATCCCAAAACTAATGTATTTATTCCAGGTCCTTCCACTGGAAATTAATCGGAAGCAGTTGACTATATGGAATAAAATTAAAAGGGTTGGATTTTTGGAGAAAAGAGATCTAGGGTTCCAAATAAGGGTCATTATAAGCCGCAAGAGGAGCTAGGGTGGGGGATTCCCAACTTAGAATTATATTATGAATCATTTTGACTAAAATATATGATAGATATTGGTGAAGAGTCGGCACTGAAATGGATTAGGGTAGAAGAAGAAGCTAATAATGGGGGGGGGACTGTGGAATCTTTACAAGGATGTGGCTTTGGAAATTAAAAAATCATTTAATCCTAGAAAACTGGCATTGAGTATATGGAAAAAATGGCAACCTAAATGGATGCCAGAAATATCGAAGTGGACTCCATTAGAGTGTCTTTATAAGAAAGGAAATGACTCTCACTGCTGGAAGGAATTGAAGAATATGGGATTTTATAGAATTAAGGATTTGTATGATTTAAGCGGCAATATGATACCTACCAAGGAAATTATAGGAAAAGTAGGAGATAAGATTTGGCTAAAAATTATGGGTATATATAATAAATTGAAACAGAGTAAGGTTGGGGGACTAAAAAAAGAGGAAGACAAGTTGGAAGAAATTTTTTAAGATAAGACAAAAGACAGAAAGAGGAGTTGCAGGTTGCTTATATAAATTAATGGTAAAAGATGAAGAGTATATGATAAGATTGATACAGAATAAATGGCAGAAAGAGGGTCCATTTTCAAGAGAAATACTAAAGGGAATAAAAATATGAAAATACATAAATATAAAGAATTAGGAAGGAAAATAATTTTAAAATGGTATAGAACCCCGGCGCAGATTGCTTGTATGGTGAGGGGTTTGAGTCCAAAATGTTGGCACTGTGGTCAAAGCAAAGGATGGTTTGCACATATGTGGTGGGAATGTCCGAAAGTAAAATTGTTTTGGGAAAATATTATGAAAAAGATGGAGAAATTATTTAGAATAACAATGTATTTAAATAAGGAATTCCTATTTATGGGAGTAATAGGTAATAATAAAATAGACAAGAATAGTCAAGACTTGTTTAAAGCTATGATATTAGCTGTCCAGGTAGTGATAGCAGCGGGTTAGAAAGATTATGACAAGTGGTCAATGGATAAGTAGAACAATTACCTTTCGGTCAGGTACAATCCAAAGTTATTGCACGTATAACCCAAGATGATAAGTGGGAAAATAAAATTCAGGATATTAAAGAAAAATGGTCAAATTATATGGAATGGATAAAAAAAGAAGCCAATTCGCACATAGCATATAAGATGGAAAGATTGTGCTCATGGCTAAAATTGTAAAGGGAGCCTTTGGTCCGAGGGGGGGAGTTGAGGGTGAGGGGGAGGGAAGGGGGAAAAAAAGAGGTAAAATAAATGTATAAGAAGATATATTGTGTATAAAATTTCCTCTCAAAATAATAAAAAATACAAAAAAAGTTAGCTGGTTCAGGTCAGCTCGGAGACACCACAAATGACCCCAAACGTTCATGAAATTCCGAGAATAATGAAAATGTATCTCCCGGGACTTCAGGAGTGTTGTGGGGTTTCATGAAGGCAGAGGAGTGGGGAAGGAAAGAGAGGAAGCCAGCCCAGGAAACAATCAGCATATCAAAGGACTAACACGGACTAACAGCTGATGGTCAGGTAGATCTGGCTTCCACCCATGGTCCTTTAATTTTAGAAGGGAAAGGACTGAACCAGCCCTGGACTTGCATTGTCTCAGCTGAAGGCTTCACCCAGGTGCCTGCATCAGAGGCGACAGAGCCCAGCCCTCAACCAGAAAATGGTGGGTGGGCTGGCAGGCTTCTGGACTCCTGTGAGACCTGGCTGTAGTAACAGCTGTTCATCCCCCACCACCACCATCACCACCACCTAGAGGGTCAATTAAGCCAATTTACAACATTTACAGAGGAATTCTAAATAGAGTTACACACTTTTAATACCACTGAAGTAACTGAAGCAACATCATCCACATCAATACATCACTTCTGCGAAAAACCCAGAAGTAACATAGGGTAGCTCTAGGAATTGCTGCAAACTCTATGGTAAAACTTCTGGTTTTCCCTGGAAGTGATGTAGTAACATCAGCGGCATCACTGATGTCACATGCCCTCCCGTGTCCCTGTCCCCAACCCTCCCACCAGTTATCCGGCTTAGTTTGACATCCCTACTTGAAACAATTGTTTCCAATCTGGTGGATCTCTTAAACATTTGGGCCTGGGATAGCTAGTTTATCACAACATACTTCTGTACTCAAACTTTGCTAGCTTGTAAAAGGGAATTTCTTTTCCTTTGATATTCTGCTTGTTTTGTGAACTCGTCAAAGGTTTAGTTCAAGAAATGGGCATGACAGCTCTTATTTTAAGTGTCCCAGATTTCCTTCCTCTTTGTTGCTGAAAAACAGAGGCCTCATTTTGTATAACACTGCGGGAAAATAGGAAGCCAAAGCAGGAACATACAGTCACGTAGATAGAAATACCTGTCGAATTTTGATGTCCATGAAAGGTATGCCTCAATATTGTAACCGTTTTATTCCAACATGTCTCCTTAGCTTTTTCTCTCGTGTGAGAACAGCACAACACACAGCAGACAATTGTATGCTTAATTAGGAATTAAGTATTTCAGGGGAAACTTTCCGGAAGGTCCAGGGCTAAATTTGAGCCTGTGCAATCAAGCTGCAAAAACACGTATCTGTTTCCAGCTTGTTTTGTTTGGGCTAAACTCGATTTATGTTTCTCATAAGAAAAAAAACAAACAGAAAACTGGCTAGAGTTGAAAGCAACTTGTTGACTCAAAGTGGTGCAAAATGGCTGTAAAACTAGGGCTGCCAACCTCTGGGTACTAGCTGGAGATCTCCTGCTATTACAACTCATCTCCAGCCAATAGAGATCAGTTCACCTGGAGAAAATGGCTGCTTTGGCAGTTGGACTCTATGGCATTAAAGTCTCTCCTCTCCCCAAACCATGCCCTCTTCAGACTCCGCCCCCAAAATTTCCTGCCAGTGGCAAAGAGGGATCTAGCAACCCTATGTAAAACTATGATAATACACCCTGCTGGAAGAGGCCTTAAACTCTACCATTCAAAACACCTAGGATTGGAATACTGGGTCTTGCTACAGTGGGAGACCTCTCATCTTCCATCAGAGTTTGGGGGGAATCCAAGAGCATCATGCCAATGCAGTGATATCACTTCTGGTTATTCACCAGAAGTAGGCTTGCCAGGCCCCGTAGCTCCACCGGCGGGAGCTTTCCGGGGCTGGGCTGCGGCACGCAATGTGTGCACGCGCCTGGCGCAACACACGCACACACCCCGCGCGACATGCCTACATCACTTCTGGGTTTATCCACAGAGTTTCCATAGAGTTTTATCCGAGATTGTCAGAGTGTCCGCATCACTTTTGGGTTTACCTGAAAGTGGCGTGTGTGTGCGCGCACGTGCCCACAGTGCCCACCGGCCATCAGCTGGCCTGGTGGATCAGCAGGATTTTACCCGCCGCCACCGGGCACTTGGCAACCCTAACCAGAAGTGATGCCATGCCATTGGCACAATGTTATTGCCCTTCCTGCCTCCTCCTCCCACTGGTTTCCAGCCATAATTACAGCATGCCAGCTAGAACCTCAGATGATTCCTATTCCACATCTCCCTTACAGAAACAAACAAACTGAATTTCTGCCTGTTGTGTTTGGGGAGAAAAATAGCGGCTACTGTAACACCAATTGATAAGAGGCCATTTTTGGTTACTGTTCCTTGCACTCTATGACTGCAGACAGATACTAGAAGCCCCCCAGGGTTCCTTTCTCATTCCATGTATCATTTTAGTTCTGTCTTCCACTCTTTCTGAGAAAGTGGGGATGTGAGGGAGAGACAGGTTAGGGATGATGAAAATGTTGAAATTCTCAGGGAAGCAAGGTCATAGGTAGTGGTGGGGTAAGTCAAAAGGGTGGTGATTAGGGTTGCCAACTTCCAGGTACTAGCTGGAGAGCTCCTGCTATTACTACTGATCTCCAGCCAATAGAGATCAGTTCACCAGAAGAAAATGGCTGCTTTGGCAATTGGACTCTATGGCATTGAAGTCCCTCCCCTCCCCAAACCCTGCCCTCCTCAGGCTCCACCCCAAAAACCTCCCGCCAGTGGTGAAGAGGGACCTGACAACCCTAGTGGTGATGGGAGAGAAACACAGGAGGATGAAACCTATTGTGTTGAAAAACATGCAAAGACTAAAAGAAGGGGGAATGAGCTAAGGCAGTATGAGCTATATCTGTCAAAGTTGTTAGGAAATCAAGTGAATTTGGGAATGTGGACAAACGGGGGGGGCAGTTTTTCACATATTGATTTGATGTAACCTGCAAAGCTTTTGACTAACTACAGGCTTTTGTGTGCATGTGTAAAGTGCCGTCAAGTCGCAGCAGACTTATGGCGACCCCTTTTTGGGGGTTTTCATGGCAAGAGACTAACAGAGGTGGTTTGCCAGTGCCTTACTCTGCACAGCAACCCTGGTATTCCTTGGTGGTCTCCCATCCAAATACTTACCAGGACTGACCCTGCTTAGCTTCTGAGATCTGATGAGATCAGGCTAGCCTGGGCCATCCAGGTCAGGGCAACTACAGGCTTTTAGTTAATTATAATTATTCAGAGATTGATCTTAGATCCATCTAGACAACATTCCTGTACTATGCAGCGTGGTCATCTCTGGATAACCCCAAAAGTGGACAGAAGTGCTCGAAAAAGAAGACAAAAGAGGGGGGAACCAAGGACAACATTTGCATATGCTAATTTACATTCATAGATGTAAATTTATACATAATTACTATAATTTAAATAGAAATACAACTCACCATCGTGCCAGCCACGTCTGGAGCAGTTGGCAGAACTCACGTCCTTGAATGATAGCCTGTCACTCAAATGTTTACTAAAAGCTTCTTCAGAAAAAAAAAATTCAGCTGATTTTCTACCTATGTAGATTACAGGTGGATCCTGTAATGGGCCTATGCTATGACACCAAAGCATAGGAAGGTACAACTCAGGAAAGCAAGCTAATTGAAGAGTACCAGGGATTAGAAAATAGATTAGAAGACAGAGTGCCTGCTCCTGTGCTTCTAGAACAGAGGACCCCAACATGCCCATATAGGGTTACCAACCTCCAGGTGGTAGCTGGAGATCTCCTGCTATTACAACTGATCTCCAGCCAATAGGGATCAGTTCACCGGGAGAAAATGGCCGCTTTGGCAATTGGACTCTATGGCACTGAAGCCCCTCCCTTCTCCAAACCCTGCCTTCCTGAGGCTCCGCCCCCAAAATCTCCAGGTATTTCCCAACTCAGAGCTAGCAACCCTAGCACCATAGCACCCCTTGACACCATTCATGGTGCCTGCCACTTTTTCTTAGAAAGCAGGTGGCGCCAGGTGGGGATTTTGCACAGTAAAGCTTCTGATTGACTGTTGACGGTTTGACTGTCTGTGCAGCTTTTTTAAAAAAGTGGAGTTTGACTGGGAAACGGCCCCTTATGATGCATTTTACACCCGGAAGTGCCGCATCACAACTGGCCTTTTACCACTCAAACTAGGAGTTTGAGTGGTAAATGGCCCCTCGCGATTTGGTACATCTGGGTCTAAACCAAAAGTGATGCAGCACTTCCAGGCGCGTGCGACTCCTCCCCCCCCCCCACCTCCAAAAACCTCCTGCTGAAGGAGAAGGTGGACCTGGTAAGCCTAGAAATGGTGGAGATGAGAAAGTTGTAAACCGCTTTGGGTCCCCATTGAAGAGAAAGTTGGGGAGGGAGGGAGGGGGGGAGGGTATAAACCAAACATGATGCAGCACCTCCGGGCACGTGGGACCCCCCCCCCCACCTCCACTCCAAAAACCTTCTGCCGAAGGAGAAGGTGGACCTGGTAAGCCTAGAAAAGGTGGAGACGAGAAAGTTGCAAACCGCTTTGGGTCCCCATTGAAGAGAAAGGTGGAAGGAAGGAAGGAAGGAAGGAAGGAAGGAAGGAAGGAAGGAAGGAAGGAAGGAAGGAAGGAAGGAAGGAAGGAAGGAAGGAAGGAAGGAAGGAAGGAAGGAAGGAAGGAAGGAAGGAAGGAGAAATTGGAAAAAAAACCAGGCTGGATTGAAAAAACAGGCTAGAGAGTGTAAGGCCTGAACAAAACAGGCCACTAGTGTAATGTATTTAGTTGGTGCAAGGACTCTGCTGAAGTCTTGAACTCTTGAACTGTTGAACTCATCTGTGCTGAACTGTGTTGAGCTTGAGGCTCTGTTCCAGGCTCCGTCGTCTGTTTCTCCTATTGGATGGTGAACTTTGGCGATCCAACCACAAACTGGGAGGGTGGCTCCGGGTGATTGGGAACTGTATATAAGTTGGGGTGTTTTGCAGTTAAGTTAGTTCTCTCTTCCCTGTTAGCTTAATAAAGTGGTTGCTGTTGGAACTCTGTCTCCAGCCTCGTGTGTAACCTATGCGTACATAATAGCTAGTAAGCAGGAAGAACTTACCATGTGATCTTGCACAAACCCAGCCATTTAAGCCTGTGCTGCATGTGTTCAATGCCACTCCATGTACAGGTAGTTCAATGCCTTTCTAGGCTTTATGTTTCTGGAGTGTTAAAGCTGCCTGCAGGACCGCTGAGCACCCAGTTTAAACAAGACACTGGTGCATGAAAAATTGTATGGATAAGGTCTTTTTTTATCTGCCAGCATCACTTGAAAACCCGGCCACTGACTCAATGGAAACTTTTTCTCTATCTTAATATCTAGGAAATTCCATTGATTTGATATTTGCATGATGAGGAACTTCGCAAAGAGATACATCACCGCTCTGTGAATTCAGGCCTTTTTGGCCATCTGTCTGATATTTTCCCTGGCTTCAAATGGACACTCAAGCCCTTGTCATACTAGGCAATAGGGATGTCTGTCTTGTAAACAGGGACATCAGCAGCAACAAAAGATTTGTCAGGGATGACAGAATCTTTGTAGATGATAAATTATGCTTTTATGACAGAAAAAATCAGACTCTGTTCTTTTTCATATTCTAAATTTTTTGTCAGCACCAAATATTTCCTGATTGCAATATTTACATTGGTGTCTGTATATTCTATGCAGTCAGGCTAATTACCAAACATCTCCATATTTTGATACGGTTCTAAGGCTTTTTGTCTCCCTGGATACAGCATCTTTGTCATTACTATCCCTGCCTTCATTTGCCCTCACTACCATTTAACCGGAATGACAGGGAAAACACACACACTTTTCATCCTAACAAAAATAGCACCATAATATAATCAACAAAACCTCATGGGTTTCCATAGACAATCTGACAAAATGGCAGTGAAAGCAGAAGGTCAAGATCAGCGAGGGCAAAAAAAAATAATTAAAAATAAATCTCACACATGCAGTGCAAGAGAATACAAGTCTTAACAAGAAAGTAATAAAGTAATAGGAGGAAATTATATATATATATATATATATATATATATATATATATATATATATAAAAACATTCTGGTATCAGGAATATCTTCAGTATATGGCATGTTCATAACTGTGAAGTTCTACTTGTACATTCTTAGGAGTTATAAAGATGGCAGGAAAAGAACAGAATGCTTATTGTCTATTGTATATTTATAATACTGTAGTACCTTCCCATTGCCCTGATCTGGATGGCCAAGGTTAGCCTGATCTTGTCATATCTGAGAAGCTAAGCAGTGTTAAGCTCTGGTTAGTCCTTGGATGGGATACCACCAAAGAAGTCCAGGGTTGCTATGCAGAGGTAGGTAATTGCAAATCACCTCCATTTGTCTCTTACCTTGAAAACCCTATGGGGTTGTCATAATTTGGCAGTGACTTGACAGCATTTTCCACCACCAGTGACTTCAAGGTTTGGGCTGGATTATCACATCTAGTCTTCTGGTCAACAAGAGTCTTTTTAAAAATGTATCCCAAGGGAGATTGAACTAAGGTCCAGTTCACACAGTCTGGGATGTATTTAACAAGAGAACAGGTATGGCACGGTAGGGCCTGAGAGATCCAGGTGGAAATCCTCAGTTCCCAAGATACCCATAAAAGCCTATCTCCTCAGCCACGAAAACCCCTCTGGAACAAAACCATCTTCGAGTGCTTTCTAACAAAGAAGGTGGGTCGGGGATAAGTAGGGTTGCCAACCTCCAGGTAGTCACAAAAATATAGAGCTTGGGCTGCAAAATGGAGGTTAATCAAAATCTGTTGCAGCCACCATGGCTAGTAACTATAACATAACAACCAAAGTTTCATATAAAACATTAGTCTTTGTTATGTTCACAAAAACCAAATATAACCTGTATAAAGGCTTATATATAAGTTCAATCAGCACAAAAATATATACCAGAAGAAGGATAAATACAAACAAGACAGGATTCCGGTATATGTCCTGTTTCAAAATAAATTTCCTCAGTTGGCAAATGTAATAGTCAAATCATATGTTGTCCTCAAAGTAAAATCTTCTTTTCTTTCCTTTCCTTTCCTTTAGAATTCGCTTTTCTAGCGGTGCGTTGTGCTGTTTGCTGTTGGGTGAAGCCTCAACAGATTCAAACAGATTTTTTCAGCAGTATTTCATGTTCTAGTTATTGAAAAATTATTTTACAGAGTGTCATAAGTTTAATAAAGATATTCATGCTAAATATTTAAATAAAAGGTTGTACATGACTTACCCACAATTTCTTCATTACTATGTTTAATACAGTAATTCCAAACGGATTGAATGCCATGTGTGACTACTCAGCATTTCTGTGACGCATCAACCTCCTCTGTGTTAATTGAACCACTCCTTGATTTTTGTTACCTTTAAATGATGCACCATTGCATTAGCATGTATCCAACACGATGTAACTAAAAGTACCTATTGAGATCCATATGAAACTATAAGAAATTGTGGGTAAGTCATGCACAACCTTTTATTTAAATATTTAGCATGCATATCTTTATTAAACTTATGACACTCTGTAAAATTATTTTTCAATAACAAGAACATGAAATACTGCTGAAAAAATCTGTTTGAATCTGAGGAAATTTATTTTGAAACAGGACATATATTTTGAAACAGGACATTTGGTTGTTTTATTATGTTATTGTTACTAGCCATAGTGGCTGCAACAGATTTTGATTAACATCCAGGTAGTAGCTGGCGAACTCCTGCTATTACAACTGATCTCCAGCCGATAGAGATCAATTCACCTGGAGAAAATGGCCACTTTGGCAATTGGACTCTATGGCATTGAAGTCCCTTCCCTTCCCTCCCCAAACTCCACCCTCCTCAGGCTCTGTCCCAAAAAACTCCAGGTATTTCCCAACCCTAGTTGAGGACAAGATGGTGATGGATGAATAGCTTTTCTTGACTGTGCCGCTGTTTTAGTTTTTTAATTACATTTTAACAATTTAGGCTACCTTATCTGCCTTGAATTCCAGGATATTTGACTTTGAACAAAGAAGGTGCCTGCTTCACTTCTTCTAGGAGGCCATTCCAGAAAGATGACAACTGAGAAAGCACATGTCTGGACCCACACTGACCTGACCATACTGTATGACAGAATAGTGAGTAGAAGCTGCCCAAATATAGGGCCCGTTCCACTCAGTTCCACAGCAATTGAAAGACTCAACCATGGAAAAGGAAAACCATACAAAAATCACCCTCAGAGGTGAACAGAAGCAAAAGGGATACTATTGCGTTTTTTTTCAAAAGGCATCCTTCAACAGGGTTGCCAGGTCCGTCTTGGCCACTGGCAGGAGATTTTTGGGGAGGATCCTGAGGAGGGCAGAGTTTGGGGAGGGGAGGGACTTCAGTGCCATAGAGTCCAATTGCCAAAGCAGCCATTTTCTCCAGGTGAACTGATCTCTGTCAGCTGGAGATCAGTTGTAATAGCAGGCAATCTCCAGTTAGTAACTGGAGATTGGCAACCCTATCCTTCAATAAGAAATAGATGACAGTTCCAGGAAAAACTTTGGGGACCATGAGAAGAGTAATTTTACCTCACTTGAACCTGGTCTCCAGCTGCCAGATTTCTCTTTCCCACCTTCCTAAGCTCCTTTAACACACCCAGAAAATTACCCTGGAACTATTTCAGTCTGTTAGTGCGGTCTAGAATTTTAGAACCCCCCCTCCCTTAAGACCTTGAGTACAAGAGCTTGATTCCTTCCCACCCCAATTAAAAATAATAGGCCATGTGATATCATCACTTTGAATTAGTTTAAACATCCCTCTGCAATTTACGTGGCTGAACTACAGCTGGTCCCATGCACATTTGTTCCTCACAAAACCTGCCAAGACTCAATCTTATACAATTATCTGCGATAAAGACAGAGGCACCTATAGACACAGAATTTCCCCTCCTAATGTATGCACACAGCCAATTTTACCGTAGAGTGACTAATATCTTTGGATCATTAATATATTTTTCACTCAGTGTATTCATAACTATAACTAAATTTGTACATTAAATTACATTGGGCTGTTCCCGAAAGCAGTCTAGCAGTTTCCATGACAGACAGAAATAAAAGGCAGTGAAATTATGCTGATTTTTAAACATAATTTTCCAGTAGTTTAAGAAGAATAAGTTTTTCATTTTAAAAAGCCAGCAGGATCAGCAGGCAACTAAGTTCTGTTTTAGTTGAAAACCAGTGGGAGGGAAATATAAAGCCATATTTTTTTCCTAAATAGAACTGGAGAAACGGCAAAGCTAACAAGTTGTAATCAGCATTGAATTTTTCCCTTCCCAAAAAGAGGTAGTTAAAAAAAAACCTGTATGTAATACACAATTGCGAAACTCAATTCATTTTAAAAACATTATTATTCCATTTTTGCGATATGAACTGGGGACCGTGAACCTGAGCCAACTGTGCACACACACAGACATGGCAGAAAATTGGCCAAAGCACCAATGAGGGTGGAACTAAACCCAGCCTTATCCTGCTTCTGAGCAGCTGCTCAGCACTGAAAGGAACTATGTCTGAGGAGGGCGGGGTTTGGGGAGGGACTTCAATGCCATGGAGTCCAATGGCCAAACCGGCCATTTCCTCCAAGTGAACCTATCTCTATCGGCTGGAGTTCAGTTGAAATAGCAGGAGATCTCCAGCTGGTACCTGGAGGTTGGCAACCCTAGCAGGGTCAGCCCTGGTAAGTACTTTTATGGGACACCACCAATGAAGTCCAGGGTTGCTACACAGAGGCTTGCAATGGGAAACCACTTTTGTTAGTCACTTGCCTTGAAAACCCTGTGAGGGGTTGCCACAAGTCGCCTGCAATTTCATGGCACTGTCCACCACATTTTGCAAGCCACTTTGCATAGGTTCTCTGAAAAGGTGGCACAGAATTCTTCAAAATTAATAAATACAACATCCCTGCCTCCCTGTGCCACTGCCCACCTTACATCTCTTTGTAGAACCGTCTATAAAGGACCATTATAGAAGAATCTAGTACATATACCCTGTTGGGCATAAAGGGAACAATCTGGATCTCCAGTGTATGTGCCTTGACTAGAGAGCTTAAGTGGGTGCACTAAATATTAATTAAGCTGTTAGTTTTTATTGGCACCCATGCCACCATTCTTTAAAAGGAAATTCTGGTATAAGGTTTTGCTTCTGGCTTTTGCTTTATACCACAAACTCTGGAAACTGTCCAGATCCGGTCTTTTTTATTATTATTGTAAGTTTGCGACTTTATTAGCAGGGTCTTTTCTGTAGTGGCACTTACCCTTTGGCATCCAGTCTTTCTAGGGGTATCTTAATTTTCAGAAAGTGAGTTCAAAACTCTGCTTGTTTAATGTCTAGGTTTTTGCCGAATGTCGGCTCTGAGGAAAATTGGCTCGCTTAATGCTGCATGTGAAGTCATTTATTGTGAAGTGTTCCTTTATGTTAATGCAGTTTTATGAGTTGTTGTTAGAGGTTTGCTTTATTTGGGTGTTTATGTGTTTTAGTTTCATTGAGTATCCTTGGGGCTTTTTTCCCAAGCCAAAAGCAAGACAAAAATGAACAAATTAATTAAATAATTTTAAAATACTGCTGTCGACAGCCATGTTTTATTCCAAATGTACATTCAGAAACTGAAAACTCTGATACCTATTGCTTATTTATAGCTACTTTTAGCTGCCCAGTTCAGGTCAATAACAGCAATATTTTATGAACCCCTATATACATTTCATAAAGCACTCTGGGGTACTTGTATTCATTATACAATTACAAAAGATATGCATTTATTAAAAAATCTATCCAGTTAAAACAATTTTCTTAACATATGGGCGTTTTCCACAATCCTGAATGGAGCCGACGGGCAATTACACCCGTGCACATACTTTTCTAAGAAATTTTCCCAGTCCCAACTGAACTGGCCCATTTGGGAAAAGGAGGTGGCTGCGGTAAAACACGCTTTGGAAGAATGGCAACATTTTCTAGAGGGGGCAGACACCCCTTCCAGGTCTGGACTGATCACAAAGATTTAGAAGCCCTGACAGGAACTCACAAACTCTCACCCAAACAAGTAAGATGGCGGATTTCTTTTCCAAATTTCAGTTTGTAATAAAACATGTCCCGGGGAAGCAAAATCAGCTGGCAGATGCTTTGTCCAGGCTTCCCCAGTATCCCAATAAGCTAGAGCGCCCCACTGAATCTCTCTTCACTCCCGCACAGAGAGGACTGCCCACGTTAGCCGTGCAGACCCGTGCTCAAACACAATGCTCCCCGGTAGTCACTGAAGCACCCGCTAGCTCACTGAAAACGCTCACCCCCCTTCCCCCAACACCGCCCATTGTAGCACTGGGGGAATAGCCCGCTAGCTCTACACCAAGGGAGCCTCTCAAACTTTCTAACTCAGCTCCAAGCGATCCTCTCCTAGAGGGACTACCCGTTTCTTTCAGAGACTCCTTAATCCAAGGTTACCAAGCTGAGCGTTCAACCAGTACTCTCCCCACGGATCTTGACCAGCGCGGGGAACTCAATCTTAAAAATGCCAAACTGTATGTGCCGGAAGTACTCCGGAGGGAGGTGTTGCATCTTGCGCATGAAGCAAAGACTGCAGGACATTTTGGGTTTGTTAAAACACTACATTTGCTCCCACAACAGTTTTGGTGGCCGAAAATGCGATCTGACGTGGACTTGTTCATTCGCAGTTGTCCCATCTGCGCCACTTCAAAACGGCCCCCGGGAAAACCTCCCGGATTGTTGCAGCCTTTAGAAACTCCCTCAGGACCATGGGAAGTTATTGCAATGGATTTTATGACTGATTTCCCTCTCAGTAAAGGGAAAACGGTAGGGCTGTTGGGGGAAAAAATTCGGAAAAGTTCGGCAAAATCCGGCCAGTTTAAATTCGGGATGTGCCAAAGTCCGAACTCCCCCGCTTCAGATCTGCGAACTTCAGCGGGAAATTTGGCCCCCCCGCGGGTCTTCCCTGAAGGCGCGTGGGGCCCTTTAAGCAGATATGTTTAAAGGGCCCCTCGCGCGCCTTTAGGGAAGCCCCCTGAAGGTGCACGGGGGGGAACAGATATGTGCTTTCCGGCCGGGAGGCGCAGATCTGTTCCCCCCCGTGCACCTTCAGGGGGCTTCCCTGAAGGCGCGCGAGGGGCCCTTTAAGCAGATCTGTTTAAAGGGCCCCTCGCGTGCCTTCAGGGAAGCCCCCTGAAGGTGCATGGGGGGGAACAGATCTGCGTCTCCCGGCCGGAAGGCACATATCTGTTTAAAGAGCCCCCCGCTGGGAGGCGCATATCTGCTTAAAGAGCCCCCCGCGCGCCTTCAGGGAAGCCCCGTGAAGGCACGCGGGGGGGGAACCCCAAATCTGCCGAATTTATTCACCGAACACCCCGAAGTCGGCAAATTTAGCTCCCCCGTTTCCTGCCTATTTTTGAGTTCGGTTCGTCCCGAACTAAAAACCGCTGAATCGGGGGAAATTCGGCTGTTTTTCGGTTCGGGACGAACCGAATCGACAGCCTTAGAAAACGGTACTGTGGGTGGTGCCGGATCTATTTTCTAAGCAAGTACATTTGGTTCCTTTAACGGGTCTGCCCTCCGCCCCAAAACTAGCCCGTTTGTTTGTGTCACATGTCTTCAAATATCACTCCTTTCCACACAAGATAATAAGAGACCGCGGGGTTCAATATGTTGCCAAATTTTGGAGGGCTTTTCTCAAACTGGTGGGGGTAGAACAGGGATTGTCCAGTGCATTTCATCCTCAAACCGATGGGCAGACTGAACGAGTGAATGTGGTACTAGAATGTTATTTACGGTGTTATGTCAATTACCATCAGGATGACTGGGTAAATCTCTTACCCTTTGCAGAATATGCCTACAACAATGCTGTGCATCAGTCTACAGGTTTCAGCCCATTTTGCATTGTGTATGGGAAAGAGTTCGGCCCTCTGGGCAGTGTGGATGTTTCGGGGGAGGAGGGATGTGCAGACATTTCTGAGTGGGTGCACACAATTCAAACCACTTGGCCATGGTTGCAGAAAAATTTAGAACAGGCTAAACAAAGATACAAAACCCAAGCCGATAAGCATCGTTCTCCAGGGTGGGAGCTCAAGGTGGGGGACTTAGTGTACTTGTTCACTAAAAACATGCAGTCCCTGCGTCCATGCAAGAAACTCAGTGAAAGATTCATCAGTCCTTTTCCCATAGCAAGAATCATCAATCCAGTAACAGTGGAACTCGCCCTCCCTAAAGCTCTGAGAAAGGTTCATCCCGTATTCCATGTTAGCCTTTTGAAACAACCTGTCCCCTCGCCCGAGTGGCACCCCAAAGTCTCTCCAGAAGTGCCTAGCATGGTGGGAGGGGAAGAACACTTTGAGGTGTCCAAAATCCTCGACTCCCGTATCCACAGGGGGGGACTCCAATACCTAATTCATTGGAAACATTTTGGCCCTGCTTACGATGAGTAGGTTGCGCATCACCACGTCTCCGCCCCCAGGTTGGTGTGTCAGTTCCATGTGTTGTACCCAGATCATCCTGCCCCGCCGGACATGGGGGAGGGGAGCCGTAGAGGGGGCAGAATGTCAGGCACCGGCCTGTTGTTCAGTGGCTGGCCAGGTGGTTAGCCTCAAGGTTGTGATGTTATTCTCTGTACTGATGTTTTGTCTTACGCCGGCTCTACCCTGGGAACAAGGCCCTGAGAACAGGGAACAGGGAGGGGGTTGCCATGGCAACCAAGAGTCATTCTGAAAGTTTGCTCTTCTTTATATTTCCTGCACCCTCAGCATTCCCCTATTAGTATCGTTGCTTATTTCCAAGTCACTTTCTGCATATCACTGTGCCTATTTCTCAATAAACAACTTTCTATGGAAAACCTGCCTAGGAGTTCGTTTGTGGGATTTAGCTGGTGACCCAGAGCTGACAGCATCTTTCCATAAATGCTTTCTTGCCCTTCTACAATTGGCATCAAGTAACAGGGGCCCATTTTAGGATTGCCAACCTCCAAGTAATAGCTGGAGATCTCCTGCTATTACAACTGATCTCCAGTCAATAGAGATCTGTTCACCTGGAGAAAATGGCCGCTTTGGCAATTGGACTCTATGGCATTGAAGTCCCTCCCCTCCCCAAACCCCACCCTCCTCAGGCTCCACCCCAAAAACCTCCCGCTGGTAGCTAATAGGGACCTGGCAACCCTAGCCCATTTGCACACAGACACACAAACACAGAGACACACACAGAGCAATTTAGTGTGATGAAGAAGAATTGGTTTCTAGCCCGATTTTCTCTACCTTTAAGTAGTCTCAAAGTGGCTTAGAATCACCTTCCCTTCCTTCTCCCCACAACAGGCACCTTGTGAGGTAGGTGGGGTTGAGAGACCTCTAAGGGAACCGTGACTGGCCCAAGGCCACCCAGCAGGTTGCATGTGGGGAATCTAATCTGGTTCTCCAGATTAGAGTCCACCGCTCTTAACCATTACACCACACTGGCTCTCATGATGTCATGCCATTGGAGGGAATGGGTGAATATTCTCATCACAATAAGATGAGCTTCCTAACAGTAAGAGGTAAGAACAGTTTTATATTGGACCACTTACCAAGGGGAGAGGGGCTATCCCTTACAGTAGGTCTTCAAGTAGACCTTTGGTCTTCGTTTTTCAGAAAAGAGTTAGCTTTGGATTTCTGATATTCAACAGGAGGTTGGACTAGCACCTTCCAACACTGTGTGACTCTACCCTAGTCAAATGGAAGCACAATTACCAACATTTGTACATGTAGTTGGTGGTTCCAGGTGACATCATCACCAATCCACTGTTGTCCTGTGCTTTCCTTACAGTCCCTTTTCCCCTAGTAAGCTACTTCGGGACTCCTTATGGTAGAGAAAAGCAAGGCTTAAAAACCAACGCTTCTCTTCTTCCCACTGTCACCCACTGCCCTCCCCCAAACACTGCTTCTGGGGTTCAGGACCCTCAGGAACAGCATGAGAGGCAAATCAGGGTCTGCAGCAGGAAGAGGGAGCGGGTGGAAATTACCTCACCTCCTCTGTTACCAGAAATTGTCGTCTGGGTCCAACCCTATGTGGTGTGTGGATGGTACTTTCCATAGGATCCCATCCAGTGTGCTATAGGAAAAAACTGCTGCTCAGCCTTCCTGTGAAATCACTCCCCCCTTTGCTAGTGCAAGCAACTGATCTTAGCATCAACATGTTTACTTCAGCATCCAATCAAGCATATCGAGTCAGGGGTCACCATATCATCATATCACATCATCTGTCACTTTGGGTCTGTTAAGTTCTTTAAGTGCTTTTCTGTTGTTAATCTCTGGTCATGCAGAGATTAAAAAAAATATGCTGGTGACTTCCAGATCTGATATGTAGTTGGAACACAGATCTTTAAGGATTTCTAAGAATACTTGTCTATGCAGATAAGCGTTAGCTATAGCAGCTACGATACTCTTCCACAGTTGACCATCACATTTTACAACATAAATGAGTAAAGATGTCCTGCATGACTGACCAAACCAAGCCTTGGGTCACTTTAAAAATTTATTAACAAGATGAGCAGAATCAATACTGCCCAAAGTGGTTTGCAAAGCATTAACTGGCTCCATAAAACATGTCTGACAAGTAAATGTTGGAAGGGAATGATGGGGGAAGGAATGAAATATCTCACTAGAACCACAGAGGTGTGACATAACTATTGGGTCGGCTATCCACCCTGCTTTCCAAGATTGGGTAATCTGATGTATTAAGCATGGGTGGCCTGCCTCTGAAGAATTGGAGGGTTTTTTTGTTTTTAACGCTTAACTGTTTCAGGTAGGGTTGTCAACCTCCAGGTACTAGCTGGAGATCTCCTGCTATTACAACTGATCTCCAGCTGATAGAGATCAGTTCGCCTGGAGAAAATGGCGACTTTGGCAATTGGACTCTATGGCATCAAAGTCCCTCTCTTCCCCAAACCCCACCCTCCTCAGGCTCCGCCCCAAAAACCTCCCGCTGGTGGTGAAGAGGGACCTGACAACCCTAATTTGATGTCAAGCTTCTCAGGATGTGTATTCATCAACAAACATGATAGCTCTATCTGTCCTGAGCGCCAGCTGACTTTGTATAACCTTCGTGACACACAAGAACTACAAAAAGCACATTAAGACAGGAAAGAGAGTGTTGTCTTTAAAGTTTAATGCAGAACTCAATCGAGAACAGGAAATAAAAGAGTTTTTTTTTTTTAAAAAGGCTGCTGAGGGTTCTTGATCGCTATCTCGAAACAGATGGGCAGTTTTCTCTGGAAAGTGATGGCCAAGCAGTTCATCAGTACACTGCCAGCTATCACGCCTGATCTCCAGCATGTTTAACCAAGCTAATCAAGCACAGGACGTTTATTAAGATGATATCACAGGAAGTGATCAACAGCTTGGCTCTCTGATCTTGATAATTATTATTTTTTTGTTTTCGTTGTTTGCAACATGGGCTTTGAGAGGCCTGAGCGCTAATGAAGGCTTGGGACCGAGGAGTCCCATTTACAGGAATGCAACGAAGGGCGGGCCACTTAGAAGAGCCAGAGTGGCATACATGGTTCTCCCTCTCTCTGTCTTACGAGAGCCAGTGTGGTGTAGTGGTTAAGAGCAGTGGACTCTAATCTGGAGAACGGGGTTTGATTCCCCACCCCTCCACATGAGCGGTGGACGCTGATCTGGTAAACCGGGTTGGTTTCCCCCCTCCTCCACATGAAGCCAGCTGAGTGACCTTGGGCTAGTCACAGTTCTTTCTGAACTCTCTTAGCCCCACCTGTCTCATAAGGGGTCTGTTGTGGGGAGAGGAAGGGAAGGAGATTGTAATTCTTAAATTCTCCTTAATTCTTGATTCTCCTTAAAAGGTAGAGAAAGTCGGCATATAAAAACCAACTCTTCTTATCCTCACTGCCCATTTTAACTCCCCAAATTAACCTCAACATTGGGTCATCCTGCTCTAAAGGGCATAGATTATCAGATGAATCCAAAATGGTGGTTTTCCAGCTAGCCTTTTAGAATTCAACCAAAGGGAAATGTTTACAAGCTGCCCTCACTCCTTCTGTAGTAATTTATCATTTTACACACACACACACACACACACGTGCTGCCAGTCATAGAAATGAATCCCCAACCACTATAGATTTATTTTTAAAGACCCCCATTAATTTCATTTAGGTTTCCCAGCTCTGGGCTGGGAAATACACAGAGATTTTGGAGGCGGAGCCTGAGGATGGCTGGGTTTGGGGAAGGGGGGGGACTGCAATAGGGTATAATGCCATAGAGTCCAATTGCCAAAGAGGTCATTTTCTCCAGATGAACTGATCTCTGTCACCTGGAGATCAGTTGTAATAGTGGGAAATCTCCAGTCACTAAGTGGAGGTTGGCAACCCTAATTTCACTGCTGGTTATAACATGAGTGAAACAAACCAAACTCCTCTTAGGGTAAGGAAAAACCACAATAGCAGGGCTGTCTTAAGCCTTGCGCCTTAATAGCAAAGCTACACCCATCAAAACTTTCTTGGGAGGGAATGCTGGATTTATAATAATGACTTAACCTACCTCAGGATGACACACACACACACACACACACACACACCAAATTTGGTAATTCAAAGCTACTCCTGACTTTAAATTCAGTACTCTGAGGAATTTGTCATATTTGGCATTTGGTTTATCTTCCTTGTCGGCGCTATAAATCCAAGTGACCAAATTTAAAAATAATTAAATCTGCAGAACCACCACTGATAGCCATGAATGGGGAGCAAAGCTGCAGTGTGCTGAGCCGCACGAGAGCCAGAACGGTGTCAACAAGAGTCCTTGTGGGCCTCAATTTTCCTGCTCCATGAGGTATAATCTCCCTCGTGAGGGAAAGGTTTCCTGTCATGTCAAAGCAACCGTGCTGGGAAGTAAAAAAGATCAACCCCCCGCCCTCTCAAGCACCCTTTACACAGGGAAAAATGTAAAAGGCATCAACACTACATTGCACAAACACTTGAGAGATGTTTTTAACGCTAAATTTGCATTTGAAAAATTGTTCTCAAAGTGCCCCAAACAAAATGGCAGACTTTCAAAGTTCCCGTTGAATGGATAAGGCTCCATTACAGGATTAGTCACAATTTTACAATTAATCATATGCTGAAATGCTGGATCGGAGGCAAAAATATCCTTCTAGTCTTGTGGTTCAAGTGTCTGCACATGCTAACTCGCTTGGAATTAAATTGCGGGATTTAGCTGGACCAGAAACCCAACCACGTGGAAATTGTTTCTGTACAGATCTTTGGTATTAGCTTTATTGAATAAATCCTTGTTTCACACATGGATGTTTATGACAAGAAAAATGGGGGTAGAGAACCTTGCTTTTTTCTTCTTCATGGCACTAAAGGACCAAGCAGACAGGGAACTGTGAACTCTCTGTGTGGAACTCTTAGCAGTTTTATTTCTTTTAAATAAACATAGGGTTGCCAGCTCCAGGTTGGGAAACACCTGGATATTTTAGGGGTGAAGCCTGAGGAGGGCGGGGTTTGGGGAGGGACTTCAATGCCATAGAGTCCAATTTCCAAAGCAGCCATTTTCTCCAAGGGAACTGATCTCTGTCACCTGGAGGTCAGTTGTAATAGCGGGAGATCTCCAGCCTCCACCTGGAGGCTGAGATAAATATGCACAAGTACTAACAAAGTATGGCTGAGTAAACAGTAGTACAAGGCTCAAACACTCAAATAGCAAAGATGTATATTTGAAAGTTACAATAGTGAAAGTGCAGGAAGTGACAAAAAGGAAACTTAACACAAAATCTATTCACTAAGATCTAAAGGTCGATAAATATGATAAAGTCAATAATTATGTCTCGATAGAATCTTTAAAAGTTCATAATAAATATATTCAAATCCTTGCGTTGTGGAGACAGAAGTCAGGAGAAGACGGGAACGCGGTCCGGATGCCTTGCGTTTTCGCCGCCCCTCAGGGCGGCTTCTTCAGCTCTCTGTTATAAACAGAAACTGTTCTCCTGCAGAAACAAACATCCACAATAGAAAATTCTCTAGGCTACAATCTTTTTAACTAGAATTAAGTCATCACATTTAAAAAAAGATTACTATGCATCAACACCGATACAGTGAGCATACCTTAAATATTCATTCAGCAGTTTCTTAGATATAAAATCTCAGGTGGACTCTTCCTGCTCCCAACTGGGCTGCTCAGTGAAAATGCTTGCTAACTCAAACACAGGTGTTGCCAATATATCTGCTAAGCCCTCAAGGGATCTTTCTAATTGCAGCTGAAATAAATTACTGTATGAGCTCCATGCTTTTGAAAAAATTAAAGAAAACAAGAAAAATCTAATTCATTATTCAAACCATAAGGATGATAGGATTTAAATAAATAAATAAATCGTAATTCTTGCCTAAGTAAAATTTTTGAACGTTGTCAACATCAAAAGAATTGCCTTTGTAAACCCAGATGGCAAAAAATCTAAGATCATTCTCATTATGCTTCTGATTAATAAAGTGCTGAGTGAGAGGGGCTTCCAAATTCCATTGTCTGATTCTGGATTTATGCTCCCCTATTCTTATTTTTAGGGGGCGACAGGTGCTACCCACATATAATTTACCACAGTTGCAAGTAACGCAGTAAACACATCTGCTCGTAGAGCAGTTGGAAAAATGTTTAATTTTGAATCTGAAGTTAGAGCTAGTAGAGCTAAACTCTTTAAGTGGTAGACTGAGCGGACAGAAAGAGCAAGATCCACAGGGAAAGTGCCCAACAACAGAGGGGGTGGCCCGCTGTGGCATAATGTCCGAGTGAATTAGTTTGTCTCTGAGCGAGATGTTTCTTCTCAGGCCAAAAGTAGGGGGAGTGGTACAGCCAGGGATGCTGGATATGATGTGCCAATGATTTCTGATAATCCGCTGGATGGATTGAGAGTGGCGACTGTATGTAAGAGAGCAAAAGATACCAGTTCTAGAGTTGTACTGGGTGGTGCTTAGCATAGACTCCCGAGGTCTCAAGTCTGCTTTCTGTTTAGCATCTCTTAAGATTGTGTCTGGATAACCCCTTTCTTTGAGATCAAAATGTAGGCTCCTGGCAGTCCGCTCGTAATCACCAGGAAGTGTGGAATTCCTTTTAAGCCTGATGAACTGGCTAAACGGGAGATTTTTCTTAAGATGCGAAGGGTGATAAGAATCAAATCACTTCCTGCACTTTCACTATTGTAACTTTCAAATATACATCTTTGCTATTTGAGTGTTTGAGCCTTGTACTACTGTTTACTCATCCACCTGGAGGCTGGCAACCCTAAATAGGGGGCAGATGCACTGGGGCACAGTGTAAGAAGAGGGGGGTTAGGTTTTCCTACTGCGCTATCATTTGCAAATATACAGAGACACAGTGGTATTCCATGTTCTCGTAGAGTGTTACCCATTGCATCTCTGCACGAGTCACTGTTCTGCTCTTACTGAGATCCATGACTCTTGCATCGACGCAGAAGTCAGCCTCCTTTGAGGATGGCTAATTCTTATTCTTGCACAATCTAAAAGTATATCTTTCAGGTGTGCGAGAGGTGAAGAGGACCTCCAGTTTTAATTCAGAACATAAGTGTACCTCTGATATCAGATGTTTAATAAGCATATAAATTACACCAGTTTCCTAGTTCAGGTGTCCTATGCCAGTAACACAGCGAAGAGACCAAGCAGAAAGAAAGATAGAAAGAATGCACTGATCATTAATATCTCTCCTGAATTGGCTGAATAGCTGTTAACAGTAGCAACCATAAAATTAAGCTTCCTTTGCTGAATCCCCACAACATGTTTGTCCTGATTACTTCCCACAGCGCTTTCTTCGGCAGGCCAGCTCCATGTTGCATAGCTGAAACTCATCTAACATTTCATGGTCTGCAAAGATGCCTTTTTTTTTTTTTTGAACAAACATGACAATTATTCACAGCCCAGTACACAGAGACTGGGATGTGGAATGGGATAGTACAGCCGATCTCGATCTCGAAAGCTAAGCTGGGTCAGTGCTTGGACAGGAGACCTCCAAGGAAGACTCTGCAGAGGAAGGCAATGGCCAACCACCTCGGCTTAATCACTTGCCTTGAAAACCCCACCAGGGGGTCGCTATAAGTCGTTTGTGACTTGATGGCATTTTACACACACACACACACACACAGAGAGAGAGAGAGAGAGAGAGATTTATCCTGTCTCCTTGTCTATGTTATCTATAGGTTTTAGGAGGAAGTAGTTTATCCTCAAGAATTAACATACTTTCTTAGCTGAGTTGAAATTGTGGGTTCGTACTCTAGGCTGCTCTTCTGTTCTTCCCAGTAATCTATTTGTTTCTGCTGATTTTTGTAATAGCATCAGTTTAGAGAGGTAGCTAGGGTGGCCAGGTCCCTCTTCGCCACTGGCGGGAGGTTTCTGGGGTGGAGCCTGAGGAGGACAGGGTTTGGGGTGGAGGGGGACTTCAATGCCATAGAGTCCAATTGCCAAAGCGGCCATTTTCTCCAGATGAACTAATCTCTGTCACCTGGAGGTCAGTTGTAATAGCAGGAGATCTCCAGCTAGTACCTGGGGGTTGGGTGCAGAACATAGCAGTTACAATGGACTGGATCCACACATCACTAGATATTGCACAATCATGGTTATTCACCACCTGGATTTTCCTGTTTGGACAGGAAAATCCAGGAGATAAATGAGGTATAATATTCACTGAAGTATGGATCCTACTTTGGGCTCTGGATGGAACTGTAATGTGTCTAGGATTGCCAGGCCTTGGCTGGAAACCCCTAGAAGCACAGGTGGGGCAGAGACTGTGGGAATTGGCATGACACAACATCATGAGTTCACTTCTAGTTGTATACGCAGACCTGGATGGCCCAAGCTAGCCTGATCTCATCAGATCTTGGAAGCTGAAGGGTTGGCCCTGGTTAAGACTTGGATGGGAGACCACCAAGGAAGTTCAGGGTCTCTACACAGAAGCAGGCAATGGCAAATCACCTCTGTTTGTCTCTTGCCATGAAAACCCTATCAGATAGCCACAAGTTGAATGCAATTTTTTTTCAATGCAACTTGATGGCACTTTCCCCCTCCACCTGGAAGTGATGTCACGACATCATGCTTCATTTTTTTCCCCTACCATTTTTGTTCCCACTGCTTCATGGAGCTTCAGGAGCCCTGGACACTTGGCAGCTTTAAATATGTTCTAGCATTGTGGCTGGATATTGGACTATTATTAATTCACCTCCTGGAGTTTCTAGTGCAGAGAGAAAAATCCAGGAAGTGAATGAATGTGGCTCGGCTGTGCCATGGAAGCTTGGGCCAGTCACAAGCTCTCGGCCTAACCTACTTCACAGGATTGTTGTGAGGATAAAAGGAGGAGATGATAATGATGTCGTAAGATTGGTCCATTCAGCATTATCGCTTGGGCATGCTTGGCTATTTGTGTGACCAGATTTTATATGGAGCTGTTAGAGGCAAATTTGGAATAAGGCTAGATGAAAACAGGTGAAAATGGTGAGTACTTCTGAGTAGATGATCCATTGCTATTGTTGACTGTGGCTATGGACATTCCTTGAGTTGCCAGTTCCCCATTGGAAGCTGGGCACCACCCCCACCCCCACTCCCATTTCCCACCACCACTCTGGGCTCCTCCTCAGGGTTGCTAACCTCTAGGTGGAGGCTGGAGATCGTTTACACTAAGAGTTGTTTGACAGTGGAATCAGTTTCCTAGGGAGGTGGTGAGCTCCCCCTCACTGGCAGTCTTTAAGCAGAGGCTGGACAAACACTTGTCAAGGGTGCTCTAGGCTGATCCTGCATTAAGCAGGGGGTTGGACTAGATGGCCCATCTGGCCCCTTCCGACTCTATGATTCTATCTCCTGGAATTACAGCTGATCTCCAGACTACATATATTGCTTATTTATTAATTTATTTATTTAATTAATTAATTTACTTACTTATTATTTAATACATTTCTTCTACTTCTTCTGGAGAAAATGGCTGCTTTGGATGGTGGACTGTATGGCATTATACCCTCTTGAGATCCCTCCCCTAACCCCACAATCCCAGGCTCCACCCCCAAATCTCCAGGTATTTCCAAACCCAGAGTTGACAACCCTACCCCCTACCCCCCCCATTTCCCACTGATTGGCTGGCAACTCAAGACATACCTGGGATTATGGTTGCCCACCTCCAGGTAGTGGCTGGAGATCTACTGCTATTACAACTGATCTCCAGCCGATCGAAATCAGTTCACCTGGAGAAAATGGCCGCTTTGGCAATTGAACTCTAATGCATTGAAGTCCCTCCCCTCTCCAAACCCTGCCCATTTCAGGATCCGCCCCAAAAACCTCCCGCTGGTGGCAAAGAGGGACCTGGCAACCCTAGTATATAATGACCTGTTGACGCTGCTGCTAATACAAGCACCACACTTTCCACAAAGCCCAGTGAATATGTATAATGGCAGCTGATAGAGATCAGCCGATCCCCAGCCGATAGAGATCAGTTCACCTAATGCATTGAAGTCCCTCCCCTCTCCAAACCCCGCCCACCTCAGGCTCCACCCACAAAATATCCAGTTATTTCCCAACCCGGCGCTGGCAACCCTACCTGGGATCAAGCCCCATTGATCAGGTTAGTGGGATTTAGCTCTGCAAAAACACCTCTAGGATCAGGCGGCACAAAGACCGCCTTCAATCTTACTGTTTGTATTTACATGGGTGTTTGTTTTCATGTTTACTGCCTCCTAAGGCCTTAACATCACTTTGACAGTGTTCTTTTCGTAATTTGTTAGTGCAATCTGTTTGACGAAAGCCATAAACAAAAGGCTGGCTTGACAAGAAGACAATGATTTCCTTAAAAGCGGGACGGGGTCATTGTTATTAATATTAATTGACTTTTAACAGTTGCAGACTCTTCGAGCCGTTTGATTTACGGAGGGAGGCAGCGCATCCTTGAGGAATGAAAGGGTTAATGTAGCTGGAGAGTAAAATTAGTGGCCAGGGTTAAAGGGCAGAAAGGAGAGAAACAGCACTGAAGAGGCCAATACCCCGCTGGGCATAAACTTGACCTGCTGCTGACCTGTAGCTGTCATGGAGTCCTGAGAGTCACGGTCAGGGCCAAAGCAAAGTAATATGACCCCAGAGCTTAAGCGTCGCCATGACAAAGACCTCTAGCTATTATTTATTGACGGGCTTCTCTGCATGCCTGACTAGGCCTCTGGCCACCAGTAAAAAGATGTATTGATTAGACATTAGTCAGCGAGAACCGGCTGGTATCATATGCTTTTGAGAAGCCACGCTCTTGGACGTTATTGGGGTTGGCATAACTCTAAAAGGGCCCGTAGGATTGTTTTATTTTACCTGGCAGCCATGACTCTCACTGATATAAAGCGTATAATCACAGACTCTGAGCCGTGCTTATGGGCGATTTTGTACAACAATCAAATTCTGAACTATGCAAACCTAACTAGAATTGCACCCTTCTAAATTCATTGAAGTCAATGAGCTTAGGAGGGTGTAAATCTGCTTAGGACTGCACCGTAAGAGTTCCAGGCTGGAAATAAAAGCCACAGCCTTGCAACATGGCTATTTGATTTTGCTTCTAAAACGTTTCTTCCTGGGCAATTTTTCCCCATTTATGTCAGCCAAACTTCCAAAACAATTCTAGCTGTATCTGAAGAAGTGAGCTGTGGCTCATACCCCGCCAGAAAATATTTTTTGTTAGTCTTTAAGGTGCTACTGGACTCTTGCTCTTTTCTACTACTGCAGACAGACTAACATGGCTACCCACTGTGAATTATTTCCAAAACAATGGCATTTCTATTTTTTTTTAAATGGTACTGTGACTGTAGAAGAAGAAGGTGTGTGATTTAGTTAAAAACAGCTTAAGATCATGCTACTCACAATGCTTTTTGTCACGAGCTTTGCAACCACAAGGGGATTGAATTTAGGAGCCAGCGTGACCCCTGCACCAGCATTAGTGTTACTTGCCCCAGCTAAATGGGCAATAACACAGGCGCAGGGCCACTTATGCCGCTGACGGAGAGCCACACATCAGTGCCACACGCATGGGCACCAGCACAGTCACGGTGGCAATGTTTCTCCAGTGCAAGGGCTCATACCGGCACCAAAGGGGGAATTCCCCGGGAACGCCCCCTATTGTTGGTGCAAATTTGTGCCAGCAAAAATGGTGGCGCAGTCCAGTTTCACAGGGTTTGGGGTAATTTCCCATTTTCGGCTTACTGTGCGGGCCAGCAAGCCAAAAATGGGAAGTTACCCCCAAACCCTGTGAAACTAGACTGTGCCACCCTAGCTCTGATATTAATGGTTTTAATGATCTGTTTTGTTGGTGGTGGTTTTAATGGTTGCTAAGGTGTGATTTTATTATGTATGTTTTAAATTTGTTGGCTGCCTTGATGGGCCAGCCGATAGAGATCAGTTCACCTGGAGAAAATGGCCGCTTTGGCAATTGGACTCTAATGCATTGAAGTCCCTCCCCTCTCCAAACCCTGCCCTTTTCAGGATCCGCCCCAAAAACCTCCCACTGGTGGCAAAGAGGGACCTGGCAACCCTAGTATATAATGACTTGTTGACGTTACTGCTAATACAAGCACCACACTTTCCACAAAGCCCAGTGAATATGTATAATGGCAGGTATTTGTGTGCATTCTCTGTTGAATCCACATAAAACACAATTTGTGTGTGCGTACATGAGAATGAATGATTCACTGTGTTTTACAGCGCTTTTTAGTGCTCAGAGTGCTTTAAAAATTGTATCTCATTTATAACTGATTAAACAGGAAAACAAAACAAAAAAAACCTGAAAGAAATCACGAAAAGCTGGCAGTTGTGATGATGGTGTTGTTTGTTCTCCCCATCTCCCACGACAGTTTAATAGAAGACGTTAAAAAGGAAGGCTTTGTGTTACAGAAAGTTTGAAGCACAGATTGTTTTGTTAAATTAATTTTAGTCTTATTGAGCCCAAAGTAAATTTTATTGATTATTAACTGAGTACATTTAAACCAAACCCATAAAAGCCTTGAGCCGAGAGGAAGAAATATTACATGTGTATTTCCCAGCAACAAACTATCCATTCTTATTAAAACAAACAAACAAGGCTTATGAGTACCTCACAAAGGTTCGGAAGGTGTTATTCATCACATCTCAAGGAATTCAAACAATCTCATCTGAATATTTTCATAAAGGAAATGTTTTAAATAACTAAATAAAACTGCGCTGGGACTGGCTGTAAGTGTGTGTGTGTGTGAGAGAGAGGGGGGGGTGCCAAGCTCCATGACTTATTCTTTTCATAATTTAGCTGACCCAGACCAAAGAAGAGCCTTTTTCTTAGCTCGTATGAATGCCTTTCCATCAAAGGTCTTACTAGGTAGATTCAAACATATTCCGTATCAGGAGAGACTCTGCCCCTGTGGTTCAGGATCTCCAGACTCGCTTATGCATATTATGTTGGAATGTCGCCTGGGTGAGGGCCTTTGTAATCATGATCATTGACCAGTCTCTAGATGAACCACATCACAGCAGCAACTTGACATATTAGGCAGGCTTCAAAGATCCCTGTCTCAGTAACATTACCAAATTTTTTGCAACTGAGGCAGTTGTTTCAGGCTTGACATCGGACAGTAGAGCAGTTAACATTCGGCTTTTATTATTGACTAAATCAGTATCAAGCAAATTGTCTATTAGATACTCTGTATACTCTGTAGGGGCCCTGGTTTGTTCATCAGGGATTTGTGTGATCTGTTTTCGATCGTGAGAATCTGTACGAGCTGTCTTTTGTACTATGCCTACTAAAGGTTATTGAATTGAATTGAATTGAGAGGGGGTTGTGAGGGGGGGATGCAATGGGAAATTACCCCACTTTGACAATCCAGGCAAGCCACCCAGAAAAAGAAGGGACAAGATGGTTGATGTTCTGCCTTCCTCCCCACAGGCAAAGCGACCCCTTGAGGCCCCCATGACGGCCAGGAGCTGTGAAGCTGCGCCTCTCACAACCGGCATGCCGTTCCAAGTGAGACTTTTCCCCTCTGTTGCCATTTGGCGACAGCAGTTGGTAAGTGCATGTGCTCTTGCCTCCCACCAACACTTGGCAGTGGCTTGGGAGTGCAACGTGAACCACCGCCTGGACTCCGGCTGCCTGTTTTCCGGCTGTCCCTGTTCCGGCTGTTCTCCAGCTGTCGCTGTTTGCTGTAGATGAACTTGTAGTTTGTTAGCAAAGGGATAAATCTGAAAATATAAGACGGCTTCCTAGGATAATATTGGAAAAAGCTCCAGTCTCTGCTGAGGTAGCATTGCCAACCTCCAGGTCGGGGCTGGAGAGCTCCCAGAATTTCAAGTGTTCTCCAGACTACAGAAATCAATTCCCCCTGGAGAAATGCCTGCTTTGGAGGGTGGACTCTATGGCATTATACCACGCTGAAGGCTCTCCCCTCCCCAAACCACACCTTCCCTAGGCTCCATCCCCAAAATCCCCACATATTTTTCATCCAGGAGTTGGCAACCCTACTGCTGAACAATAGATTTAACTAGAAGCAGGAGGGGCTTCTTTTTAGCAATTAGAACATAAGAAGAGCTCAGCTGGATCAGATCAGTGGTCTACCTAGTCCAGCATCCTGTCTCACACAGTGGCCAAGAAGCTACTCTGAAGGGCCAACAACAGGGCATAGAGGCTGAGGCCTTTCCTTAGAGTTGCCTCCTAGCACTGGTAGTCAGTGGTTTTGTGTGTGTGTGAAGTGCCACAAAGTTGCTTCCAACTTTTGGTGACCCCCCCATGAATTAATAACCTCCAAAAAGTCCTGTTTCTCTTCAGTATCAGAGGTGTGGAACTCAGGCAGGATAATGCTGCTGCAGTCATCTTGCTTGCGGCCTTCCTAGAAGCACCTGGTTGACCACTGTGTGAACAGGCTGCTGGACTTGATGGACCTTGGTCTGATCCCACGTGGCTTTTCTTATATTCATATGTCCTAGCATTAACAGCCTTGGTCAGGTCTTGCAGATTGAGTGCTATGGCTTCCTTTATAGAGTCAATATATCTCATATTGGGTCTTCCTCTTTTCCTGTTGCCTTCAACTTTTTCTAGCATTATTGTCTTTTCCATTGACTCTTGTCTTCTCATAATTCAGAGGTTTACTGTCTCTGAATGTGGAGGTTCCCTTTAATCACTATGGTCTCTGATAGACCTGTCCTGCATGAATTTATCCAGTCCCCCTTTAAAGCTAACTGACAGCGCATTCCTGACTTCTGAAGACAGAAGTCCTAAGGAGACCAGGAATGGGCTGCACCGGCATTGGAGCCCACTGCACCAGCGTCCAGGCTACCCACACTGGTGTTCGTGGCGCCAAAGCCTGCGGAGAGGCCCGGTCTGGTCTCCAGCTGCTGCCGTGGCAGCGCCAGCCAGGGACACCAACAGGGCCTTCTGCCAGCATCCCACAGGCGTAAAGACCCGCACTAGTGTCCCGGGAGGCATTCCCAGGGTGTGCCAGGGGAGGAGCTACCGTTAGGCAGACTCCTGTCCCCTTTCGCCCCAGGTACGCCGGCAGTGAGAAGAGTGAGGCTGCTGGACTTGATGGACCTTGGTCTGATCCCGCGTGGCTTTTCTTATATCCATATCTCCTAGCATTAACAGCCTAGCATTAGCAGCCTCGCTGTTCTCAATGGGGTGGAAAGCCCTGTTTTAAAAGAAAAAGGCCTTTAAAAGGCTTTTTTTCTAGCTTTCTGCCATCCCCACACACCGAAAGCTTAGGAATGCACTGTAAGTTTGTGGCCAACACTGCATTGTCTGGCAGAAAATTCCACATTTAAATCACTTCTTGTTTTTTGGTTCTGGGGCAGCAAAGACAGAAAGCCCTCTTACCACACCATCAGGTGTCCCATTCCATAGTATACATTAATTCACCTTATTCCCCACCTTACCCCAATCAGTTGTAGTTTGAGCATGCCTTTGCTCTTCAAACCGCCCTTTTACCCTGTCAAACTATCCTAATTCTAAATGAGCTCATTTAGACCTCAATGATGCCGTCAGCTTCCCAAGTGTGATTGGTTCTAGAAGACCACTGTTGCTCGGAGCAAGAAGGTCAGTGTTTCAGCAAAGAGGAAAAGGTGTTGTGATCAGGGCTATGAAAATCAGCAGGCAGATACAGATAAATGGGGGGCGGGCACTTTGAGGAAATGTTTCAGGGATCCAGAAAGCCTCTTTTTCTGAGCCTAAAGTGTTTGCCCTGATCTGGATGGCCCAGGCTAGCCCAATCTCATCAGATTTTGGAAGCTAAGCTGGATCAGCCCTGGTTGGAAGACTTCCAAGGAAGACCAGGGTTGCTATGCAGAGGAAGGCAATTGGAAACCACCTCTGAATGACTCTTGCCTGAATGACTCTTGCCACGTCCCATGACAAGGAACTTCATGAGGTCACCTGGAGTTGGTTATGACTTGATGGGAAGAAGAAGAAGAAGAAGAGGAAGAGGAAGAGTTTCAATAGTTCCTAAAATAATACCTGGCTCTTCTCTCAGATTTATTCAGCAATATTTAAAATACACTCCTGACTAAAGGTCTTCAATATCTATTATAAGAAAAAAGGAACTAATATTAGTTGCTGTGCATTGCTGCACACCAAGATAGTCCTTGATGTCAGCACACTTTCAGGTTGGTTCTCAGATTTTTGTTATATTCTAGGATGTCATTATTAAGCTGCTATAAATATACGCTCTTACTTTTGTAGACCCTTTAAAAAGTGTTATCTTTCTATCACTGACACTATATTTTGACCAATATGATGTTAATAATAATCTATGCCTGCTGTACAGATGGGTGGCTGCATGTGGAGGCAGCAGCATGAGCTCTGAACTTAAAATAGGCCACATGGGTGCCACATTTTGTTCATGTGTTTCAATAAGGCAGCACATAGCAGTTCCCTCCTGTTCTAGTTTTTGCATAAAACAGATCTACGGTTATTGCTAGCCCATTGACATTTTCCTGCCCCTCTCCCAATTCAACTAGGAGACCCAAAGGCCAAGCCAAGAAACTGCTGGTCATCAGAACCAGTACCCCCAGCTTTTGTTTTTTTAAAAAAATTAATTATTTGGGGCTCTGCACAGCCTCTTGTCATTTTTATGGCATGGTTGGTACACATTTATATTAAGCCCACCGTTCTGTTCGGCTCGAGCTATTTATGTCCCCCTCGTCTGTGTTGAAAAAGTGGCACGGATTACATGTTCCTCCTCTATAGATTAGAAAGAGAAACTCGCTTTCTGCATGGTCCTTAATCACAAGTACAGGAGGGTAGCTCTGGTCCTTTTTCCCTCAGGAAAAATGTGGAAGTTTCTCTGTCCTTCGCACTGTTGCCTGCTTGGCAACTGTACTTCATGTACTGGGAAGGAACCAATGCAGACTGAAACCATGTGGCCCCCACATCTCATTTCCTAATGGCCCACCCCATCTGGAAGAATTTAGGTGAAAATAGTAACAAAAGAGGCAGTCTGTTCCTTCTATGGTAGATAGTTGGCATGTCCATTTTGAAAATATCTGTTTTTCAGCTGCAATGCTGGGTATAGACTATCAGTTTCCCCAACCCAACACCAGGTAGAAAAGTCCCATGTGGATATATATATATATATCCAAACTCCAGGTATGGACATTCCTGGAGAATTGGGGGTAGAGCCTGGGAAGGGTGGGGTTTGGAAAGGGGAGGGAGTTCAGCAGGGATGTGATGCCATGAAGTCCGCCCTCCAAAGTTGCCATTTTCTCCAGGGTAATCAACCTTTGCTTCCTGACCTGGATGGGCCAAGCTAGCCTGATTTCTTCAGAGGCTGTGGTTAGTATCTGAATGGGAGACCACCAAGGAAACGCAGGGTCACTACACAGAGGCCGGCAATGGCAAAACCACCTCTGAACGTCTCTTGCCTTGAAAACCTTACAGGGTCACCATAAATTGACTGCAACTTGATGGCACTTTCCACCACTACCGAACTGACTTTTGTAGTCTGAGATCAGGCCCCACCTGGAAATCAGTAACTCTTGTATATATACAGACATACATATAAATAACCCAACTACTTAAATGGATGCTAGTACTGCTTTTTTACCTTTAACGAATTATGCAACTTCCAGTATTAAATAAATGGAGACAATGTCTTGGCAGTTTGTTCATTTTGATGATTCTATGCTAGTATTTTATTGTGTTTTATTTTGTAAGATACCTCAAGCAGCTTTTCTGGAGGGCAACATATGGATTTTCTAAACAAATAAGTAGGCAGGAGAAAAACAAATAACTGGAAAAGACTTTGTTCAAAGTGTTGCTTTTTGATAAAACTCACAGTAAAGTAACTCCTGTGTGTATGGAGGGGGACAAAATGCATTTCAAAATCACTATACTAATTTCAAGAATAGCAGTCTTTTTCTTATTGTAGATGTCAAGAACATGAGGGGAGGGGAAGCAAACCAGAGATTGGGGGTGTATCAGCAGAGTAAGTAATTGCACCGTGTAATGGAATTTTGGTTGGCAACTTCCAGAGGTAGACCTTTTTATTGGGCTGTAATCTGGGGAACTCCGTATATTAACTCTTTCCCTTGTTAAGTACCACTGCTGTCATTTCCAATATAAACAGTAGCTAGCGGCTATCCGGAAGGCTTGTTATAAATCAAGTCTGCTCTGAGGTGCGGGGAGGGGGTGGGAGAGAGGAAACCTCTGTTATTTGTGTCCTAATGGGTCAAAGAGAAAAGATGCCCTCTCTGAAAGCTGGCTACCAGCTTCCCCTTTCATTGATCGAGGTTTCGACTCTGGGTGCTTGAGTTTATGACAAAGGAGTTCACAACACCACTGTCAGGAAGTCGATAGTATGATAGATACCCTATGCAGTTGGTCCCTTCTCAAGCACTTTAACCACGCTTTCCCTTTGACAGTTATTACTGCTGCAATAAATTCTTCAGTAAAACAAATAGGCTCTCAGTAAATGTATTAGTTCAGGCACTCTGTTTTACTTAATATAACTGCAGGTCTTAAACAGGTAAGTATCCTAGTAAATAGACCAATATATTTGAAAAAGGAGTGAGTGTGTGTGTGTATGTATGTGTGTGTATATTCCTAAATAACTGAAACTGTGCCATTTTCTTTTCTAAAAAAAAAATTCTAGCAACACAAGGCAATTCCAGATAACCAGCCATAGGCCAGTTCTGACTTAATATTTGGCAATCATCAGATGCCTTCTTGAAGTGATCCTGTAATGCTGATGCACAGGGAAAATGTAGGCTTCTTTACTGAACTTTTTCAAAGAAAATTCCATCCGTGGAAAACATGATTTGTACTGGGATTTGTAAGGAGAGACATTATATGCATAACAAGGGCCAAGGTAACGTCACATGTTTGTATATACAGCAGGACCACACATGTTCTAACATACAAAATTAAATGCACCCCACAGTACACTGTATTTTACAGGCTCCATAAGAAGGGAAGAAGAGTTGGTTTTTATACCCCGATTTTCTCTACCTTAAGGAGTCTCAACCCGGCTTGCAATCACCTTCCTTTCCTCTCCCCACAACAGACAACTTGTGAAGTAGGTGGGGCTGAGAAAGTTCAGAGAGAACTGTGACTAGCCCAAGATCAACCAGCACGCTTCATGTGGAAGAGTGGGGAAACAAATCCAGTTCGGCAGATTAGAATCCTCCACTCATGTGGAGGAGTGGGGAATCAAACCCAGTTCTCCAGATTTGAGTCCACCTCTCTTAACCACTACACCACTACATAAGTCTACTGTTTTTATTGCCTGCCTAGGACTCCAAAAATAGACAATTATATGAATCCCCTACAAACCATAATACATGTACTGAGTTTGGCTTGGAGCATCTCTTTTCATAACCACACATGGGATTCCTGTAATTTCTATCTGGGTATGACTTCCAAGTAGAAAATTGTCCTTGTGTAAAAGTTTTCCGCACAGACTTGAAGATAATAGCAACAGACTTCATTCATTGTTTTAGTTATACCTCTGTCTAGTTATACCTTCATAAACCTGATTTCATTAGAATAGCATAGGTTTACATGGAAAAAATTTAAGCCTTAACATGTTTTCAGAACTCAATTATTGAATGCCTTTGTATATCACTATTCAACTTTGAAAAGTTTCAAAGAGATTTACAAAACAGAAGAATGTATTATTACTAGTTGTGTTCAATCTCCTGTCAGTTTGGGTCACATTCTGCTCACTAGTAATGATAAGGGAGCCAGTCATTCACCAACCTGTTCTAATACATTCAAGTAAATTCAGATGCATTCATTTGCATTATTACCCTGCTTTCTCACAACTCCTGCCAGTCATCCGCTACTATGTCCAATTTTTAAAAGGTAATTAGGGGGAAAATCTGTTTTGATATTTTTAGTTGAAACTTACTACTTAGGTGTCTCTGTGTGCCACTGGTGTTTGCCCATGAGCTTAACTAAATTTGCTATCAGTTGCTGTGATTACTTTAGAAATAGATGCTACTGACTATGCAGGTGCAAAAATGTTAGCCATTTTAAGGATACATCCAACTGTGCAGGTGAAAAAAGGGGAAAATCTGCATGTAATTGTGTGCCTGTTTAATAAGCCCCACCATGAATCTAGTGGGCACGTACTGTTTTCCAGTAGATAAGATTATTTCATTTGCAGACTGGGCAAAAGCAGCCACAAGCCACATCTTATTTGTTATTTCTTTACCAAGGCATAATTTTGTCCCGTAGCACAAGAGGATACTGTGCAAATGCAGAGCTGCTCAGCATGGTGCTTTGATTGAGAGGAATTTCGACAGGAAGCATTGAGGAGAGTGAATCAGGACCTTGCCTTATATGTAACTGGCTTATATTTGGAGTAAACTGCCTTGAGCCCCTTTTGTCAGGGAAAGGTATGCATTTGCATTTATTTATTATTTCCTGCTTTTCTCCCCAGTCGGGACTCAAAGTGACTTAGAGCATGGTTTTTTCCTCCTCCACTTTCATACAACAACCCTTTGTGACAGGCCAGGCTGAGAGTTTGTGATGAGCACAAGGTCACTCAGTGAGCTTCCATGATAAAAGTGGGGATTCGAACCCATATCTCCAGGATCCTAGTCCAACACTCTATCCACTATGCCACACCAGCTTTCGTGTGAGAGGGGGCGTGTGTGTCTGCGCGCCGTCAAGTCATCTCTAACTTATGGTGATCCCGTAGGGTTTTCAAGGCAAGAGACATTCAGAGGTAGTTTGCCATTGCCTGCCTCTGTGTGGGCTGAGCAAGTTGTGAAAGAACTGTGACTGGCCCAAGGTCACCCAGCAAGCTTCATGTGGAGGTAGAAATGTTTTAATAAATAAATTCGTAAAGCTACTGCCTATTGCACAGCTGTGGGTTATCTGAATCCCCCTTTAAGCATCCATGTACCTGGATGTGGGAGGTTGAAATTCAAATGCCAGCACAGCTATGGACTTACTGGATGGCATTGCTATCCTTAGCTCCTCATCTGTAAAATCACAATAGAGTAGGCTTGCCAACCTCCAGGTACTTGCTGGAGATCTTTCACTATTACAACTGATCTCCAGCCAATAGAGATCAGTTCCCCTGGAGAAAATGGCCACTTTGGCAATTGGACTCTATGGCATTGAAGTCCCTCCCCTCCCCAAACCCCGCCCTCCTCTGGTTCTGTCCTAAAATTCTCCCAACGGTGGCAAAGAGGGACCTGGCAACCCTACAATAGAGGCAAGTCCTCTCACATAACAGAAGAAAACAAATCATGGAGCTTATCCAGAACATAATCACTGTGCTTTTTTTCTCCCAGTCACTTTTTCAGTAAGGTTTCCAAATGTATTGAAAACTACAGGAGCAGCAAACATTATACTTAGAGTCAATGTTTTTAATTGCACAGGGGACCTTTACCTTTAACTGGCCCCATATCCCTTTGAGAGGAGACGTTCTTTTTCACCTCGCAAGTCTCCCTCCTTTACACTCCCAGCTTCTGTGTCACTCTAGGGGGATGTCTTGAGACATCTATCCTTCAAGATTAAATGCCTACCTTCTGAGTGGCAGTTGCCACAATTGAAGTAAGCATTTACTGCCAGTGCTCAGCCATGCAGCTAACTGCTCTGTAGTTGACGGCGGCCTCTCGAGGTCCAGGACCCTCATGGGGGAACACTGATAATTTTGTTCTACCCTGCAGGCATGCAGTTTCTGGATGCACTGTGTGGAAACATCGTAGAGTCCACGCTGAGAGAGCTGCACCTGCTCCTCTGTGATTCTCGTGCAAAAAAAAAGAAAGAAAGAAAAGAAGAACAGAACTAAAGAAGACAAGGGCTCTCCTGACCTTCAGAAGACCACTTATCAAAAGCGGCAAATCTCTGGAACGTTTGCAAAAGCCCATTAGGCCAGCAAGTGGAGAGTAAATTTAGAGAGATGGAGAAATGGAAATTAAAAATGCTGGCAGCCAAAGCCGCTGGAAATTTTATGTCTGAGCAAAGGCACAAGCCACTGAAGTAAAAAGGTCATGTCTATCACTGTGGCGATGTTCGGACCAACACAACTAGTGGTTTTTAGTTGGTGCATCTCCGGAGGATCATCCTCCAACATTTTTACTGATTTCTCTAAGGAATGGATTAGTTAATCCCTGGACCATAATTGGCCAAATTTTATCCCCATCAGATGTTCTTAATGAGGACACAAAAACATCTCATTTGAATCAACAATTTGAACACACAAAATATAACTAATAAACAAAGAAAACAACCAAAATATAACTAATAAACAAAGAAAACTACTACATCCAGTGCAGCTATCCAAGCACTGGCCTTGCGCGGGATGCTCTAGCTAGGGTTGCCAACCTCCAGGTACTAGCTGGAGATCTCCTGCTATTACAACTGATCTCCAGCCGATAGAGATCAGTTCCCCTGGAGAAAATGGCCACTTTGGCAATTGGACTTTATGGCATTGAAGTCTCACCCCTCCCCAAACCCTGCCCTCCTCAGAGGGGTGTGTATGTAAACCCAGGAAATGTCAAAGCATAGATGCAATGTTTTATCATATGGGGTGGTCTTGCAAAAAAGCAAGAAAATATTGGGAAATGATACGTGATGAAATGCAGAGAATACTGAAGATCAAATTTGTGTTACATCCAAAAAGTATGTTGTTAAATATTTTGCCAGATAATATGCCAAAAATATATAATGAATTATTTAAGTATATGGTGACAGCGGCAAAAGTGGAGTATGCAAAAAAGTGGAAAGCAGAAGATGACCCAGATGTAACTGAATGGACAAATAAAGTAGCAGAATATACAACTATGGTTAAGTTAACAGAGTGAATAATAGATGAACCTCTAATTTGTATGAAAAATATTTCTTGAGTATATAGAAATACACCATTGAATATGTAATGATAGTATTCAAATAAGGTATAACAGTTATAGAGTAAGTTCCATTATAATGTAAGAATCTGATCTGTATGTTTATACGTTTGTATGTCAGTATTTTTGTAATATTTGTTTGAAAAATAAAAAAATGCTCCATGTAAACCTGGAAGTGATGGCATCGCCGCCGCCGCTAGCCAGCTGAGGGGTGATGGGCAGCCCAGTGAGTTGGTGGGCAATTGCCAGGCAGTTGGGGACCCTATTTTCAAGGGAGGTTCTGTTGTACTGTAGATAGGTATTAGCTGGAGATCTCCTGCTATTACAAATTATCTCCAGCCGACAGAGATCCGTTCACCTGGATAAAATGGCTGCTTTGGCAATTGGACTCTATGGCATTGAAGTCCCTCCCCTCCCCAAACCCCATCCACCCAAGAAACCTCCCACCAGTGGCAAAGAGGGACCTGGCAACCCTAAGTGTAGATATGGTAATAGAAACTTTTGCACTTAGCTCTAAACCTTTTATAGGCACGCACCTGCCCTACATGGGATTTAATCAAAAATTTAGGATTAGGGTTGTCAGGTGTCCCCCGGGTACTGGCAGGGGATGGGGTGGGGTGTAGGATTGCCAGATCCAGGTTGAGAAACTCCAGGAGATTTGGAGATGGAGCCTGGGGAGGACAGGGACCTCAGTGGGGTACAATGCCTCAGAGTCCACCCTCCAAAGCGTCCATTTTCTACAGGGGAACTGACTTCTGTAGTCTAGAGATGAACTGTAATTCCAAAGGATCCCCAGTTCCCACCTGGAGGTTGGCAACTCTACTTAGGATGTATAAAGAAAGCAAACAGTTTTGCCTGGTGTGATTCAGGCCCTAACTCTCTCCGGAATTCCTTCAGATCCTTGTAACAAAGTGGCTGAAACTAAAAACAGTCTTGTCTTTACTAACTCAAAACTTTTGCGACAGCGGCAAAGCAAAGTTGTCACAATTGCAACAGCTGAAACTGCAGCAATACATAACAGGCATCCTTCCTTTGTTCTATTGCCTTAGAAATGGCCGTGTTTGTGTATACCAATGAACCTTTAGCAACATAAACTGTGATCCTTGTGGCCATTCATTAATTACTTTATTTACTTTTTAAAGAAATAACAAACTTTAATCCAGCCCTTAAAACAAATGGCAAAATAACCCATTAAAAGCACCCGTGAAAAATTTAGCGTGTTACATGAACACAGAGCCCTGCAGACCTTTTATTGTGGCACAATCTATTTTAACAGATGCACGTCTGCTAGAAATTTCAGGAACAGAATCTCAGAAGAAATGTTCAAAAGCTGTTCTGAAAATCAATCATGAAATGCCTTCATCAGAGAAAAGCAGCGTCAAATTGAGGCACATTAGTTATGACCCTGAAGTTCAGGATTATTTTCCAGGGTAATGCCCCCCCCCCATCTTTGGCTATATTTATTATTTATTTACTTCATTTATACCTTGTCTTTCTCCACAATGGGAAGGGGTCAGATAATAGGTAATAGTGAAAGACCTGAAACCCTGGAGAGCCACTGCCGGTCTGAGTAGGGTTGCCAGCTCTGGGTTGGGAAATACCTGGAGATTTTGGGGGTGGAGGCTAAGGAGGGCAGGGTTTGGGGAGGGGAGGGACTAATGGAATATAATATATACAGTCCGCCTTCCAAAGTGGCCATTTTCTCCAGGGGAACTGATCTCTACTGCCTGGAGATCAGATGTAACAGCAGATCTCCACCCACTACCTGGAAGTTGGCAACCCTAAGTCTGAGACCTTGATAAGCCAATAGTCTGACTCAGTATAAGGCAACTTCATGTGTCCAGAGGTAGTGTTTAGCATGGTGGTTGGCTCACTGTTGATACATGCTCATAATTTACTGTCTTACTTGGATCACATATGCTCCAGAGTCATCACTAGGCAGGTCATGCATCATTTAAAGTCAGCTGTATTACTGTGTGTGTGCTGCCTTTGTATCTGCAGAGTTGATGACATTCATTATTGACAACATTAAACTTCGAGGTGCACGCTCCGAATTTATTGAATCAAATTACAGTTTTTAGGCAGCAGTTCAAGAACACATAAATACAATCCAATTAACTTCCAAATATTCAGAAAGCCTAGGTGCTTAAATACATTCTAGCTATTGCTGAAACTTAACACACTTGCACACACTTGCAGGGAGGATGTTCCATAATTAAGGTGTCACCTTAGAAAAAGCACTGGCTTGTGTGGCCACCCAGTCCAGAATGGTATGGTTGATAAGAACATAAGAAAGGCCCTGCTGGATCAGACCAAGGCCCATCAAGTCCAGCAGTCTGTTCACACAGTGGCCAACCAGGTGCCTCTAGGAAGCCCCCAAACAAGACGACTGCAGCAGCACCATCCTGCCCGTGTTCCACTGCACCCAAATTGATAGGCATGCTCCTCTGATACTAGAGAGAACAGGTATGCAGCATGACCAGCATCCATTCCAACTAATAGCCATGAATACCCCTTTCCTCCATTGCAAAAAGACCTAAAATCTACTCTTGGTACTTGAATAAGATTCGTATTGAACAAGTCCACTGGTACCAAAAGGTCTAGAAGAATCAATAGGGTCACTCTTTCCTACCAAAAACTACCCATCAAGGTGACCAATATAGTTTCCAAAGCCAGGCCTGAAACCAGATTGAAGTAGGTCCAGACTCCAGATAGGGTGGCCAGATCTGGGTGGGGAAATACCTGGAGATTTTAGGGGTGGAGCCTGAGGACTGCAGTTTGGGGAGGGGTGGGGTTTCAATGGAGCATACTGCCATAGAGCCCGCCTTCCAACGTAGCCATTTTCTCCAGGTGAACTAATCTCTGTCTCCTGGAGATCAGTTGCAATAGCGGGAGCTCTCCTGCCACCACCTGGAGGATAAGAACCCTAGGCCCAAATAATCATCCAAGAAAACCTAGACTTGTGAAACTTTAAAGTGGTCTTGGCTTGCTGGGGTGTGATTTCTGAACACCAATTCCAGATTTGCTTTCGTTTACTAGTTTTGCTAGAACTGAGACCTGGGAAAGCTTGGGTGCAGGTTATTTACACCTTCAACTGAGAGGCCGGCTGTTGAAGAGAAAATATAATTCCATAGAACAGCATCAATTTCCCCCAATTTATTTGTGCCTCAGACCCCCTTCGCTGCTCCTTTCAGCTCCAGACTGGAGCCTGTTTCTTCTTACTTCTGACCCTACATTCAGATCGCATCAATCTCCCATTCAAACATTTATGAAAACCACCACACAACAAAATAGTCTCTCATGATACTCCTCCTTTTGTAGTAAATCTCTCTACATATGGTACATGTCCTTGACGGTTCAATCTTATGATGAAGAACATTGATCATTAATGCACACACATTCCCTTTGTAGGCACATAAACACCCAGCTGCAACAAGCCAACAGGACAGAGTCACCACTTTATTACTTCCATTTGTATGCCTGATTTGCCTCACTTCTTACCAAAGAATTTTTCCAAGACATCTCAGGAAAAAAGAGAGGAATTCTGTAGATCTCTTCAGACATTAACTCAGCCGTTTCCTTTCATTCATTATCCTTCAGAGCCTTCTCCATTTACTTAAGGGCTATCAGTACCAAAAGTTGGACTATGTTTTTAACCATACTGGACACATATTCGCAAGACATGTCTTTTCAATTAGACTAACCCTGAGCTTCAAAGAAACAGGAAACCACTCACGACCTCAAACCAATCCAGACACAGGAAACCAGGGATAGACAGAACAGCCTGAAGCTTCATCTGCAGGAATCAGAACAGAAAATAGGAGTGCTTACAGAACAGCAAGGTCCCCGCTGTCCTATCTTATGCTATATCACACCGAGAGTCTTTCTGTTAGGACCCATTAAAAGTATCAGATACCAGAGATGGCAACACAATAGCCTTGGTGGTATATTTTTAAACCAAATGACTTGGATGTTATCTATCAAAGAGAGACAGCATGGTGTAGTGGTTAAGAGCAATGGTTTGGAGCAGTGGACTCTAATCTAGAGAACTGGGTTTGATTGCCCACTCCTTCCCATGAGCGGTGGATGCTAATCTGGTGAACTGGGTTGGTTTCCCTGCTCCTACACATGAACCCAGCTGGGTGACCTTGGGCTAGTCACGGCTCTCTTAGAGCTCTCTCAGCCTCACCTACCTCACAGGGTGTCTGTTGTGGGGAAGGGAAGGTGATTGTAAACCGGTTTGATTCTTCCTTAAGTGGTAGAGAAAGTCAGAATATAAAAGCCAACTCTTCTTCTTCTTCTTCTCCTTCTGCTTCTGCTTCTTCTGCTTCTTTCCGTCCATCCATCCATCCATCCATCCATCCATCCATCCATCCATGCAGTGATCTTAAATATAAATATATGCACAAGTCTACAGAATATAATTCTTTCTATATTCACAGAGTTTATGATAACTGGCTATGATAACATAGCCATCACAGCTCGATGGAACCTCCCTTGTTCAGAGATATTTTGGCATGTATCCTCTTTTAGGTGGGAGGAAATTTTGCAAAACCAAGGAGCCATCCTTCCACTTACATGCCTCTTCCATTGGAGAAAGAGCCACTTAAGTTGGAAGAAGGCTTCTTAGGCTGGAGGAAAGCTTCAGCTGTGATAAGCGGAGTAGTAAGGTACATGCCATTACTTCTCAGCCACTAACACATGATGTCCTCCTTTAGACCAATAAAACTTCTGTATATCACCAGCACTCTTTTGTGCATTCACTGTGACATATTCTACATGGGAATTCCTTCTTCCGGAAGCCTAAAAAATATCCTCAAATATTTATACCAGTGGACTTGTTCGATACGAATCTTATTCAAGAACCAAGAGTAGATTTTAGGTCTTTTTGCAAAGACCATTATTTCAGTCTTGTCATAATTGATCTCTAGTTGATTTTGCTGAGAAAAATGACTGAGTGAATCCATAGTTCTCTTAAGGCTAATGGGAGTCCTTGAAAGGAGTACAGCGTCGTCCGCATGTAACAGAATATTGATATGTTTATCCACCAGCTTTGGAGGATGGGATTCCGTTTTTTTAAGATGTGAAACCAAGTCATTACTGTAAAAATTAAATAGCAGGGGTGCCAATATAGACCATTGCCTCTCAATATCACACGCTGGAGACAGATAATGGAATAGGTTTGTTTCTGCCCTTCTTGAAGCCATCCTATGGGCCAGTGCTGGGACCTGAATGATGAACTACTTTAAGCTTCCTTCTCATGATCTTAGGTTTGATTCATAATCACATGTGTTCTGGTGATCTTGGTGTTGGGTTCAGAGGCATGATTAAAGTGGAATATTTATGATGATATCAGCAGCCTTTCTCTTTGGACTGGCTATTGATTTCTCCTTTGATCCTGAGGACCATTCCTGATTGTTTTTTAAATTTGTTTATTTGTTTATTTTATTTATACCCTGCCCTCAGAGTTACGCACAGTTGGTCTAGCTGTAAAAGAAAAGAGATAATTTATGTCTTCATGTCTGGCCCTTTTGAAATGGAAGAGAGGTTGGTATGGCCACATCTAGAAGCTAGGGGTCATAGGGGGCTACTAAGATTTTTTAAAAAAATATATCTGTATATATTTACATATATTTAATTTAGGAAATAACCTCAATGAAATAAAGCTTAATTATGAACTTTTTTAAAAAAAAAAAGCATCAGCATCATGTGCTTGTCAGTCATTCCAATACCTTTGCTGGAATACTGAAAAGCAAGAGAAACTTTAGTGCCTTTTGAGCTATTGCATAAAACATAGTTCATATAAAATTTAGTATAGAGACCAAGTATGAATGGAATGAGTTCACTAGATTTATTTACTTACTTACTTCACTGATACTCCACGTTCTCCCCAATGGGGACCCAAAGGAGGTTACATTGTTCTCCTCCCTCCATTTTATCCTCACAACAACTTTGTGAGGTGAGTTAGGCTGAGAGTGTGCGATTGGTCCAAGGTCACCCAGCATGGTAGACTGGGGATTCAAACCTGGGTCTCCCATATCCTCATCCAACACTCTGACCACTAAATTGCACCATCTTTCTGTCTTGCCCTTCTTCTTTTCCTTTACAATGCCTTTTCCACACAAAATGTTGCTCCTGAGTGTCAACATACCATCAAGAGCAGAGTACGAGGACAGAACAGACAGGAGACTGAGACTTTGAGGGGAAATAGACATATCTTACCCCCTCCCTTCTCCTTCTTCCTTGAGTTCTTCTTCAAACAAAGCAAGAGCTCATTCTGGGAGCGGTTGTCAAGTTTGATGGATTCCTCCCTGTTGCTTCAGCTTCCTGTGTCACATGACTGCTAGGGTTGTCAACTCTGGGTTGAGAAACTCCTGGAGATATGATGGTGGAGACTGGGGAAGCAGAGTTTGGGGAGGAGAGGTACCTCAAGGTAGAATAATGTCTTAGACTCCACCCTCCAAATTGCCATTTCCTCCAAGGGAACGTCTCTGCAGTCTGGAGATAGCTTTCAGTTCCAGGAGTTCTCCAGGCCTCACCTGGAGTTTGGCAACCTTATGCCACTCTGAGGGTCTCCCTACCCCCATAAGATGTCAGCAGTGTATTGGGAAATACCTAGATATTTCAGGGGTGAGGCCTGAGAATGGTGAGTTTGGGGAGGGGAGGGACCTCAGCAGGTTACAACAATGCCATAGAGTCCACCCTCCAAAGCAGCCATTTTCTCCAGAGGAACTGATCTTGGTCAGAAGATCAGCAGGAGATCTCCAGGTGCTATCTGGAGATTGGCAACTCTATGTATGGGGAAGGGGGAGGTATCCTTTGTAGAACTCAAACTGGAGTCCCGGGAACTTTAGAGACTAAAAACTTATTCCAGCATACGTTTTCATGAGTCAGAGCTTACTTCATCAGAGGTACTGGGGAAGTGAGCTCTGACTCATAAAAGTTTGTGCTGGAATAAATTTTGGTAGTCTCTAATGCACTGTGTAGAATTTTGTTGCAGCAGGATAGCATGGTTACCCCTCTGGACTTATTTTCCAGAATTCACATATCCCTGACCCCTTGCTGTGAAAACAAGCACATCTAAGGCCCCATAAACATACGTATGGGACACAAACACACCCAGGCCATGGAATATTTACAACATTCAGCACATAATCCATGAGCACTAAATAACGAAGAAAACAAAAAGGTGGGAGAAGAAGTTGTTGTTAAAGTGGTGGGGGAGAGTGAAAGGGGAAAAAGGAAAAGGGGGAAATGTCTCCTTCTCACATATGTGTACACAAAGTAGAGTCTGTCTCTTTCTCTTCCTCCAACTTTGTCTGTCTCTCTTATATAGACTACTTGGCACTAATTGAGTCAAGGAATGGTTCCCATTTTAATCCCTAAAAATTGACCCATTCTCATGTGTTTTATTTGTACCCGGATATTTTAACTGTTATATCCTGATTATCGGAAGTTGATCCCAATTTGGAGAAAGAAAAACAAGATCTCGGCACGGCGGTATGCTTCTTGTCGAGTGTCCGCCTGTTTGTCTCTCCTGACGCAGGAAGTTGTATTAAATTATTCATCTCTACAGAATGAATATTAATTAGTGTGTGAGAAATCCCAAACACATATGGTGACAGTGCTGGTTAGACCTGCCTCCTGCTATGCCTTAGAGATTCAAATTTGGAGGCAGTATATTCTTTTCCATGCCAAGACCACCTATGGTTTTCAAGATAGCTGAAAATTAGCATTTGCATCCTGTGCCCTAGTTCCAGCTTTAGGATACGTTGGCTGCTGTCATCTTGTAACTTTTTTGTGATAGAATGTACGTTAACAGCCTAACGGCGTAATACGTTTCTATAATGTATTGGCTGACAGTTCTTTCCTTCATTTACCTTGACAAAATTGCTGTGTGGAAAGCTCACATTTGAAGAGATGTGGAATAAGAATAGGGGAGGGGGAAATGAACGAAGAAGGGTACATTACATTCTAAGGCTGAACATTTTATAAAATGCAGGTAGACTTTTTGGCATAGTGTGGGCTTAACAAGGAGGGTTAAATAAGCGTGGGGTAACGTTGACTGGTTGGCCCACATATTGAGATGCCAATTGTCTGCTGGTAGCAGAAAGCTTCCCTCTGGTTGGGGCTTCCCTCCCACTGTTGCTCCTCACAGTGACAGGAAAATGTCCTGGGGATTGAAATGATGTCCAGTAATGTGTGACATCACACCCACCCCAAATCCTGGATGTGACATCACTAGGGTTGCCAGGGCCCTCTTTGCTATCAGCAGGAGGTTTTTTTGGGCAAAGCCTAGAGGAGGGTGGGGTTTGGGGAGGGACTTCAATGCCATAGAGTCCAATTGCCAAAGTGGCCCTTTTCTCCAGGTGATCTGATATCTATCGGCTAGAGATCAGTTGTAAAAGCAGGATATCGCCAGCTAGTACCTGGAGGTTGGCAACCCTAGACATCACTGCAAAGGCCGACTCTCTGGCCATCCTCCAAAAAGTGTATGTGCAAGTGAACCTGCGTGGTGTAGTGGTTAAGAGTGGCAGACTCTAAGCTTCTTCTTCTTCTTCTTCTGCAGAGACTTGCTTCAAGTGGCTTACAAACTAAACAAACTAGCACAGGAAGTTGCAAAGTTGAGATACTATTGCTTCCTAGATTCCCTCTCTCAATTATCACATACTACTAGAGTAATCTAAGGGTGGTTCAGTTTTTATTTTCCACGTGTTCATGCACTGTGACGCACCATGCCTTATACCTGCACACTCACCAGGAAATTTGGCAGTCATCACAGCAGGTACTTAAAAAGCCATAATAGAGTTAAAACTCAATTCTGTACAAGTTTGAGAAATGGCAGCATTTCACAATTGGATCATTTGGTTGAAATGCCATGTTAAAGGATGGTTTACAAATCCCTTTTTTTCCCAGCAAAGATACGCCACCTTTTAGGTGGCGTATCTCCCGTGCAACTCTATGTGGGTTGCATGTTTTTTTTTAGCACCGGGCGGAGGCAGCAGCACCACTGTGTTGCCTCCTAAGCCCGGTGCAGGTATTCCTCTAAGGAATGTGCTGTGTGTAACAGAGAAGTCCTGGATACTGAGTTATACCAGCTGAGAATCTAGATGAAGACTGAAGAGGCAGTGGCCATGTATGTCATCTTCAGTTCATTGAAGGAAGAAAGGATGGATAAAAAACAATTAGATATAAAAAATAATGTGGAGCTAGTTGGTTTCTTTCCCTGCTTTTGAGGAAACATTTGTCTCCCTCGGGGCTACTTTGAGTATAGAATATCCTGAGAAGAGGTTCTACTAAATTATTACATTGAATGCCAGTTTTAGGGTCTGAAGACCACAGGACCATCTCCCCATTCTAGAATCCTGCATGAGTATCAAACAGGAAGTATGTCAGAGTCACCCATTAAATAAGATACAATATTGTACGAGGCAACCTTGCACTGACTATTCAACATTGCCATTGCGATGCTGTGCCGTGTGTTAATCTCCATCTGCTCCACAGTCAAGAAAGGGAACGTGGGCAGGTGAACAAGCTGGATAGGAAGCTATACGGAGAGTGGGTGTGTTGGAGGGACTGAGCCAAATGGAATGGAAGGATAAACCTGAGCCATTAGCTACAATAAGCCTAATCAAATGGTAATGTTTAACTTGCATGTATCACTTCTGATTGTGGGTGAGAGTTGTTGTTGTTGTTTTTATATGTTCATATGCCGCCATGTAGCCTAATACCAAAAAGCTCTACCATGTCAGGGAGGTCACAGGTGGTCTTTAAAAAAATAATAATAAGGGAGCATTCCTCCTCACACATGCATACCTGCAGCCTAAATTGGTATAATCCAGAAAGAGCTTTATCACTTGAATCTGCTGGTTGTGAACTGTTAGAGGACACAGGTCAGTGATGCAGCACTGAAGAGGAGGAGGAGAAGGAGAAGGAGAAGAAGAAGAGTTGGTTTTTATATGTCGACTTTCTCTACCACTTAAAGAAGAATCAAACCAGCTTACAATCACCTTCCCTTCCCCTCCCCAAAACAGACACCCTGTGAGGTAGGTGGGGTTGAGAGCGCTCTAAGAGAGCTGTGACTAGCCCAAGGTCACCCAGCTGGCTTCATGTGGAGAAGTGGGGAATCAAACCCAGTTCTCCAGATCAGAGTCCACCGCTCCAAACCACTGTTCTTAACCACTACACCACGCTGGCTCAGCTATAGTGGAGCTAGGAAACAGAGGAATGAAGACAACAAACAAAACTCTGGAGTGGAGAGACAAGGAACAGTCCATGAAGTAAAAGGAAGAGCTTACAGAGGAGATCTGCTGTGCTCTTGAACAAGACTTCCCATCAGCCCTTTTGTTACGTACCAGGATAGCACCAAAGGCCATCTTTCCACTCCTGAAATTGCTGGCCCAAGTTCCATTCCTGGCCAGGATTCCGGTAAGGAAGGCCATCTGTTCCTTTTCATAGCCAGCCTTCAACCAGGCTACTGGTTCAGCTATAAAGCAGCCCTGCTGCCAGCTGGACAGCAGCTTTTCCTTTAAGTGTTCTTAGCGGGGTAGTGAACCACAAGCCATGCAATTGGGTGGCTGCCTCTTAAAGGGCCGGCATTCTGAAGAAAAGCTCTGGCTGGAAAATTTGCTATTCTGAACTCACCCTTCTGATCTGCCATTGCCTTCTAGAGCTGAGTCAACCAGAGCTTCACAAGGTTCTATTTTTTATTATTAAACTGACCAATTTGACTACAAACTTTGTAATATTTAAAAAATTTATTTAAAAAAAAAAAGTTCAATGTTTTTCCTCAGTTTATTACAAACTTTCCACCACCATTCTGCGAGAATCAAAACAAAGGACAGAATAAGACTAACCATTACACAACCATTACACATTACTCGCTTACAATCACCTTCCCTTCCCATTCCCACAACAGACACCCTGTGAAGTAGGTGGGGCTGAGAGAGCTCTTAAGAGAACAGTGACTAGCCCAAGGTCACCCAGATGGCTTCGTGTGTAGGAGTGGGGAAACCAACCCGATTCACCAGATTAGCGTCCACTGCTCATGTGGAGGCATGGGGAATTAAACCTGGTTCTCCAGATCAGACTCCACCGCTCCAAACCACTATTTTTAACCACTACACCACACTGGCACCACACCACACTGGCTTACAGCTGTATCTGAAGAAGTGAGCTGTGGCTCAGGAAAGCTCATACCCTACCAGAAAATATTTTTGTTAGTCTTCAAGGTGCTACTGGACTCTTGCCCTTTTCTACAGTTGTAGGGCTGTAAGTCTAATTAACACATATAATTCTGTCAGATTTTCTAACCACTTCTAGACTAACCATTACTTTTGATACTTTTTGCAGGACAATGATTCAGCTCAACCCAACCCCTTTCTGACTATATATTACTCTTCCTACACACTTGACACTGAGAGACACTGTCCTTCAGTGTTACTCCTCTGAAGATGCCTGCCACAGCTGCTGGCAAAACGTCAGGAAAGAAAATACCAAGACCATGGTTACACAGCCCGGATAACCCACAAGAACCAATTTCTAACCACTCCTTTTCTTGAGGGTTTCCAATACCTGGCAAATAGTGCTGAGCTACTGTAGTAGATCTTAACAGTGTTCTGAATGCAGATGGGCTATAATTACAAAGTTATGGAATGACATGTATGTTTGTTGTTGTACGAACACATTTCTTGTATTTATAGATTTCTTTTCAGCCTAATTACTCCAAACAACTCTTTTTTGACATTCTGAGCTGGCTCAATGGATATTGTTCTGTAAGGAGATAAGTCCTTCAGACTCTAAGTGAGAAGAAAGGAGGGAAGATGAGAGGTATATAGAGATCCAGTGTGGTGTAGTGGTTACAGAGACTTGGATCTATAAGATCCAGGTTTGAGTCACCACTCTGCCAAGGAAGGATGCTGGCAGACTTTGGGGGGTTTATTACCTACCACGTGCACATTTCACTGTCATTGTTTGGACAATTCTTCAGATTTACAATTTATTTCTCAGAATTCTATCTATCAGCTTCTGTTTTCTTCTGGATCTGTCCTGCTTCTATCTTTTAAAAAACAAAACTTTCTGAATGACCCTATCTGAGGGCCAAACTGTGAGATATGGTTTCTTCAGGTGTCTGATAAATGAAATTTAAAACTGCTATTACTCTACTAACTGGAAACTGCTGCTACTACGACTACTACTACTACACCATTACTATTAATTTAGTAATTCACCTTGAGTCTCAGTGAGAAAGGTAAAATTAATAATACTATTGGAAAATGGAAACTACTAGTATCGTACATCTCTTTCACCACCACTGAGATATTTAAACCAAAAAAGATGCAATGCCTAGTGGAATATCATAAATCCAAATTAGCAGAAATTAAAGCTGATTTGTGCATTCAGCAAGTGATAAAACCTATTCCAAATACTAAAATTAACTTCTGTCATTTTTAAACAAGCAGAGGCTATATGAGAGATATTTGGCATTCAGTAAACTCAAAGCCTGAATATTGCAGAAACAGCTAATTTCAGGTTTGTTTCTGTTTGGGTTTATCGAAACGCACAACTCTAACTACACCATGCTGGCTTTCTATGTGGTTCATCATAGCCCAGCACTCTGACCCCAACACTGCACTAGGTCCAGTTTATATAGGCCAATCTTCCCCCATCTACGTGTGACGTCTTAAAGAATTCTTGACGGATGGTGAGTCAACTCACAGAAGCCATGCTTCTTCTTTCTTAGCAATGCTTGTTCCTCTGTATAGGCTCTGTTGTTTCTAGCATTTAAAACATTGTTCAGGCACAGAATGTGTGTGTGTAAAGCGCCGTCAAGTCGCAGCCGACTTATGGCTATCCCTTATGGGGTTTTCATGGCAAGAGACTAACAGAGGTGGTTTGCCAGTGCCTTCCTCTGCATAGCAACCCTGGTATTCCTTGGTGGTCTCCTATTCAGGCACATAATAGTGGGTTCTTTTTTTGGGGGGGGGAATTGGCCTCCCCTTTTTTTGATTTGCAGTTTATGCTGTATGTCTATGCCCGTACAAAGTCTGAAGGACAGGAACATGTTGAGAAATATTTATGATGGTTACTATGCAATAGGGCTGTTGATTCGGTAAAAACTGAACCAGAAAAATACCAAATAAATGCAAATTCGGTAAAATTCAGGTTTGGATTTACCAAGTCAGCAAAATCCGGGAGGTTGGCAAAGCCAGATTTGCCATTCCTGAAAAAGCCGGATAAAAATCTGGCTTTTTCAGGGACATCTTTCCGCGGCTCGTGGGGGGGCATTTTTGTGGGTAGACGTCCCAAATTTTCAGTGTAGCTAGAAGGGACTCTTCTTGCAAGAACCTCCTATTTTGGTAACGATTGGTCAGTGGTCCAGAGTTATGGGGTCTGGAAGGGGTCGCCTCATCCTCCTCCATTGAAATGCATTGTCAAAGTGTCTGTGACTCTTTAATCTGATCTTTGCAATGTATCTCAATGGAGAAACCAGGCTTTAACGGTGGGTGGGAAAGTTCACATGGTGCCTCCATAGAGATACAATGTGATACACTTTGGGGAATCTTTCACGGAGATTTGCTGCTGTTTCGACACTGATTTGCGTCGGTGTCAAATTTTGGTTATTCACTGAAGATCCGGCTTTTCCCTGATAGAGGTATAAAAGCCGTGTTATGTCAGCAGCAAACCAAACCACTTCTGAGCTGTATTTTCCAGTAGAAGCGCGTTTTGTTGCTTGGATGCCCATGAAAAAATGTTTGCTTCGGTTCTGCTGTGCCTCCCCGTGACGTCTCCTTTCTCCTCCCCCAAGAACGGTGATTGGCTGGGGGAGTTTCACGCTCAGACAAGAATACCGCCCCTTTTGCTGCCTGCCTGCCTGCCTGCCTGCCTAGAGTCCTGGCACTTCTCTCCCTCCGTCCCGAAGGCTGGCAGGCAGGCAGGCAGCATGCCTTCGCCGCCCCTCTCCCGGGATGGGCCTTGGAGCTGGGCCCACACCTCCAAGCCCAGGGGGACGTCGGACGGATGGCTCCAGGGGGAGACCGGCGGGGCCATGCCATGTGCTTCTCGCGCGCTGGGGGTGGTGGTGGTGGCAGCTTGGTCTAGGGCAGCTGGACCCGTGGGGGGGATGTTCAAGGGAAGGGGCTGTTGGCCCCTCTACCCCAGCAGGGAGGGGGGATTTTTGAGAAATCGGATGGGAAAAATGTGCATCCTAAGAGCGGAAAACCCAAGAGCGGAAAACCCAAGAGCGGAAAACTCCCTCCCATCACTCTTCTGAAGAGGGGTGGCCAGCCTGCTCTGGGTCTCCCTCCTCTCTCTCAATGCACTGTGGCTGGATCATGGCCGGTGCACAAGCCAGGGGCCTTCTTTCCTCTCCCCCCCCCCGCCATGCCCCTCTACCCTAGCGGGGAGGGGGATTTTTGAGAATTCGGATGGGAAAAATGTGCATCCTGAGAGCAGAAAACCCAAGTCAAAACTCCCTCCCATCACTCTTCTGAAGAGGGGCGGCCAGCCTGCTCTTATCTCCCTCCTCTCTCTCGATGCACTGTGGCCGGATCATGGCCGGCGCGCAAGCCAGGGGCCTTCTTTCCTCTCCCACCCCCGCCATTCCCACTTTCAGCTAAACACTTCTCTGGGCACATGGATGCAATTCCTGCCCCCCCCCCCAATCCTGTCTTTCATTAAAGGGCAATATAGGGTTCCACACCTATAGAAAATAGAGGGAAGTTCTGAGGAAAGCGCTGCCTTGCCACCCCCACCCAATTTGGAATCTGACTGTTCCAAAAGCAGTGAGGGTGGAAGAAAAATGGAAGTGAGGGTGGAAGAAAAATGGAGGAGACCAGAGGGACTGGTGCTTGTTTTTTGCGCTGGGGCTGGTGAACCGCACGAGGTAATCTGCTGGGCGGAGTTGGGGCGGAGCTGGGGGCAGGCATAAACAATGAGCCTGTTGGAAGGGGAGGCCTCCTGCAAAAGGGACAGACCAAACCGTTGTCAAATACAGCGTGCTTTGTTCCCATGAAAAACCAAAACTACATCGAGATTGACAGGGATAAATTGCGGCCATGAAAAAAACATTTAAATCATGGGGTTTTTTTGTCCGTGGCAAAACAGAAGCAAAATCTACTGTGAAAAATGCCCCTTTGTCTTTATGGAGGTGCGGGGCGAACCTTCCCACTGTTTAAAGCCTGGCTTCTCCATTGAAATACATTGCAAAGATCAGATTAAAGTGTCTGAACACAGCCACTTTGACATTGCATTTCAATGGAGGAGGATGGGGTGACCCCTTCCAGACCCCATAACTTCGGAACCCCTCACCCAATCTTCACCAAACTTGGAGGTTCTTGCAAGGGGAGTCCCTTCATGCTACCCTGAAAGTTTTGGACCTCTACTCACAAAATATGCCCCCCAGAGCCACAAAAAGCCATGAAAAGGGTTTAACACATTTAAATGGCCGCATTTTTCAGGAATCCTGAATTTAAAGCCGAATTCCCACCTTTATCGGTATATGGGAATTCAGCATTCGGGTTTTCCAGGGGGGGAAAAGGTCAATAAACCGAACCCAAATTTTTTTTTTCAACAGCCCTAATATGCAATAATAGATTTCTCTTTTACTACAGGGTCATTGAAATCTGAGCCATGATTGCATGCCTTTCTTGAACTAGTATTTTTCCTTGTTATTTGCTGTGGTCTATGTTTGTGTGGTCACCTCAAGCAAGCAAGCAAGCAAGAAAGATAGATCCTAACTCAAACCTGCCTTTGGTTAAAGTGATAATTTTAATCTGTACTACTCCTGTTCTAAATCTCTGTTTAAAGCAGACACACTCACAACCCCTTGCTATCTGAGGCAGGGAAAAGATTAATGCATCATTTTAGGCTTTCTAATGAGAATGAGGGTACATCTTGGACACAGGTCATAAAACTGGCTCAAGAATAACAACAGTGCATAATGACTGTGTTGTGCAGTCTCCCATTATCAGCCTAATAGGCAGGAAAAGATAGATTAGGATAGGACTGCAGATTCCAGCAACTCCTTCTCTATTAGTTTGGGATTCATTACTTAGCACGTGTGCTTTTTTATAGTGTCTGCTGATGTGCTTCCATGTAACGTATTTTTTCACACTTCTCACTTTGCTGAGTGGCATAACATTTCATGGGCAGCCTTTTTCCGGTCTGTTTCCTTGTGAGGAGAGAGTACATTCCCCCCCAAAAAATATTAGTTTGTAAAAACACAAGTTGAGAAGAAGTAGAATTTCCAGCCTTGTGGTGGGACCGGGTGTTCTCTCAGATGACAGAAATGAGTTTCCATGAAGAAAATGGCAGCTTTGGAAGGTGGGCTTTATGGCATCGCATCCCTGCTGAACTCCCTCTCATCCCCACACTCTGCCCTTGCCCTTGATTTTACACTGGAAGTGACATCATGTATTGGTATGAAGCCGAAGAAATTGTCTCAACCCCCTCAAAACTCTCCTGCCAGGTTGCCAGCTATGGAGAAGAAAAAGGCACCTCTATACTAATACCAATTAGGTTAGGAAAACAGTACAGGGGCAACAGTCATGTACAAAAAAGTGTATTTATATAAGCTACTGAAGTGAAAACATGTACAATATTGTATTCAACAAGGTAACCACACAACAAACTAACAATCAATATGTACAATATATATAGCAAGGAGCCACAATGATTTTCCAAAAGTCTTAGCGGAGTAACAGTAGCAATCCAGTTTCTGTGTACTAAATTTCATAAGGAGCCACAATCTTCCATAGGATACGGCCGTTTCAGATTCACAATGATATGGAATCCTTCTTCAGTCCTTCAAATATTGCTTCCAAAAAGTGTGCTGTCATACACAAACCTGATACCATCCCACGTAGGGTAAGCATAAATCAGGTTACAAAAATGTCAGCAAAGTACATCACATCATACAGCATACCAGCTATAGCTGGCCTATCTATTACCTATCATCTATCAATGTTTTAACTAGCTTCTCAATAAAATAATCCCAAGGAAGGAATCAGAAATGTCTTCAACATAACAGCAATCATGCAGTAAAAACAAAAGATATAAACTCCCAATGTTCAGGGCCAGGATTAAACTTTGAAATGAAAAAGGTGGTTATAAAAAGGAGAATGGCTCTGAGCATGTGTAAAAACACACTGCAGAACCAGAGGCTGTTCGCAAACATCAACTGTTAGGAGAAAATCTCCCCCCACACACACACACTTTCTAACCCAGTAAAGTAGCCTGAAATGTGGCAGGCAGTATTTATTTCCTCCCAGAAGCAAATGGATTCTATTGATTTATGACAGAAAGGAACATGGCTGCAGTGAATGACACCACTGAAGTATGGGCAACTCATGTCCTATTTCCCTAACATTGAAGTCACTAATAATGTCTTCATGAAGGGCAAGATTTATCATCACTTCTGCAGCTTTCCTGATTTCAGCCAACCTGGATCCTTGCCTCCCTTTTGGGGAAGACAAGGTACCTCTGCTTGCGGAAGAGGGGGACAGCAATTTATCCCAATTTCTCCTCTCACTGTGGCTCATTCACATTGACGCTGTGGTGTTCCCAGGAGTCCACTGACCTCAGTGGCACAATTTTGAGCGTCATAAAAGCCTGCACTGGTGGTGGGGAGGCAGTAAATAGTTAATTAGGCAGTGCCACATGCATAGAACATTTCTCTCCTAGATAGCAAACAGAGCCAATTACTTGTCTAAAAAATAAACAAGAGAGCCTTTATAGGAAGGCAGCAGCATATCCAGCATGGTGTAGTGGTTAGGAGCAGTGGACTCTAATCTGGAGAACCGGGTGTGATTTCCCACTCCTCCACATAAAGCCTGCTGGGTGACCTTGGGGTAGTCACAGTTCTCTCCAAACCCTCTCAGCCCCACCTACCTTACAAGGTGTCTTGTGGGGAGAGGAAGGGAAGGAGATTGTAAGCCGGTTTGATTCTCCTTAAAAGGTAGAGAAAGTCGGCATATAAAAACCAACTCTTCTTCTTCTATCTCAATGTCAGGGGGCACAGGAAACAGGCAATGGGCCCCTGTTTACTCTCCTCTTCCTGCAGAAGAAGTATACAACATTGGAAGTCCAGGAAGACCAAAGACTAGGGTTGCCAGGTCCCTCTTTGCCACTGGCGGGAGGTTTTTGGGGCGGAGCCTGATGAGGGCGGGGTTAGGATGAGGGACTTCAATGCTGTAGAGTCCAGTCACCAAAGCAGCCATTTTCTCCAGGTGAACTGATCTCTGTCAACTGGAGATCAGTTGTAACAGCAGATCTCCAGCCAGTACCTGGAGGTTGGAAACCCTACCAAAGACATGCCAATGAACAGGCACTTTTCATGCATTCTATAAGCCATACTGCAAATGGTGTTGTGGATGGAGTGTCGACTAGAATCCTGGGAGACCCCAGTTTGAAACCCAGCTCTCCCATGGAGGTTTACTGTCTGATTTGGGGACGATCACATTCTCTCAGTTTAACCTACCTCACAGAGTTGTGGGAAATTAGAGGAGAGAACAGTGTTGTAAGCCACTTTGGGAAACCAATGACACCCCACACACACACTGGGGATCAAAGTGGGGTATACATGCATGCATTCATATTTCAGTTCTATGCACAGAGAGGAATCATGTATCCAGTTCAGTTTTTTGCATGTGGAATCTCCAAGCTATTTTTTCCCCAAAAAGATGGTCAAAAAGACCAGGAGCATATGTTGATGCAGCAAATTTGCTGATGCTAGACTAGGGTTGCCGAGTCCAGCTTGGGAAATTCCTGGAGATTTGGGGGTGTTTCCTGGGGAGGGTGGAGTTTGGGCGGGGAGGGAACTCAGTAGGGATGTGATGCCATAGAGTCCACCCTCCAAAGCTGCCATTTTCTCCTGGGGAACTGATCTCTGTAGTCTAGAGATCAGTTGTAATTTCGGCAGATCTCCAGAGCCCACCTGGACGTTGGCAACCCTATGATAAGCAGATTTGTGGCTGAACTGTGCCCAGGTGGGAGATTGCCCAGGAACCCAGTATATGCTTGCTTGAGCTCCCCTAAGGAAATACGGGATATAAATGTAATGAAATGAACCATTATCTACATGTGTCCCCCTCCCTCTCTCTCTCTGCAAAACCAGCCAATTGTTGTGAGGAGGGGGAGGTTTGAATCAGCACAGCAGAATCATAAATGAAAATGCAATAAACATATGAAAAGATAATTAGTTTAATATATAATTCATGTAATTTGTTATACAATTTGGGTTTATCAGACACAACAGTTTTGCAAGCAGAAGAGAGTGTGGGCACAATACCAGCATAGGGCTGTTTAAGAATAGCCATTTAATATGCTTGTGTGTGTCGACTGCTAGGACTGATACTTTTAACAAATTGTACCCTGGCAAACCCGTTGCGCTGCATACGCTGAGCAGGCCTTTACGGCGAAGAACCCACAGGAGCCCCTGCTCGTCTGGAGCTCTGGGTCAGTCTTGAATTAAAGTATGACGTTAAAATGATATTGTCTATTAGTACTGTATGAAGGTACAGCAGAGCAAATAGAGTCCATTTGTATTCTACACATTAGAAAGAAATGTTCATCAGGCACTAGAGAAAAGATGGTTTCTAAAAAGAGCATATTGCATTATTATTATCATTATTTTAAAAAGCCAAAAGGATAAGAAATGTAGTTGTGCCAGTTTCTTTGGGCACTGCCTTTCCTTGCAGCTCTTTCATGCTTGGGGCTAACACAGCAAAGCTAAAACACCGAAAACAGGTGTATCTTGACCCAGTGAAGAGCTGATCAGATCTGACTGGATCAAAGGCCAAGGTCACTCAAAGCACAAGACTGCCTAGCTGATATTATTTTTGTCACGGTTCCAAATTGTTGAGAGGGAGGGCTTCGAATCTGGCACCTGAGAATCATATGATATGAGAGTCTAGTTATTAAGTATGACAGTCAGAAAAAGCTGTATTTTGCAGCATTTCCCTGTGATTAGTACCCAGTATTTTACAATGTCACTGCTTGGAATGTTGCATCACTGCCAAGACTCGTTCCAGATCTTGTGGTTTTGAAGCCTTCATCCCCAAAAGAAAAGAAATAATATCGAGATAGGGAAAAAAATGTCACCCTCCTTTTTGATTTTAGGGGTCCATTTTTCAAATGCTGGCAAGATGTAAATCTCACTAGATAAGGAGCCAAGCTCAGTGGTAGAGCACATGCCTTGTGCCATTACCAAAGGTAAGAGCAGGGCCAAAAGAAGTCCATTGACATGCTTCCAAGAAATATCAAGACAGAGTGTAACAATCATTGATTCAACTCACTACAGTCACCCCGACGGACATTGGCCCTCCAGGGTCTCAGACTGGGACCTCTTTTTAAAAATAATGCAATATGCTCTTTTTAAAAACAGCTTGAGAAGGGCAGGGTTTGGGAAGGGGAGGGACTTCAATGCCATAGAGTCCAATTGCCAAAACGGCCATTTTCTCCAGCTGAAGTGATCTCTATCAGCTGGAGATCAGTTGTAATAGCAGGAGATCTTCAGCTACTATCTATAGGTTGGCAACCCTACTTTGTCCCTGAATCTCCAGAAATTTCCCAGTCCAGAGTTGGCAACTCTACTTATAGCAAACGGAGAAGAGCATTCTGCACTGTTTAATGGTGTGGCTTCGGTGTGAGAAAGAGGTGTCACAAGTATGTTCCTGGTCTGGAATGTACAGGGTGAGGAAGAGGTTCCGTCTTGACCTTTGGATGAACAGCAGTTTAAAGTCCCAACCACATTCAAGACAGACACAAATAGATTCAAAGGGATACCAAAGGGAAGCTGTATGGCATGGGGTTTTTCTTTTGGCACAACTAATTTTTAAGGAAAGGACAATTATGTTTCTCACAGAAAACAATAATCATACAAGGATTTGTAAGGACAAGCTCAGGCAGCTACTGTACAGTAAGGAAGAAGAGAAGGGAATGACGGTTTCTGGCTTAAAGTAGGCCCCCTAGACTCTTAAGAATGTGTGCATGATGTATAATAGATACCTGTCTGATATAATTAATTATATTTTTCCTCAACTTAACATTGCCTGAAGGGGAAAATCATTTTGCTTGGTGAAATCCCTCATGCCACACAAAGTCTGCGAGCGAGCCAGATTTAATTGCTGTGATAAAAACCACAAGAAAGACCAGGTTTGCATTAAATCTGTAACCGCATCTAGGGAAGAACAGTTTTAATCACCTTTGAAATGGTGACCACAAGATAATTAAAGGGAAAGTGCTCTCATTAGTAATTATCCAAGAATATCAAATCTCAGTGTGTGTGTGTTTTTTTCATGAAGTCCAATTTAAAATACTGTGGCGTGGGCCTCATTGTTCCTCCTCTGCTTTTGAAAAGTTATAAATCCACTACAGCTCTTCAGCAAAAGGGTAATCAAAAGTTTAACTATGTTAGTGTATGAATCTGCCACCTAGCAGATTTAGATGTTGGTGGACCAGCACATGAGTGTTCAGGTGGGAAGCATGCACCAGTGCGGTGCAGTAGTTACTGTCAGACTAAGATGGGGGAAACCCAAGTTCATACCTCCACTCTGCCATGGAAGTTTGTTGGGTGACCTTGGGTTAGGCACATACTCTCAGCCTAATCTACCTCAAAGGCTGGTTGTGAGGATAACATGGAGGAGAGGAGAATGATGCAAGCCACTTTGGGGGCCCACTGGGGGAAAAGTAGGGTAGCCAGCTCCGGGTTGGGAAATACCTGGAGATTTTGGGGGTGGAGACTGAGAAGGAGAGGGGAGGGCCTTCAGTGCCATAGAGTCCAATTGCCAAAGCAGCCATTTTCTCCAGGGGATCTCTGTCGCCTGGAGATCAGATATAATGGGGGAGATCTCCAGTCATCACCTGGAGGTTGACAACCCTAGGGAAAAGGCAGAGTATAAATGAAGTATGTAAGTAAGTAACCATTGCATTAATTTCCTGCACACAAGTAAGGTGATGCTCAAAATCTTACAACAAAGACTGTTACCGTATATGGAACAAGAAATGCCTGGATTCAGAAAAGGAAGAGGCACTAAAGATCATATTGCAAATTTACCTTGGCTACCGGAACATAGGAGAGAATTTCAGAAGAAAATCAGCTTGTGTTTCATAGATTACAGCAAAGCTTTTGACTGTGTGGCTCATGAAAGGCTATGGCCGGTTTTTAAGGAAATGGGTGTGCCGCGGCATCTGATTGTTTTTATGCGCAACCTGTACTCTGGACGAGAGGCTACTCTTAGGAAAGAATATAAAGAAACAGAATCATTTCCAATTGGTAAAGGTGTTCGACAAGTATGTATTTTATTCCTCTACCTCCTCAATCTATATGCAGAATATATCATAAGGAAAACTGGATTAGATTTAGATGAAGGCTAAACAGTGGGGAGGAACATTAATAATTTGAGATATGCCGATGATACCACATTACTGGCAGAAAATAGTGAAGACTTGAAGCAACTACTGGTGAGGATTGCCACTGTAATGACAGTACTGATGTTTCTTACTCCATTCCTGGAATCTAAGACATGGCTGAGCAGCAGACTTGAGATTTCTGATATTGCATTTTAACAGATGTGCATTAGGGATCTGTCTTTAGAAAAGGAAACATTTTTATACAGTTTTTCTTAATAATCATTTTTTTAAATGATGATAATATTAGTAATAGCCACAGCTTTTACTTATTTGTTTAGAAAAATTCTATGCTGCCTCTCCAGATAGCCTGCCCAAGGCAGTTTATAAAGTAAAACATAATAAAAAATACAACACACCAGAACAGGACTTAATAATCAATAAACAATTAAAACCCAGCATGAACAGCCCAGAAGCACATATGCCAGTGCTCAGAGTGGTGGCAAGATAAAAATAAACAAAAAGTCGCCATTGGGTGGACAGCATGATATCACTTCCAGGGAAAACCCAGAAATGATATCAGTAGTCTCTAAGAATAGATTCTCTGGACGCTCTATGGTTTTACCGAAGTTTCTGGCAATTCCTAGAGAGGCTTGGTTTTCCTGAGAAATCATGTCACACTGTCACTAACAGTGCCCACCCATGTTTCCCCAGACTCCCAGTTGCTAAGTCGGGCCTGGTAACCCTATAGATTAAAATAGAATGAAAACAACAAATACATATAATTTAATAAAGAAAAGGGATGATGGGCTTTAAAAGTAAAATAAACCTCAACAAAAATGGCAAACAAAATTTATGCATATCTCTAGCTATCATTCCAGCCCTGTCATGGAAGAAACATTACCTGTGGAATGCATAAAAAGTCAGAAATTGTTCTGAGGATGGAAATATGGGGAACACTAAGCAATGTGGTAAAGGTCTAGATGGGAATATCTTTCAAGTCATATTATTTCCATTGCACGGTTTCAGGTAGGGCTGTTGAAAAAAATCCGGTAAAGTTCGGCTTCGGCAAAATTCGGCCCTTTTAAATTCGGGCCGTGCCGAAGTACGAACTCTCCTGCTTTGGATCCCTGAAATTCGGCGGGAGATCCAGAGTTCGGGGGAAAATGCCCCCTGCAGGCAGGGCAGAGGGGTTTAAAGACCCCCCTCCCCTCTTCCCGGGACTCCCCTGAAGGCGCGTGGGGGGCCCTTTAAATAGATCTGTGCCTCCAGGCCGGGAGGCGCAGATCTATTCCACGCCCCCCCACGCGCCTTCAGGGGAGTCCTGAATTTGCCGAATTCGGCTCCCCATTTCCCCCCTTTTTTGAGTTCGGTTCAATCCGAACCGAAAAACCGCCGAATCGGGGGAAATTTGGCTGTTTTTTGGTTCGGCCGAACCAAATCGACAGCCCTAGTTTCAGGTAGCCGGCTCAAGGTTGACTCAGGCTTCCATCCTTCCGAGATCAGTCAAATGAGTACCCAGCTTGCTGGGGGTAAAGGGAAGATGACTGGGGAAGGCACTGGCAAACCACCCCATAAAGCAAAATCTGCCTAGAAAACATCGGGATGTGACATCACCCCATTGGTCAGGAATGATCCAGCGCTTGCACAGGGGACCTTTACCTTTTACTTTAAGTAATGTATGTAAATAAAATCAAAATCTTAAATCAAAAGCACAGTTCATATGAAAAGTGTGTTATTGTTGTTGTTGTTGTTGTTGTTACCTAGCTGAGAAGAAAATGAGTCTCAGGTACACATGTATCCCCTGCTTGTCCTACCTCTTCTCCCTGGATGAAAAGTTTGTAGGGTTGAATCCACCCAGTTTTTCAGCTGGTGAAAAAGGCAACCACCCAAAAAGGCGATGCTGGATATCACGGAATGTGAATGTATAAAAACCATGTGGGATGGGGGCTGTGCTAAGGAAGAGAATTGGGCAAGGGGTTTTAAAAAGTTGGTTGGATCCAACACATGGTGAGTGTGAAAATCTAGGGATGTAAGGATGTTCCTTTTTTGTCTTTTATGCATTTGTATGCCATGTACATGTACGATGATACTGGTATGCCATTTGTACATCGTTTATACTCTGTTGACATAACATTAAAAATGTAGAACAACTCAAGACAAAGAAAAAAATAGTGTAAAGCTGAAGACTCACAGGTTCTAATAGCACAAGGTAGGAGCGAAATCAAAATGGAAATTTTCAAGCGACCCTATCAGGAATGAGCATCCAATTTTATCTCTATTAGACATAGACCTTTCAATCTAAGTATGCAAGTCGTTGTGCAGTAGTCGCAGTAGAGGTCATCTAGGAGGAGTACACCAGATTTCCCCACTTAATTTTTCAAATACGGTAATCTCTCCTACTCCAGCTCAAATGCCATGGAGTGGAAGACCTCCCTGCTTTTTTTCCTGATCTTTGCCAGATATTCTTCCTTCCTCATTGCCCTTACCAGATGAAGCTTTCAACATGCTCTAATGCATATTGTTATTGTTATTATCTGAATTTGAAGTTCCCCTGTCTCATTAGGACTCAAAAAAGATTAAAAATATAATAAGTACTATTCATCCAATAGAGCTATTCGAAGCCACAGAAATGGAGTCCATCAAAATTTTGATAAGAATATGCCAGCATGTATGGAAAACAAAACAATGGCCCACAGACTGGAAATGGTCAATTTCTATTCCAATTCTGAAAGAAGGAGACTTCAAAGATTACAGCAACTATTGAACCATTGCAGTAATTTCTCACATGAACAAAATGATGCTCAAAACCTTACAACAAAGACTGTTACAGTATATGGAAAGAGAAGTGCCAGATATTCAAGCTGGATTCAGAAAAGGAAGAGGCATTAGAGATCCTATTGTACATTTATGCTGGTTATTGGAGCATAGGAGAGAATTCCAGAACAAAATCAGCTTGTGTTTCATAGATTACAGCAAAACCTTTGACTGTGTAGATCATGAAAAGCTTTGGTTGGTTTTAAAAGAAATGGGTTTGCCACAACATCTGATTGTTTTGATGTGCAACCTGTACTCTGGACAAGAATATGGAGAAACAGAGCAGTTTCCAATTAGCAAAGGTGTCAGACAAGGATATATTTTATTTTTCTGTCTCTTCAATCTATATGCAGGACATATCATAAGGAAGGCTGGGATAGTAGATGAAGGTGGAGTAAAATTGGTGGAAGGAACATGGACAGCTTGAGATATGCAGATGGAACCACATTTTTGTCAGAAAACAGTGAAGAATTGAAATGACTACTGCTAAAGGTTAAAGTTAGAGAGCCCCGTGGCTCAAAGTGGTAAGATGCAGTACTGCAGTCCAAGATCTGCTCACAACCTGAGTTTGATCCCAATGGAAGTTGGGTTCAAGGTTGATTCCATCCTTTCATCCATCTGAGGTCAGTAAGCTAAAATGACTAAACTGAGGCTATCATAATTTGGTTGCATTATGAGAAGACAAGAATCACTGGAAAAGACAATAATGCTAGGAAAAGTTGAAGACAGCAGGAAAAGAAGAAGACCCAAAATGAAGTTGATTGATTCAATCAAGGAAGCCATGGCCCTCAGGTTGCAAGACCTCAGTCAGGCTGTTAACAATAGGACTTTTGGTGGACATTAATTCATAGAGTTGCCATAAGTCAGAAGCAACTTGATGGTACTTAACACACACATACACATTCATTCAATCAGCAAGCAAATTATAAAGGTATAATAGAAACATATGAATCTAACAGTAAAGATTCCTAGTAAAATGCTGTGGGGCTGTGAGGGTGATAGAATTAATGTACTTTCCGTAGAGGGTCCAGTTAATCACTACAGGAAGGCTCCATGACTACACTACCTCTTTGGTCAGAAAACATCAACTAACCACTTTACCTTGATGGATTTGATATTTGATACACCCCATCATTCTTATATGTACAGCACATGAACACATGAAGCTGCCTTCTACTGAATCAAACCCTTGGTCCATCAAAGTCAGTATTGTCTGCTCAGACCAGCAACGGCTCTCCAGGGTCTCAGGCAGGGGTCTTTCACATCACCTACTTGCCTAGTCCCTTTAACTAGAGATGCCGGGGATTGAATCTGGGACCTTCTGCACACCAAGCAGATGTTCTGCCACTGAGCCACGGCCCCTGAGCCACGGATGCTTATACACATGTACAAATATGCTTAAGATCTGCTATATTAAATATTTATTGTATAATGCATATTGTATAATATTCCTAGAGAATTTTCTACCTGGATGAAGTTATTTGCATCCCACTGCAAAAGGGATGTTTGGTTTTAAATCAAATGCACAAGTGTCTGAAGTGCATTAACCGAGGGTCTGCATGTCATCCTTTAGAGTTCGTAAGAGCCAAGCAAAGCGTTGGGTGTTCCGCACCCCTTCTCCACAGTGTATTGTGAGTGTTACTCATGTTCACGTCCTATGATTTCATTTTGGCAAATTACCATCTCACTATAGTAATAGTAATGATACATGGCATTTATATAACACCTTTCATGGCAAGGTCTCGGCATTTTGCAAGCAGCGAGGAAGCGCCCCCCCTCCCCCAGATGCTGACAACATGGCCTGTGATCTTTTTAGGCTCTGTTTTCAGAACTTTTTACATGCCATATGAGCACATTAAAGCCAGGAAATGAATGCGCCGGGGACTTCACAGCATTAGGCATGCAATCAGGTTTAAAGTCTGCAGCAAAGATGGGCTGTATGCAAATGTGGCCAGGGTTTAATTTAATAGCGGGCAAAATCATAGTGGTTACTCTCTCTTGCTTTCAGCAATGCCATTCAAAAAAGCTTTCCGTTCTTAAGCTTACCTTAACTGTATTTTCCCTTTAACCCTAGCAAGGTGTTAAAAGTAGGAATAACTCAGAAATCTATTTATGTTTCGGGTCATTAGGAGGGGAAGGAATGAGAGCAGGTGTGGTGCAGTGGTTAAAATGTCAGACTCAAATGTCAGGAGGAGGAGGAGTTGGTTTTTATACCTCACTTTTCTCTACTGTAAGGAATCTCAAGCCCTGACCTGGATGGCCCAGGCTAGCCTGATCTCATCAGATCTCAGAAGCTAAGCAGGGTCAGCCCTGGTTAGTATTTGGATGGGAGACCACCAAAGAATACCAGGGTTGATGTTCAGAGGAAGGCACTGGCAAACCACCTCTGTTAGTCTGTTGCCATGAAAACCCCAAAAGGGGTCGCCATAAGTCGGCTGCGACTTGACGGCACTGTACACACACACACACACACAAGGAATCTCAAAGCGACTTACAATTGCCTTCCCTTCCCCCGCCACCACAACAGGCACCTTGTGAGGTAGGTGAGGCTGAGAGAGTTTTGAGAGAACTGTGACTAGCCCAAGGTTACCCAGCAGACTTAATGTGGAGGAGCAGGGAATCAAACCTGGTTCTCCAGATTAACCACTACATCACACTGGCTCTGAGACCCTGGAGATCTGCAGCTAGTTAGTAGTGGGCTTAGATGAACCACTGGTCTGACATGATACAAGGTTACTTCATATATTCATCATCAAAGCCACCTTGGCCTGGGATTTTGTCCTACATTTAAAATTCTCGGTGTTCTTTTTTTTCTTTCTTCTCCCGCTCCCAGTCATGGCCAACGAATTCATGAATGAAAAGAAAAGCTTTCTTTTTCAGATGATTGCAGACAAAAACAGTTATTAGAGAGAAACACTTGCATACACTCACACACACACACACACACACACACACACACATCAGCCTAAGCCCGTCCAAATAGCCTAGTGAGGAAACAATAAAAAGAACCGATGCATTGTTTCAACAGCCTATTTATTAACAGATTAACAAAGAAGGACAGCAACTTGGCTAAAACCTTATTGTTGCAACAACAAAAAAAACATAATTATGACATTCAATTATTCCATTAAGTGAAATTAACTATTCTTCTTGGGACTTTGGAAAGAGCAGAGCGAAAGCCCATGAGCTGAATAATTAGGTCAGTGGTAGTGATTTCTGAAGGGGGGGCAGGGAGTCTGTCTAGACTTTCTTTTTAAAAAAAAATGTTTTGAGATCTGAGAGGCAGGGCTACGTGTGTGCATGTATATATATGTGTGTGTGTGGTTGTGGTGTTTGTTTCTTTGAATTCTCAGGGTGGTCACGTTAATAGGTTTGCCCCGGCAGGTAGAGCAAATTCTGGATCAAGGTGTGGCATTCCGGCTTTGATGTCGGCTGTCACGCTTGACTGCATGTGGATCTCTTTGGCTGCCACCGAGTCTGTTGTCGTGGGAGACCAGGTAAACCGGAGTGGTTCTCTTTGACAATCCCTCCTTGGCGTGGAAGAATCTTTTATTCTGGGAGGCATTTGAAGGGCTTTTGCCATGTCGGAAAATGAATACGCTAATAGCAGCTTTTAACGTTAAAAAAATAAGCATTTTTCCCCCTCATATGATCTCAAGCAAAGACCTTAAATGGTGAGGCGTGTTTGTAAAGGCGTTTCTGGCAGCAGAGAAAGAAGAACTGGAACTGTGTGACCAGTAGAACTCAGGGTATTGATCTATATGAATGATGTAATTCAAGCAAGAGAGAGTAAAACCAGAAAGACAGATCTTTCTTGATTTACAGAGTCATCCTCAGAACACTTTCCTGGGAGTCAGTTCCGCTGAATAGGGGAGAGACCGTGCCTCAATGGTAGAGCATCTGCTTGGCATGCAGAAGGTCCCAGGTTCAATCCCCGGCATCTCCAGTTAAAGGGACTAGTCAAGTAGGTGATGTGAAATACCTCTTCCTGTGACCCTAGAGAACCACTGCCGGTCTGAGTAGACTATGGTCTTTTATGCATGGGCTGGATCTCCCTGCTTGGACCTGGGTTCATCGCACATTAAAGTAACCCTGGTCGGGGAAAACTGTATGCATTGGCTTGAATGATCAGGGACGAAACTGTGTGCTAATCAAACCATGAATACAGAAAAACAGTCTCCCAAGCTCAAACAACTGAGGCTCAATACGACTGAGGCTGTCGTATTTTGGTCACATTATGAGAAGACAAGAGTCACTAGAAAAGACAGTCATGCTAGGAAAAGTTGAGGGCAGCAGGAAAAGAGGAAGACCCAACAAGAGATGGACTGACTCAATAAAGGAAGCCACAGCCCTCAATTTGCAAGATCTGAGCAAGGTTGTGAAAGATAGGACATTTTGGAGGACATTGATTCATAGGGTCACCATGAGTTGGAAGCAACTTGATGGCACTTAACACACACAAGCTCAAATCAAGTCCCACCCCTTTAAATGCTGCTCTGTAATTCACAGTACTCCCCATGAGAGAAGATTTCCTTCCCCCCCAAACCCAACTGACACATAAAAAAGCATTTTAAGAACAAAAAAAAATGGAGCTACCTGAAAGAAGGGGGGATCCAAGCCTCATTTTAAAAAAGCCTTTCTTTTGATCAGAAAGAGCTCGTAGCAGGAAGCAGGAAGCACTTGAATCCCCACCTCTTTACACACTGTTTTGTGATTGGCTGTGAGAGAAGCCAATCTTCTGTTTTCCCCTGCATGCTGCTTTGAAGAGGGGGTTGGAAAAGAGTGGGGCGTGATGGCATGGGGAAGCTCAACCTGAGAACAGAGTATGCACGCTCTGTGACTCCAGAAAGAGCCAAGATGAATGGTTTAATTCAGGCCAGAAGAGGAATGGGAAAAGCCGGATTCGTTTTGCGTCGAAACAGCATTGAGCTTCCAAGGAATGAGATATTGTGCATACTAAAAAAAATTGATCCTGGTTGAAATGGGGAATAAAGGAGGTTAAAGCAACCATGCATAAAACACCAATGCTGACTTGGATAGACCAAGGGTCTGATTCAGTATACAGCAGCTTCATGTGTTCACGTGAATAGACCTGAATAGGGTTCTGAGTAAACCTGTTCAGGATGGCTTTCTTAGATTGGAAGCCACAAGGCGTTTCCAATCCAAATGAATAGCCAACTGGTATTTTTCAACTCACAAGAACCATTCTATGGCAATTCTGAACATGAATTCATTTATTCAGTTGTGTCAATTGCAGGGCAATCTTAAACAGAGTCATGCCCTTCTAAGCACATTGACGGCAATATTTATTTGTTTGTTTGACTTATTTGTACCCTGCCTTTCTTCCCAAAGGGGACTCAAAGTGGCTTTCATTATTCTCTTTGGTTGTTTATGCATGGGAGTTTTACCTGAGATTCGTTGCTCGCTGGACCCACACTTTCCTGTTGGGAATCTATGCACCAGCAGTCTCCATGCTCAAATCAAGTCCCCGCCCCTTTAAATGCTGATTCGTAATTGGCTTACTTGTACTGCTTACTGTGAGAGAAAATTCCCTCCCCCCCAAAAAAAACCCAATTGCTGCATAAAAAAGCATTTTAAGAACCAAAAATAAAAAGGAGCAATCTGAAAACGGCGTGGGGGGGGGAAGGAAAATCCAAACCTCGTTTATAAAAAGTCTTCCTTCTGCTCAGAAAGAGTTCTCAGGAAGCATTTGAATCTCCACCTCTTTACACGCTGTTTTGTAATTGGCTGCATGCTTTCTGTGATAGAAACCGAGCTTGGGTGTCCCGCACTTTGCATTATGCATGGAGATTTCACCCAGGCTGAGCTCGGGGAAAGGAAGAATCAGGTTAATGGAGGAAAGGGAAGATTTGGGATTTGTGAGGGCTGGCAGCGAGGTCATCTCTAATGGACGGAAAACTCATGCATCACTCCAAGGAACAACTGAGACAGACCGTGGGCGAAGTGAGTGAAAGTACCCATGCATAAACGACCTTTGTCTCTGATTTATCCTCACAACAACACTTTGAAGGTATATTAGGCTGAGAGAGTATGTGACTGGCCCAAAGTCACCCAGCAAGCTTCAATGTCGGATTGGGAATTCAAACCTGGGTCTCCCAGATCCTAGTCCGACACTCTAACTACTACATCACCCTGGCTCTCAATGGATTTTGAAGGGTAGAACTCTGCTTAGGATTTAGGGTTGCCAGCTCCGGGTTGGGAAATACCTGGAGATTTTTGGGGCGGAGCCTGAGGAGAGCAGGGTTTGGGGAGGGGAGGGTCTTCAATGCCATAGACTCCAAATACCAAAGTGGCCATTTTCTCCAGGGGAACTGATCTCTGTAGCCTGGAGATCAGTTATAATAGTGGGTGATCTCCAGCCACCACCTGGAGGTTGGCAACCCTATTAGGATTACCTTGTTAAATGGGCAAACTGGTCCGTTATATTCTCTGGCCAGAAAGTGTTTCCATGATCAGGAATGTCAGCTTTGGACGACGTCCATGCGCAGCCTGGCCTACAGCAATTCTGTACACGGTGTGGATCACCTGGAGAAAATAAATGCCTGCCTCACATATGTGAACCAGCTGCAGGAAAGTTCAAAGGTCTGCCTTATGTTCAAGATTAAATTGTAAAAGAACAATGCATTTTAAAAGCGTTTGTAAGGGCTATTTGAAGATCATCCTAAAGGATCCTGAGGAATAACTCAGAGGTCGCAACCCCTCCCCCCCACATACACACACATGCAGCATGTGGATAAAATGTGCCCTTTCATCAACCCAACAGGGCTGCTGTTTGAGTTTTACCACTTTAGTTCAGATTAATTTGAAGCAACATTAAAGTTAGGGTTGCCAGCTCTGAATTGGGAAATACCTGGAGATTTTGGGGGCGGAGCCTGAGGAAGGCAGGGTTTGAGGAGGGGAGAGCCTTCAATGCCGTAGAATCCAATGGCCAAAGCGGCCATTTTCTCCAGGGGAACTGACCTCTATTGGCTGGAGATCAGTTGTAATCACGGGAGATCTCCAGCCGCCATCTGGAGGTTGGCAACCCTAATTAAAGTCTAATCGGAAACAATGCTGGACGTGTCCATTTTCAGTTCACGTGTGCCAAGGGCCCTGCACGCTCTGTATGTGTAAATATAAAAGAAAATAAGTTAAAACATTTCTTCACTTCATAAGAAATAGCCACTGTGTGCCATCAAATCAAAATCAAGCCACAGCCACCCCATGACTATGTGGTTTTCAAGTAGGGTTGCCAGGTCCCTCTTTGCCACCAGTGGGAGGTTTTTGGGGCAGAGCCTGAGGAGGGTGGGGTTTGGAGAGGGGAGGGACTTCAGCGCCATAGAGTTCAATTGCCAAAGCAGCCATTTTTCTCCAGGTGATCTGATCTCTATCAGCTGGAGATCAGTTGAATTAGCAGGAGATCTCCTGCTACTACCTGGCAGTTGTAGTCAAAAATGGCTACAATGCTACTCGGGAGTTCTGGATTCAAGGGCAGAGCACAAACAAAAGTGAACCCAAAATAAGGCTACTATAATGCAATATTGCTGTTTAGAAAAATATATTACAGGTTGAAATCTCACAAACACAACCACAGTTGAGAAGAAAGAAGAAAATTTACAAACTGGTCAATTATAGACCCAATATAATAGCGCACTTGGCATTACAAAATTGTAATCATAGGTGTGAAACGCTCAGTACGTATCAAGTCCATACATATAAAGTGCAACAATCAAGCAACGGAATCAAGACTGTGCAATGGACTTCCGGTATAGTTCCATTTCATGTAAGACTTTCTCAAGCTTCTAGTCCTTCCATGCAAAGTTCAATCATAAGATGAAAGAGTATACCTTCCTTGTATGCATGGACGGCTAAATAAGACGCTAAATAAGACGGCTAAATCAGTTGAATTAGCAGGAGATCTCCTGCTACTACCTGGCAGTTGGCAACCCTATTTTCAAGGCAAGAGATGAGCAGTGTTGGTTTGCCATTGCCTTCCTCTGCATAACAACTATAGTCTTCCTTAGTGGTCTCCCATCCAAGTACTGACCATGGCTGATCCTGTTTAGCTTCCTAGCTCTGACAAGATCAGGCTCGTCTGGGTTATTGGGCTTTCTTTACTTCATAGTTCATCTCTTCATAGTTTACATCATAGTTCATATGCCGACTTTATTTTGGGTGCGGTGGAACACAGGCAGGATGGTGCTGCTGCAGTCATCTTGTTTGTGGCTTCCTAGAGGCACCTGGTTGGCCACTGTGTGAACTGACTGCTGGACTTGATGGGCCTTGGTCTGATCCAGCAGGGCCTTTCTTATGTTGTTGTGTTCTTCACACTGGCTGCATAAAATGAAAAGGATTGGAAGTTCTGTCAACAGAGAAATGAATGATTTCATGCATATGATATGAGTGTTTCAAGTTGACTTCCACTGAATCAGACCATTGGTCCACCTAGCCTCCACATTGTCTATGGTCGCAGAGTATCTGGTGGGCTCATCCCCATATTAAGAATCTTCTGGAGAAAATGTGAAACCAGTTTAATAATTAAGTACAACCTACCTTGGAATTCATTGAATAGATCTACTTGTCAATCTAGACATAATTGCTTAAGAAGAGCTACCAGTTAGTTTGAATTTATTAACAGCGGAGAAAACCAGAAAATGGCATAAATCATAATCATCCAACTTGAAAAGAAAGCCTCAGCAAAATCTAGAGTCTAGAATAAATGCCAAAAAATGGACTGAAATTATTCTTCTGAGATGTCATAAAACAGGTAGAATCATTGGGGAATCTGTGGCAGCCCTCTATTGACTTTATAAAGTAATATCTTGGATATCAAAACATACAAAAAGTTTCCCATGTTTCGAACTAATTGGCTTGCATCCTGTGTAGGGCAAGCCGAGCTGAGCTGGACCAATGGCAACTTTGCTGCCAGCCCCCCCCCCCCGACTGTAGTCTTCTGTGCCCTCCAAAGTTATGCCCCAAAGAGTGCCCCAAGCACATAGTGGGGGTCTGAAATGCAGGACTTCAGTGAGAGGGGAGACTCGCTTAAAATTGCTCTCCCCCTTTGTTGTGAGTAGAAGTGCTTACCATGAGTGGAAGAGGAAGTTAGCCTCCAGGCTGCCATTTTGAAGTTTCTTCTTCTGACTGGAATAATAAAATACCATAAAATAATGGGCCGAATACTAAAACATCTCCAGTCTTACTTCTTGCACTAGGGGAGCATCTTCAAGAAGAAGGAGGAGGAGGAGGAGGAAGAGAAGAAGAAGAAGAAGAAGAAGAAGAAGAAGAAGAAGAAGAAGAAGAAGAAGAAGAAGAAGAAGAAGAAGAAGAAGAGTTGGTTTTTATATGCCGAATTTCTCTACCACTTAAGGGAGACTCAAACCGGCTAACAATCACCTTCCCCTCCCCTCCCCACAACAGACACCCTGTGAGGTAGGTGGGGCTGAGAGTGTGTGACTAGCCCAAGGTCACCCAGCTGGCTTCGTGTGGAACAGTGGGAAAACAAATCCAGTTCACCAGATTAGCCTCTGCCACTAATGTGGAGGACTGGGGAATCAAACCCAGTTCTCCAGATCAGACTCCAGCACTCCAAACCACCACTCTTAACCACTGCACCACGTTGGCTCCCCAGGCCCTGTTGGTGGAAAAATGAAGGGTAGGGCAATTTCAGCCCAGTTTCTTTCCTTGTTGCAACTCTCCTCTATGTTGGATTGCTTTTTATGCATGGAGTCTCTGGCAACTCTGCTGTGCCTTTGGGACAAAGGTACAGAAGATCCACTTTCACAAGTGTCCTGCATTCATGGCTCCTAGAATCCAATCCTCCTGTCTTCCAAATCTTGAGCAGTAAAAGGGGAGCCTTTATTTCTTAAGGAAAATATGGTGGATAGATACTTGGCTACTTCCAATGTTGTTTTTGGGTCTCTGTCCGCCAGCAAAAAGGGGTCTGTTTTATTTTTTGTTATGGTGGCAAAATGGGGTAATCCACTGATTGCGATAGGAATCCAATCCAATATTTCTTCAAATAGATGGAGATTTTAATTTTGCTTCTTCTTATAGGTGTCATTTGGCACCCACTTTTCCAATCTCTATTCTACTTACATGTATGTTATGTCTTTTTTTTCAGTAAAATGGGGGCTAAAACAAACAGGAACCATATCCTGCCTATAAGCTATATAAATATTATAAATAAGAATGTTACCCTATGTTTCTGGCCTTATCACTAGTGTTGCCATTCTCCAGGTGGTGCCTGCTAGGGCTGTTGAAAAAAAATTTTTTTAAGGAGAATTCGGATTCGGCAAAATTTGGCCCGTTTTGATTTGGGAAATGCCAAAGTCCGAACTCCCCCGATTCGGATCCGGGGAATTTGGCCGAATTCCCGAATCAATTCGGCCACATAAAGTCGGGGGTGGTGGGTCTTTAAACCCCTCTGCGCCTGCCTGGCCAGGCAGCACAGAGCAAATTCAAGACCCACCACCCCTCTTCCCAGGAAGGGGGGCAGTGGGTCTTTAAACCCCTCTGCGCCAAATTCGGCACATCCTTTCCCCCCCTTTTTTTGAGTTCGGTTCCATCCAAACCGGAAACCGCCAAATCGGGGGAAATTCGGCGGTTTTTCGGTTCGAGTCAAACCGAATCGACAGCCCTAGTGCCTGCCACTATTACACTTGATCTGCAGATGACTAAGATCAGTTCCCCTGGATAAAATGGTTACTTTTGAAGGTGAATTCTATGGCATTATACCCTGCTGAGCCCTCCCCTCCCCAAACCCTGCCCTCCCCAGGTTACACCCCCAAAATCTCCAGGTATTTCCCAACCCAGAGCTGACAATCCTGTGTCTCAGAGATTATTAAATAGGGATATCAGCAAAGACTGAGGCAGTAGAAACACTACAACACACTAAAATTATAGAACAGAATGTCTGATATGAAACAAAATTTTAAATTCAAAAGACTTGGGAATGTAGGTTTAGATGTAGCACATTGCTGTGATAACGAATATAGCAGATTTACACAGATTATGAAAAACAGATGAAATAAACTTGACAGTAGGATAAATGGGAGCGATGTGTCTCGTACTTACTAGATTAGCAAACAGCTAAGCGTTTCACTTTACTCATTAGCTTTTCTGCTTAAATGGAGGAAAAGAAAGTTACAGGGCATTCTTTCCACAAATCTAGAACTGCTAAAAGAAAGTAGGAAAGGTGAGGCCATTTAGATGCCATAATGCAATAAGTCGTGAAGATTGCGCTTGGTGACTGGAACAACTGAGAATTTATTTATTTTTTCTAAGTCAAATATTCAAATTATCATTTACATCACTCTAGGAACATAACAGTGTTAGTTAGCCCTAGGCCATGGGAACTTATTTATTAATTGCGCTATTTTGGATGAACTATAGCAATTGTTATCTATATTGTAGGCTGGTTTCTTTCATATAAATTATTTATTTGGTTTGTACCTGGCTTTTCAACCAGATTGCCTTAGGAAATGGCTTACAATTAAAATCCATAACAACATATGCTTCATATGGCAACAGTGTCCTCAATGGATCACCATGCAGAACTCTGCCTGGCTGATGCAGAGTTTTTCATTTGAGAGACAAGACCACCTTTGCCTTTATTGGAGAGGCCATTCTTCAGTGGCTGCTGTGTTGGAAAGAGGACACAGTTTATTAAAGCATGATGCCTTTGTCCTCATTCCAAATCTCAAGTGTTCAGTGATAATCCTCTCCCCAAGCATCTTGAAAACCCGGCTGTAACAACTTCTGTAAAGTTATTGATTTTTCAACTCTGCCCCAGATGTACACTAGAAGCAAGCGAGCAGCACTAGTGGTTCCTTCTATAGTTCTTCTCCTTCCTGAGAGCAGCTATGCTTTGTGGCATGGTTGCCAACCTCCAGGTAGGGTCTGGAGATATCCTGGAATTATAACTGATATCAAGAGTACAGAGATCAGTTCCCCGGAGAACTTACCGGCAGTAAACTTTGGTCAAGGATTCTGAAGTCCGCAACACATTGGCGTCATTTCCGGCATGCACTGGAAGTGACATCATCATGTTGGCAGCAACCCATTGGGGGGCGCTTTGGTATTTGGACTAACTTTATGGTAGAAGCTGTTTTTTGCCACAGAGTTTTGTCCAAATACCAGAGCGCCCCCATGGGTGTCAGCAACATAATGATATCACTTCCAGAACACACCGGAAATTACATTGCCATGTTGCTGACCCAAAAGGCCTCAGCGCCCACCCCCTGCCGGTTGCCAGGAGGTACCTGGCAACCCTACCACCAAGGAAGCGCAGGGTCACTTATGCAGAGGCAGGCAATGACAAACCACCACCGAATGTCTCTTGCCTTGAATATGGGGTCATCATAACTTGACTGCGACCACTACCACACTCACATTTCCCTATTGTCCCTGCCTGCTCTGTAAGTATCTGATATACTCCAACCACGTTGAAGAACTGATGGATTCGGATGTCTTCATCCTTCTTATTTAACACTGTAATCAGCAATCATATAACCATGATGAGTAAATTTGGGTGGGATACCCAGAATCTGTATGCATGTTCTCAGTGATATTCCAGCAGATGACCTAGATTTGAGTTCAGTAGCAATTTAGAGACCAGCAAAATTTTGGGGCTATGAGCTTTTGAGAGTTAACCTCTCTTCATCTTGAAAGCTCATACCCTGAAAATCTGGTTGGTCTCTAACAGCGGATTCCTGAGGTGCGCCAGCAGCCGCAGCCAAAAGCCTTTGGAGGCCAGCAACGGCCTAAATCGGCGCAAGGGCCCACAGCGCCAGCGTCCAGGCAGTGCATGCTGGCGTTCGTGGCCTCAGCGCTGACATGTAGGGCTGGACACCGGTCTCTGGCTGCTGGTGCGGCAGCGCCACACCTGGATGCCAATGGAGCCTGCCGACAGTGTCCAGACGCTGGCAAAGGTCATGGTGGTGACCCAGGAGGCATTCCTGGGGCGTAATGGCATCCTAGGAGGCATTCCCGGGGCGTAACGGCATCCTGAGAGGCATTCCCGGGGTGTTACGGCGCTGGCCAGGGAACGCCCCCCGTTTTTTGTGTTGATGAGGGTTGCAGGCATTCTGGTCAGGAATGCGCTGTAAGACTCTATTGTACTCAAATGAAGAAGAAGAAGAAGAACAGTTGGTTTTTATATGCCTACTTTATCACTTAAGGAAGAATCAAACCGTCTTACAATCACCTCATCTCCCCCTCCCCACAACAGACACCCTGTGAGGCTGGTGGGGCTGAGAGCTCTAAGAGAGCTGAGATTAGCCCAAGGTCACCCAGCTGGCTTCATGTGGAGGAGTGGGGAAACCAACCCGATTCACCAGATTAGCATCCGCCGCTCATGTGGAGGAGTGGGGAATCAAACCCAGCTCTCCAGATCAGAGTTCACTGCTCCAAACCACTACACCACACAGGGGGTTGGACTAGATGGCCTTTATGTCCCCTTCCAACTCTATGATTCTAAACCAATGGGGTGATGCTTTTTCAGATACCCCAGTGCAGCTGGGCCCTAACTAATAAAAGATCATGAAAATCCAAATCTCTTCCCTTACAGCATTGAAGAGATTGTCCTTTGAATATTTTGTCATATTGGTAGAAGATAAGTGTGTGTGTATGTGTGTGTGTGTATGTCAGAGAGAGAGAGAGAGAGAGAGAGAGTTCTATATCATCTGTTTAACATTAATTACCTAAATCTCTTTTATGGTGTGCAACAACAAATAATCTGACATTAGTGTCACAAAGATTATTATATCATATTGCCAAGTCATAGCCTCGTCTGCTCTGGCAGATAGGATTCAAATTCAAATCCACGCTAACAATGCTACATCTGTCACCTCTGTCCAGCAAAGCTGTGCTAGGTTCAGAAAGTTAGCCATCCCCTTTGCCTGCACGCTTTGAATCAGCTGCTGATCCCTGGGAATCGCTAATCCTGACTTCCTCGCTCACACTTGATGAGGAGAACAAAGTCATTGTGCCTCCCTAATAATTCTAACTAATCACATATTTATGAAAGGGGAAAAAATGGTGACAAAGGATTAACTCTTCCTCGCTCAGCAACATCCTGTTCAAAACTTGCTAAGTATTTGAAGTCCCAACCAAGGGGGTTTTGCTCAAAATTGGAATCTCTGGGTTCAAATCCACCTTTGGACACAGGTGCTTTCAGCACCTCTGACCATTTTTTATGCAGGTTATCTGCTGTCGAATGCACGGAGCCTTATGATGCAGCTTGCTTACACTGAAGTAAAAATTGGTCCCTCTTTCATGGTGTTTGTTTCTGAGTAAAATATGAGTAGCCATTGGATTTCCTTGTCCCTTGTATATATATTTCTCCAATGTAATTATGTGTTTTTAATGTAACTGTATAGGTTTTTCAAAATAGATTTGAATACATTTTTCATTGGTCATGGGTAGCTGTTTTTCCCCTTTTGTGCTGCTGTGCTTTTTTGAAGGCCATGTTGAGGGATTGACTTTTTTCTTTATCTTGGAGACCACCTGTCACCAGTGTGGGGGTCTTACCTTATCGTGTTTCTTAAGGCTCACTCTTAAAGGTAAAGGTAGTCTCCTGTGCAAGCACCGGGTCATTACTGGCCCATGGTGTGACATCACATCATGATGTTTACTAGGCAGACTTTGTTTAGGGGTTTCCCAGTCATCTACATTTTACTCCCAGCAAGCTAGGTACTCATTTTACTGACCTCGGAAAGATGGAAGGCCGGCCACCCAAAACTGTCTTTCATCGGGATCAAACTCAGCTCATGAATGGAGCTTGGACTGCAGTACTGCAGCTTACCACTCTGTGCCACAGGGCTCAGTCTTACCCGCCATGATATTCAGTTTCTTTGGAGTAGAACGGCGGCATTAGTATGCTGATGACACCCAGCTTTATATTGCTTTACCCATATCCCCCACTGGTGCTGCAGAGGGCCTAAACCAGCACCTTACTGCTGTAGGCTATGGGTCAAAACTGGCTCCTTACAAGATGGAGGTAATGTTGGCTGGAAAGGCTTGAAGGACTTTGGGCTTCCAACTTTTGATGGGGTCAAGCTGACACTCACTGACTCACTTATGAGCCAAGGGGTTATACTGTATCCAACTTGACTGATGGAGAAGCAAGTTAATGCAACTGCCAAAAAATGCATTCTTCCCAGTTCGTTTAGCCTGGAAGATGGCCCTCACCATGACTCGACAGACCAGGCTACATGTATCCATGCTATGGTTATCTTGAGGCTAGACTGTTTCAACGCACTCTACGCAGGTGTACTCTTAAAGATAACTCAAAAACTCCACAGCCTGGTTATTATTGGGTTCTAGGTAGAATAATCACCTCACACCCATTCTGCAGGCGCTCCATTGGTTATTGATCAGTTGCCAAGTTCAGCATAAGGTTCTGGTCCCCACTATCTGCAGGAGCACCTCTCCTGCTATGCTTCATTATGAAGGTTCCTCACTGCAAATGGGTAAGATCGGCAACTGCCCATTCATGAGCACTGAACACATGAGCACATGAAGTTACCTTATACTGAATCAGATCCTTGGTCCATCTAAGTCAGTATTGTCTACTCAGACTGGCAGCAGCCCTCCAGGGTCTCAGGCTGAGGTCTTTCACATCACCTACTTGCCTAGTCCCTTTAAATGGAGATGTCGGGGATTGAACCTGGGACCTTCTGCATGCCAAGCAGATGCTCTCCCACTGAGCCACGGCTCCGAGATCTGTTCACCACATTCTCTGTAGTGGCTCCCTCATTGTGCAGCAGCCTGCCTGAGGAGGTCTGCAAGATCTCCACACTTCTATCACTTTATAAAATATGCAAAACAGAAATGTTCAGGAAGACATTTTATTTTAAAAAAATTAGAACTGTAGTATAATGGAATATCTCAGGAGGTCACCTTTATGAGGAGAACAGGACTGTCGTCCATTACTACAGTGACTGTATTAATAACTTTCCCTATTACTGCATTGCCTTCTACCCATATAACCTGCTTTTTGCATTATGGTATATCAAGGCTTAGGCAGATTTTTGTTTGCATTGTTCTCCAGTTCTGTAATCCTAGTCCTACCACATTGTTTATTGGAGATCTTTGCTGTCTGATTGAATTCTTTTTTTTACTTTTTGTGATTTGCCTTGAATCCCAGTGAGAAAGGCAGGCTATACATTAAGTAAGTAAGTAAGTAAGTAAGTAAGTAAGTAGCAGATGTCTGCCTGAGACCTCAGGAAATTGATGCCAGTACAAAACACCGTGCAGGATCGTCCAATGGTCTATACTGGCACACGGGAGTTTCATATGCAATAGCATACATACATAATCAAGGTTCACTCATATTATTGATCAAATGAAAAGTAGGCTAGTCAGGTTTGTGCAGTCCCATCACAAGTATCGTTTGGATATGGAGGAGGAGGTGATGTGTTGAAAATGCAATGTGCACAGCTGCTATTTGTCTATACCTTCAGTGTAATCGCTCCTCCTTTCATCACATGATGCCCAACCTTGACACACTCTGGCTGAAAAATGTATGCCAGCTATAGGTGTTAGGATATCATGGGAGAGAAGAACTTGCTCCCATCCCTCCTAACTCTCCATGAACATCATTTATGGGGAATGTATGACCTTGCAAAACACAGGCGTAACAGACGGTCATCTAAACATGTCAACATATTAAAGAAATCGATACATATCGTAACATGCAATATGGATCCACATTTCAACAACTATTTAAGATGGTTATGGATTCTGTACTTTCAGTCTTTCCTACCTCTGCCGCCTGTCATCCTTATAAGTGGGGTTGCACTGGTTGAACTTAAGATCTTCTGCATGCAAAGCAGATGTTCTCACACTTCCCATCCCATACCACTAAACAGAGGATCAGCACACTCAGATAGTTGGAAGAGTGTTTATGAGCCCCCCATTCATTCCCTAACATAACAGGAGCACCTCTGCATTTTAAGGCTTAGATGGCTTCAAAAGGGGGAAAGAGAAATTCTTGGAGAATAGGTCTGTTTATTTGTGTAGGATATTTGTATACCATCTTTTAGCCATTTACTGCTCCCCATCCAAAAGCATTGTGTATGTGTGTGTAAAGTGCCGTCAAGTTGCAGCTGACTTATGACAACTCAGTAGAGTTTTCAAGGCAAGAGATGCTCAGAGGTGGTTTGCCATTGCCTTCCTCTGCACAGCAACCCTGGTATTCATTGGTGGTCTCCCATTCAAATACTAACCAGGGCTGACCCTGCTTAGCTTTCGAGATCTGGCGAGAGTGGGCTATACCATGCTGCCTTCCCTCCCATCCAAAAGCATAAAACAATTTAAAGTCAAAAGTCAGAATTACAAAATCAATAAAATTATTTTTAAACCGACATCAATAAAACAGGTTAAGCATATAAAACAGTCAAGGCAGAACAAAGAAATGGCACATGTTGCCCCTTCATTTAATTTAGCTCAAAGGCCTTCTGGAATATTTTCAACTTCCTTTGGAAAGTCTATAGAGACAGTGCCAATCTTACTTCTTGAGAGAGGGAATTCCAGAGTTTGGGAGTTTGGCTGGTGAAAAAGACTTCTCTCAGGTCCCAGCTGGTCTCCATTCAGATAAGTTTGGTTGCTGCAGGAAGGAAACATTCATCAGTCTCAAGATTTGAGCAGATTGATGTGGGTGGAGGTAGTCCTTCAAGTACTATGGACCTGAGCCATTGAGTACTTCAAGGACAATACTAACATCCTGAATGGAGCTTGGAAACAACTTGGCAACCAATGCAGTTGGAACATTGTTAGTTTTCGGGTTACTTTTGGCAAGAGTCAGGCAATATTGTTGTCACATTCTGAACAACCTTCAAGGGCAGCCCCACTTAGCATTACAGCAGTCTAATCTGGATGTTACTAAGACGTGTGTGACTGTGGCCACAGTTCTGTGTCTTTTTCCAGGAGTTCTGCTGCAGGAGGCACACCAGGAGGTTTTACCCCCATCACAAGTGCAGTTTTTAATTTTATCTCATATAGAAGAAGCACTCCTATGATGAAGAGTAAAGAACTTGTGGCAAGACCAATGCCTGCCCCCTTCCCTGATACTGGATAGTCTAGTGCTTCCTGGCAGAAGTTCTGGTGTGTGCACATAGATTAGCGTCCAGCGAAAATATCACAATTAACTCTCAGTATCATTATTCCTTGGCTCCACCATCAACCAAAAGGGAGACTGCAGCCAAGAAATCAGAAGGAGATTGAGACTAGGAAGGGCAGCCATGAAGGAGCTAGAAAAGATTTTGAAGTGTAAGGATGTGTCACTGGCCACCAAGATTAAGTTAATTCATGCCATCGTATTCCCTGTTACTATGTGTGGGTGTGAAAGCTGGACAGTGAAGAAAGCTGATAGGAAGAAAATAGATTCCTTTGAAATGTGGTGTTGGAGGAGAGTGTTACAGATACCGTGGGCTGCCAAAAAAAACAAATCAGTGGGTTATAGATCAAATCAAGCCTGAACTGACCCTAGAAGCTAAAATGACTAAACTGAGGCTATCGTATTTTGGTCACATCATGAGACGACAAGAGTCACTGGAAAAGACAGTCATGCTAGGAAAGGTTGAGGGCAGCAGGAAAAGAGGAAGATCCAACAAGAGATGGACTGACTCATTAAAGGAAGCCACAGCCTTCAATTTGCAAGATCTGAGCAAGGCTGTCAAAGATAGGACATTTTGGAGGACTTTCATTCATAGGGTCGCCATGAGTTGGAAGCGACTGATGGCACTTAACACACACACACACACACATCATTATGATGGTCTAGTTATATACAGTTGCTTCCTTCACACATACCCAATCATAATGGTGAGTGGATTGCTAGCATATTGTCTTTTATAGTACACCTGTCCAAACATATACCTCCCTTTGCAGGTTCGACTAAAGATGACCCCAAGTTTAGAAAGCTAGTTAGTTCTTATTTGTTTGTTTATCTTCATTAATACCCCCATGTTTTTCCTCAATGGGGCCCCAAGAGGCTTACATCATTCTCCTCTCTTCCATTTTAGCCTCCCAACAATGCTAAGAGGTAGTTTAGATTAAGAGTCTATTTGTTTATTCATTAAAACATTTCCTTGTGGTTCAAGGTAGCTATGCAACAGGCCCAAGATCACCCAGCAAGTTTCTATGGCAGAGTGGGTGTTTGAGCCTGAGATTCCCAGATCCTGATTCAACACTTTAATCACTACCCCACACAGATTCTTCTATTCAAACAATCATCATTTCAATCTAATTTTTCCCTGCTGAGAAACAAAATGGTGGGTGTGACAGTGTGGACACTCTTGGTGTAGATGGAAAGGTCAAGGATGTGGCCTAAATGGCATGGGTGTATGTGTGTGTAAAGTGCCTTCAAGTCACAGCTGACTTATGGCAACCCCTTTTTGGGGTTTTCATGGCAAGAGACTAACAGAGGTGGTTTGCCAGTGCCTTCCTCTGCACAGCAACCCTGGTAGTCCTTGGTGGTCTCCCATCCAAATACTAACCAGGGCTGACACCTAAATGGCATGGGAAGGGTTAAACGAGTCATGAGGGTATGGCTCAAAGCTATTAGCTGTGATGTGGCTGGATAGTTGGATCATCAGCTGCCCTAACTGGGGAATGCCCCCCATTGGTCTGGAGAAGATGCCTGTGGAGGAGGAGGTCAGGGCCCCTCCCTCAGTTCCCAGGCCAACAGCAGCTTTTGGGTGAGGACTTAATGGTGGTTGTGAAGTAGGGTTGCCAGGTCCCTCTTTGCCACCAGCGGGAGATTTTGGGGCAGAGCCTGAGGAAAGCGGGGTTTGTGGAGGGGAGGGACTTCAATGCCATAGAGTTCAATGGCCAAAGCGGCCATTTTCTCCAGGTGAACTGATCTCTGTCGGCTGGAGATCAGTTGTAATAGCAAGTGATCTCCAGCTAGTACCTAGAGCAGGGGTCATCAAACTACGGTCCGTTGGCCGGATCCGGCCCCCGGAGGGCTTTTGTATGGCCCGGGGACCGAGAAAGCCAGTCCCCTCTTGCCCCCCTCCCCAGAGCTTTTCTGGGCTTCCTGGCCATGTGCGCCCAGCCGGAAGCCTCCCTCCCGCCCCAGTCGCCCCCTTCCCTGCTCCCCCCCCCAGGCCCAAAAAACCCTTTCCTGGGCCCGGTCACCCCCTTCTCTTCTGCAGCACGCCCCACTGGGAGACTTCTCCCATTGCCTAGCTTTGCTGCCTGGCTGGGCCTGGCCTCCTCGAGCTCCATGCAGCTGCGCCTGGTCCTTCGGGCCCTCCACGATGCAGCCCAACGTGGCCCTGGTGTTCCTGTTTTGGCCGCAGTCGGGCAGCGTTCTCACAGCTCGGGGCTCTCTCTCCTCCCGGGGGTATCCTTGTGGCCTGGAGGTAATTATAGGGGCCCCTTGGGGGGGGGGGGCTGGGCATATCTCCAGGGAGAAGAAGAAAAAGACTTGTGGCCATTTATGCATGGGAGGTTTTGCCTTGGATTTGCCGCTCTCCAGATGCACATTTTCCCCATCTGAATTCTCAGAACTCAAAAGTAAGCTCCCCCCACTCCCGGGCAGAGTTTGGAGAATTCGGATGGGGAAAATGTGCATCTGGAGAGCGGCAAATCCAAGGCAAAACCTCCCGTGCATAAATGGCCTTGGTTTTTACATGCCGCTCTCTGTAACCTGAGCCCATCATAGCCTACCCATGAGATCTATGAGGAGGATGCTTTTCAGGAGAGCCCCCTTGCGATGCCTCCTCCTCCCCTGCACATGCGGGGAATTTGTTCATATTTTTTTCAAACTATAGTCCGGCCCCCAACAGTGTTTGAGGGACAGTGAACTGGCCCCCTGTTTAAAAAGTTTGAGGACCCCTGACTTAGAGGTTGGCAACCCTATTGTGAAGAGGAATTGGGGGAATGCAGGATAGGCAAGACCTTGATGGCACGTCGTAGAGTAGGGGACCAGGCGGATGGAGCAAGTAGTGGAGCAACTCTCCTGGTAAGAGAACCTGGTAAAATCGCTCGCCAATAAAGGATGTGTGAGTTTGGGGATACCTGGTGTTCTTGTATTTCTTGGAGGTACCCACAGATGGACTGCCTCTTCCCAGCCTTCTGCACACTTCTACCCTTCCTCCCCCTTCAAGAAAGATCCATTGGTTACAGTGGGTCTTTATTTTCATACCATTTTCTGTTTCTTCTTGCCAAACTCTCCCCATTAAAATGAACACTTTCCCCCAAATGCTATTCATTTGTCAACTGCATATGAGTTTCATGTAACATGTGAAGGCCCCCCAAAAAGTGCAAAAAATAAAGAATCACCAACCACAGCAATTAAAACAGAGATGAACTGAAGCCATAGGCAGTCTAAGAAATAAAAAGAAGAAGGAAATGGCCATATCAGGTCCCCTCTTAATGCTATAATATTTAATAAGTAGTATTGACATTATGTATTTCTTTAAGTAAAAAAAAATACTCTTTCTCCTTATTCTGGAAACATAGCTAGGACTTTAAAAATAATTTTAATTTTTTTTTACTTGTACATTGTTCCATATATTGGCAATTTGCTCAAGCATCCGGGAAAGCAATAGTGAGAATGTGCTAATGCTTTTAATATTAACCTTTAAGCTTGGTCTGAAATGAAATGAAAACAGAACATTCGTATGTAAATCCAGCTACATTTCAAGTTGTCCCTTTCATTCCAGCCTGGTTCCCCTCTTATGTCAGGCAAAGAATGACAGGTTATTAAGAATAATATCTGTATTGGGTGTGTGTGCGTGCATGTGTGTGCGTGATTGTGTGTATAGTCATGTGTTAGACTGGAAAAGAAAGGGGAGATCTCTTTCCCTTGTAAAATTCCAATGGAATTTAATAAGATTTTTAGCTTTTATGGTAGTATGGTAGTGATTCTGTGCAAAGAACGATGCTCCTGCTCTGAATTTCTAGACCCATGGCTTGAACAATATACTAAGAAAGGAGCTTGAATTCAGGCTCTCTTGAATTTTATAAGATTTCGGGGGAGTGGAAATTCTATATAATGCTGCCTTGTTTTTATCCTTCTTTTAAAATCAGGGCTATAGAATGGATCTCATGGGCAGGCTATGATGGGCTCAGGTTACAGAGAGCTGGGAATCACTGACCATCATTCTTAGCTGAGAATGGGTGACAAAGATTGGCTTTGAGAAATGAGTCTCGGGGGGCAGGGAGCTTATGTTATCTGATGGATGGTGTCGTTGACTAAAAATATAAAGGCCCTGCTGAGTCATGAATCATAATCCATTTGCAGGTTGACATTAGGGTTGCCAGCTCCACATTGGGAAATACCTGGAGATTTTGGGGGCAGAGCCTGAGGAGGGCGAGGTTTGGGGAGGGGAGGGACTTCAATGCCATAGAGCCCAATTGCCAAAGTGCTATTTTCTCCAGGGGAACTGATCTCTATCAGCTGGAGATCAGTTGTAATAGTAGGAGATCTCCAGCTAGTACCTGGAGGTTGGCCACCCTAGTTGGCCCCTGCAGAAAACCCTGCTTCAATGAGCGAAGCTGTAGTGGCAGAGCATAGGGGGAGAGGCGGTCCTGCAGGTATGAGGGCCCACAACGTCCTTCAAGATCTCTGCCTTCCCAACCAGCATTACCTCTGTCTTTTCAATTTGTTCACTCTTAGCCAATTTGCCACAACAGCCAGGCAGTTATTTAGGACCTCTACCGTTTCACCAGGGGATTTGAATAAGGATATATAGAGCTGGGTATCATCTGCATATTGATGACATCCAACTCCAAAGCTACGAATGATTTGTCCAAAGGCCTTTACATAGAGATTAGGGGTGTGCAAAAAAAAAAAAAAAAAAGGTCATTTTGGGTTCATGTTTATTGGGCCTGGTTTTTTTCGGGAAACCTGAAATAAGCCAAATACCCATACTGGTAAATGTGGGCATTCGGCTTATTTTCCGGTTTCCTGAAACAATTCGGCCCTGGGAGGGTCATTTTTCAAGGCAGAGCCCCCAGATTTGCAGTGTAGCTTGAAGGAACTCTCCTTGCACAACCCCAAAAGTTTGGTGAAGACTGGGTCAGGGGATCCGATTTTATGGAGTTCAGAAGAGGTCGCCCCCTCCTCCATAGAGAAATATTGCAAAGTTTGCAATGATTCTCTATGGAAGAGGGTGACCCATTCCGGACCCCATAAAATTGAACCTCCTGACCCAATCTTCACCAAACTTTGGGCGTCGTGCAAGGAGAGCTCCTTCAAGCTACACTGTGAATTGGGGGGCTCTACCTTGAAAAATGATTCCCCCCCCCCAGATCCGAAAAACCCAAATAATTATTCAGCTTTTTCTGGAATTGCCTCTTCAGCTTTAGCTTTCTCCCCAGGTTTGTGCATTCGGTAAACCTGAACTGGAAATTTACCGAAATTCGGTTCGGGTCTATCGATATGCACAGGCCTAATAGAGATTGGAAAGCATGGGGGATATGATAGCACCCTGTAGAACTCCACAGTATAGGTCCCACACTGATGACAACTGGTCTCCCCGAGCAGCCCTTGTAGCGAAGTAAGATTCAGCATTTGTTTTTAAATGTTGAACATTGGAGAGGGGGGAGAAGTCAATTGTTCACTTTCACTATATCCTATAATAATCAGATATACTGAGACTAGGGTTCACAGACCCCCAGCGGGAGTAAGGACCCTGGTGCTATTCAGCTGGCCGGCAGAAGGACTTACTAGCAGAAAACTGAGGCCTAGGCTTCTGTTGCTGGAAATGCAGCAACATCACTTTTGGCACTCACCAGAAGTGATGTCATCACATCGCTGGCACCCGCATGTACACTCTGGTATTTTGAAAAAACTCTATGGTAAAAATGGCTTCTACCATAGAGTTTTTGCCCAAATAGTAGCGCATCCCCACAGCAATGTGATGACATCACTTCCGGTGCACACTTGAAGTGACGTTGCTGCACTGGCAATGACTGAGGAGAGCGGGGTTTCAAGGGGGGAAGGACTTCAATGCCATACAGTCCAATTGCCAAAGCAGCCATTCTCTCCAGGGGAACTGATCTCTGTCGCCTGGAGATCAGTTAATCGTGGAAAATCTCCAGCCACCACCTGGAGGTTGGCAGCCCTACTGCACCCCCATCCCCTGCCAGTAGCCAGAGCGTACCTGGCAACCCTAACTATTCTGTACACTTACTATACTCAAGGCTTTGGATCAAGTAATCCTTTTTGAGACTATTTAAGATTTTCTATTGTTGTAGAGAACAAAGCTTGCTCTTTTTTGACAATGCATATGTGCCCCATAATGTAATAATAGCATTGAAGTAGCACATTTCAATCATTCCAAGAATGTCACCGACATTATTTCACTAATCCTTACCAAGGCCTTTTAAGGTACGATAGATTTTCTTTCCTGGTTTAGTGTGTGTGTGGGGGGGGGGGGGTGAGAAAACAGAATACTCACTGCTAAAGTAAGATTTGCACCAGGCATCTGAAAGCTTACCCTTTACCAGCTCATCTTGAAGTGTTTTATTATAACTGTTGTCCAACCTTTTTAAAGGAATGGCCAGTGTTTACCTGTGAGAGAATGTTGTGTGGGAGAGAATGTGAAGGAGAGAGAGAGAAAAATGTGTGGCAAGTTTTCCTCTCTCGTCTTCTTTTCCTGATTTACACTGAAAGATCGTTATTCTTTTTTTTTCCCCTGATACTCGAATGCAGGCATTCTCAAAACGGTAACAACCCCCCACCATTTTTTAAGGTCTAGCAAACTGAGGTGTACAATGACCTCTCAGTATGAACAAGCAGGAGAAGAATATAAGTGTTGAGAGGGAAATGCTCTTGTTTACAAACACTTCTCTTTAATAATTAACTATTTATGGAGGGAAATAGCCGCGGATACACGACTGGCAAATTGACTTATGTTTAAATAATGTGTCTAAAGTTTGACTGAGCGCAGAAGTTCAGCTTTTAAATAAACAAATAGTACCATAATGTTACAGTCATTAAATATAAACTAGCTACGGTCATGGTATCTTGGGCTGCCATGCTGAGATTGGGAAGGTTGGCCTGTGTTTCCTGTTTGTTCTCTCTCTCTCTGAATTGTGAAGAAGTTCATGTCAGGAGAAGTCACCCAGATTATTACATTCGCGAGCTAATGTTTTCTTTTCTTCCATAGGAAGAAGGCAGAACCCCAGGCCAGGCCAGGCCTCAGGAAAGGAGCACAAAGAGCAAATCTCAAGCAACAGAAGCATAAATAAGTAACCCAAATTCTTTCAACGATGGTTGCCCCCTCTGTTTTTCAATGGCTTGGGTTCTATGAACAAGTTCCATGAGCACTAGGTTGTCTCTGCTGAGGAATGTGCTTCTCCTCCTGCTGAAACATCTGTTGAAAACCACTGGTCTTGCTCAAATGGACGTTTTCGTGGAAGTGGAAGCCGAAGGGCACTCTGAGGCAGAGACGATCAAGGGTACTAGCTGGAGATTTCCTGCTATTACAACTGATCTCCAGTTGATAGAGATCAGTTCCCCTGGAGAAAATGGCCGCTTTGGCATTGGACTCTGGCACTGAAGTCCTTCCCCTCCCTAAACCCTGCCCTCCTCAGGCTCCACCCCAGGTATTTCCCAACCCATAGCTGGTAACCCTCACAGAACTAATTCATAGGATCTAAGCCATTGTTTTCTTCCTGGGATTTCTTTTAGCACTTCTTGGATTAGCAGTTTTCAATAAGACAACAAATGCAAGGAAGTATCTTTAACTTCCTTCATGATGACATATGTCTTATTTTGACCTACTTCTTTTTTTTTTTTACTTACTGTGTCTCTCCCGCTCATTGTCTTGCCATGAAAAACTTTTAAAGTTTGCTCCTGTCTCTTTCACTCTACTTTGTGGCACTGTAAAAGGCAGATGGTACAATTATCACCCCAGTAGCACGCTTTAAGAACTCTGATGCCCATACACCTTCTCCCAATTCCACACCCAAATTGCTCCTTTCAGGGACCTTCCATAGGGTTGCCAACCTCCAGGTACTAGCTGAAGATCTCCGGCTATTACAACTGATCTCCAGGCCATAGAGATCAGTTCACCTGGAGAAAATGGCTGCTTTGGCAATTGAGCTCTATGGCATTGAAGTCCCTCCCCTCTCCAAACCCCGCCCTCCTCAGGCTCCACCCCAGAAACCTCCTGCTGGTTGTGAAGAGGGACCTGGCAACCCTTGCTCTCAATGACTTCCCCAAATTGTCCCCAGTGCATCTTTGAGAGCTATTAAATGGTTCCCCAAATCCACATAATTCCCCCATGTCTTGTCAAGTCTCACACTTCCTCACTAGGGACTAGAAGTGATCAATGCTGGTTTGAAAAGACAAATTGTAAATTGTGTGGCCTAAAGCAACATGAAACAAGCAAATGTAAGCATAGTATTAGCAATATGGAGTCCTTACCTTAAACATCTTCGAGTCTCATAAATATAGATTCCACAGGCAAGCAAGTACATAAAATAGAATGAAGCTAACCTTTTCTATTGTCTGTGATCCAGTTCACATTGTCCCTGTTGTAGTAATGTTGAATGCATGAAGAACTGTACATGTGCCAGCCAAATATATCAGCATAGATGCATCAGGCAGCACATTTGTTTGATCATAATACATTCGTTTGATCATAAATTCAGATCATAGATTATACATGTGAACAATCTGATACTCATGCAGCATTATATTCCTAAAGGTGTGTATCCACAGGTGTGCTATTACAGCAGTGCACAATATATAAACCATCCTTGTAATCTGCCTCTAATCTACTATTCCATTTTTATAGAATATACCTTCAGAATAAAAGATATCTATCGCTCTAACATGAACAAACTCTGCAGATATGTGGGGGATTTAGATGGGCCAGTCCCATGAGGAGCATTGTAATAAGGTTGAAAATTCTGGTCTTTGTTACAGCTGATTGAAACCAGGAGAATGTCCCATGCCAATTAATATTAAATGTGACTTCATATTCCATAAGAGAGAGGAAATCAATTGTCTTAATATGGTCCTATATATTATTATTTCAGGTTGGTAGCCATATTGGTCTGCAGTAGAAAAGCTAGATTTGAGTCCAGTAGCACCATAAGGACCAACGAAATTTCTAGGGTATAAGCTTTCAAGAGTCAAAGCTCCCTTTGCCAGATACAAATTTGGTGAAGGGAGCTTTGACTCTTCTTGAAAGCTGATACCCTGGAAATCTCATTGGTGTATATATTATTATGTATTCCATGGTGCTTTAGGTCTCTCTCTCTCTCTCTCTCTCTCTCTCTCTCTCTCTCTCTCTCTCTCTCTCTCTCTCTCTCTCTCTCTCTCTCAAATTCAAAGCAACGTTTTAATAAATTGTTGTTCTGGAGGACTGCTCTTACATCTTGAATAGTTTTATCATTTTGTAGGAGTTTATTTTTAATTGTACAGTTTGTATGGAAGGAGTCACTATCAAGATGATTTGTATAATTGTCATGCCCCTGTGTGCGTGTGTTAAGTGCCGTCAAGTCGCTTCCAACTCATGGCGACCCTATGAATCAATGTCCTCCAAAATGTCCTATCTTTGACAGTCTTGCTCAGATCTTGCAAATTGAGGGTCATGGCTTCCTTTATTGAATCAATCCATCTCTTGTTGGGTCTTCCTCTTTTCCTACTGCCCTCAACTTTTCCTAGCATGACTGTCTTTTCCAGTGACTCTTGTCGTCTCGTGATGTGACCAAAATACGATAGCCTCAGTTTAGTCATTTTAGCTTCTAGGGTCAGTTCAGGCTTGATTTGATCTATAACCCACTGATTTGTTTTTTTTTTTTTGGCAGTCCACGGTATCTGTAACACTCTCCTCCAACACCATATTCCAAAGGAATCTACTATCAGCTTTCTTCACTGTCCAGCTTTCATACCCACACATAGTAACAGGGAATACGATGGCATGAATTAACTTAATCTTGGTGGCCAGTGACACATCCTTACACTTAATAATCTTTTCTAGCTCCTTTATGGATGCCCTTCCCAGTCTCAATCTCCTTCTGTTTTCTTGGCTGCACTCTCCCCTTTGGTTGATGATGGAGCCAAGGACTAGAAAGTCTTGAACAATTTCCTCATTGTCATGCCCATAGCCACTGTTTTTTCACTAGTGAATTGACATATGAACCTCATTTCATTAGTAGTATATATATATATATATATATATATATATATATATATATATATATATATATATATATATATATATATATATATATATATATATATATTCATTAATGGAATACCAATAACTCTTGTTGTAACATTAGTGTATTGCCCACACATTTAAGGAGTGTTTGAAATTTGTGGTGTTGCTTTTGTGAGCTCAGAATTTTTAAACATGAAACTCAAGAAGGGAGAGAGCTTATTGGTGTGCTGTTTGTTGATGTCACAATGGTATTGATAGAGCTGTTTCCTAGAAGGATAGATCATTCGAAAGTGGCTGGCTCTCCAAACTCAGTCTTTCTGTCCATTTCTGTTTTCTGTCTGGTGAAGCAGTTCAGGGAAGGTAGTTTGCTAGACAAGTGCGGTCAGATTCAGACATCAGTAACGTCATGATAGAAGATGAATTTTAGGTCTCCTTTTAAAAAAATTGTACCATTATATCATCATTGATCATTTTGATGGCAACTTTGCATATTAATGTGCATTAGCAGAAGAAGAAGAAGAAGAAGAAGAAGAAGAAGAAGAAGAAGAAGAAGAAGAAGAAGAAGAAGAAGAGGAGGAGGAGGAGGAGGAGTTGGTTTTTATATGCCGACTTTCTCTACCAGTTTAGGAAGAATCAAACTGGCTTGCAATCACCTTCCCTTCCCCTCCCCACAACAGACACCCTGTGTGGTAGGTGGAGCTGAGAGAGCTGTGATTAGCCCAAGGTCACCCAGCTGGCTTCATGTGTAGGAGTGGGGAAACAAATCCAGTTCACAGATTAGTGTTCACTACTCATGTGGAGGAGTGGGGAATCAAACCCGATTCTCCAGATCAGAGTCCACCGCTCCAAACCACCTCTCTTAACTACTACACCATGCTGGCTCCCACAATGCGTCCATTTTCACAATACTGGTCAGGTCATTCCAGTTCCCATTTTATAGAGCGTGAACTGAGGCCCTGGTGTAATTGGCCCCATATATTGCAATACTAGTTATCTCTTAATAGCTGAAAAGACGCTGAAGTTTTTTAACAAGCTAGGAAGAAGTGAGAATGTGATAGCAATTGCCGATAGCCTGGATCTGAAGGCATCGGGACTCAACATTTCAAAACTCACCCACCCTCCTCCCCTTCCCCCGCTTCCAGCAGATGGCAAAGCTTTGGATGAGCCCCAAGTGATGTCTCCTCAGTGACGTCTGACTTATGACCTACAGGACAATGGCATCACAAACTATCCAGAGACTTGATTGAGAAGCCACTCCAACATTTCCATAAGTCATTCTGCCATTGCAGATCTGTCACAATTTTGTCATAAAGTTTGTAAAATCCTACTGACATTGTGTCATCTCAATAAACGCAATGGGGGAAAAATGAGTTGGGGCAGGTGTGAGCACAGATTTCAAGCTTAATGCGTGGGTTGTCGCATGTCTTCTGCCATAATCTGGGCTCTTGTACTTGATGTTTTTTCTGGAGCCGTGGTGAACTCTTCCATCCTTTAAAACAATCATTCTCACTTGATTAATTTAAGGAGCCAAAAAAGAAAGTTAAAATAACTTGGCTTCACTTTGCAAAAGTTTCTTCTCTCTCCCATCACGCCCCCCCTCGCTCCGCATGTTAGCAGTTACAAGCAAAGCAACCTTCAAACCAATACTTTCTTTTGTCATTATTGTGTCAAGTGCTTGTTTCCACTCATTGTTTTAGAGGAAAATGGGTACTTAGGAAAGAAGAGTGCTACTGGAGATGGAAGTTGATGGAGCAGATGTGATCCAGATGGGTAGCAGGACATGCCTTTTGGAGGCATCAGTGTCCCAGAACTACCATAACCATTGGAGAAACTCCTATCAGCTTTGGTGGTCTTTATTCCTAACCAACCAAGGCATATGGGCTCATATAAAATAGTAAAGGAAGACTTATGAACACATACATTGCAATTGCTTGATAAGTTGACATTTAATGTCTCATCATCACTAAATGACTTACAGCTGAAGATGTAAAGTGCTTTCCATAAAGAAGCACTGTGTTTGAAGTACCGCATAAGCTCCATCTGTGTTGTCTGATCTAAGATGGCAAATCAACCCAAATTTGCAGTCATCAGATGATGAGGATGCTCACCTTATAAGATTGTCAGTTCACTTTGACGACTCTACATATTGCAAACAAAATGTTCGTGAATACTTGAAACTTAAAGATCACCATTTTCACACCGACTTTTACAACATGGATAATTCTTGTCTTCCTTCCTAACTTTTTCTTATGCTTTTCTTGGGCGGGGAAACTTTTTGTCTAAGGACACAAAAGTATTAAACTTCATTTATGTCATATTCTGGATATGTCTGTTCAAGCTAACTCCAACAAGTTTTTGGTTGTTTCCCAGTTTTCTGATGAAATCCAAGCTACAGCTGCTGATTTTATAGATTTCCAAAATTAGAGAGGAGGAGGAGGACACCCCAACTCAATAGTTACTACAGAGAAATTCATATTACCAGAAGAACCATCCATTTTGCTTTGGTGTAATGAAGCAGACCATGTGTGCATATCTGGAAAACAGATTTAGTTTACAAAAAAAAAAAAAAAAAAAAAAAGGAGATGGCATGTTTACAGTACAATCCTAAATTTCATTGAACAAACAGAGGTGGTGTGCCATTGCCTGCCTCTGCTATGCAACCCTGGAATTCCTTGGGATTCTCCCATTCAGGTACTAACCTTGGCTGACCTTTCTTAGTTTCTGAGATCTAACAAGATTGGGCTAGCCTGGACCGTCCAGGTCAGGGCTCAATGAGATTAGAAGGATTTAATACTGCTAAGGGATTGCAGTGCAAATAGAATGGTGGCATATGGGTTTCTGGAAGTGGATACAGATTACTAATAAGAATTATACTGGAATATACCATTTTTGACTAGTTAAGAACATAAGAAAAGCCATGCTGGATCAGACCAAGGCCCATCAAGTCCAGCAGTCTGTTTACACTGTGGCCAACCAGGTGCCTCTAGGAAGCCCACAAGCAAGACAGATGCAGCAGCATTATCCTGCCTGGGTTCCACAGCACCTAATATAATAGGCATGCTCCTCTGATCCTGGAGAGAATAGGTATGCATCATGACTAGTATCCATTTTGGCTAGCAGCCATGGATAGCCCTATCCTCCATGAAAATGTCCACTCCTCTGCTGTCTACCTAAAGAAAACAAGCATCTCAACAAGTCTTTGTTTTTAAAAATCCTAATTTGAAACAAAACACATTGTTATGTCCAGCTGGACAGTTTTAAAATGCACAAGGTAAGGAAATGGGTATTTTTCAAATCTTCTCATATTTTGATTTGATAAATGAATTACATGGTTCTAAGTTTTCTACCCTCATTATTTCAGGTAAAGTAAAGTGTGTTATTTAAGCACAGCCTTGAAGTGGTGACCCCACTTCATGGTGTTATCAAGGGAAGAGATGAGCAGAGGTGGTTTCGCATTGCCTTCCTCTGCATAGCAATCCTGGTTCTTTCTTGGTGGTCTCACATCCAAGTACTGACCATGGTTGACCATTATTAGCTTCCAATATCTGACAAAAGAATGCTAGCATGGGCTATTAAGACTCCCACATTATGTCAGGAGGTACCTGTTAATGCAGCTTGAGCAAGACTGATATAGGCTACCTTAACAGCAATATGGGCATTTCCTACTGCTTGCTTCCAATGCTTCCAATGCAAAGGCCTCATAAAATGTCATTATTTGAACTCACTCTATGGAGCTTACAACATGGACTTGGGAAGTGAAATATCAGTTACAAAGTAAAATGTTAAACTTTCAGCAGGGCATTTAGGGACAATTTTCTATATTTCATTTGAATATCTGTATCTTTTGTGTGATTTTGTTCCCAGAGCAAATCCAGGTTTGGGGCAAACTTCAGACGCAGCCTGCTAAAAATGTTTGCAGGGTTCTCAGAAAACTCTAAAAGAGCAACTTTGTCCTAAACTGGCCTCAGGTTTAGCTGGATCTGAATCCTCAGATCAGTTATTCCCAGCACTGCCTTTTGTTTTATCTCTAATCTTCCAGAAGCAGAGTCACACCCCTGTCCCCTAACTGCTTTGTCTTGCCTGCCTCAGAGACACTTTGAAACCCAAGGGTAAAGACAAAACTGTTGCTTTCTTCAGAAGGGGTTGATGCTATGAAATGCTCTTCAAAAACTGCTCTGCACAAAGTCAGCAAGCTGGAATTTAAATTGACATAACTGTGGAAATTGATTGTTTCGTTTTTGCTCTTCAACAACCCAGCATACATTTGGTAACTCATACATTATTCTGAAGTGCAATAATTCTCCTAAAATCATGCTACAAACCTATTTATTATGTTATTACCAATTTACATATTCTTTGGCTTTTTTCTGATCAAAGAATTTTGTGGTTATGTCTAGCAATGATACTTAACAAAATATTATTCGTGTAAATTAGTTATCTGCCATAGAGCAGTTTAGCTCCGTTTTGGATACATTAACACTCTCAGCATTAAAAAATGATGAATGCTACGGCTACAAACTATAAACATTGATATTTCCATGCTTTCAGCTAGGGGAAATTTGTATGAATAATAACAATTCCATTAAGATAAGACATAAGCTTTGGGAATTATGAAAAATAGAACATTAATGTGAAATATAGAATGTCTTTAATATTTTTAAACTTATTTTCTTCTTTGAATTCTAAATTGAAATTTACAATGTGCAGCACAATGCATTCTAGATTTCCTATTCAGCATTCTCAAGCTTGAAGATCCAAAGTATGTTTTCTTTGACCATAAAAATTAAAAATAATTTTAAAAGCACATCAAAGGGAATTTGTATCAGTGAAATCTGTTGACATAAAGTCATCTGGGACAAGCAATCAATGTTAGTTTTATCAGTGCAGTCCTAAACAGAGTGACTTCAATGGAATTGTGTGTGCGACTGCGTTAAGTGGCATCAAGTCGCTTCCAACTCATGCTGACACTTGGAATCAATGTCCTCCAAAATGTCCGATCGTTAACAGCCTTACTCAGGTCTTGCAAACTAAGGGCCGTGGCTTCCTTTATAGAGTCAATCCATCTCATGTTTGGTCTTCTTCTTTTCCTGCTACCTTCAACTTTTCCTAGCATTATTGTCTTTTCCAGGGACTTTTGTCTTCTCATAATGGGGCCAAAGTACGATAGCCTCAGCTTAAGGGTGTAACTCTGTTAGGATGGCAATATATCTAGTAAATCATGAATAAAGACAGAAAACTGTTTGCCATACTCTTGCAAGTTCTTCATGCGGCTGCTTCGTGAGTCTTGCTGTCCCACTTAAATGTGCTTTAGAAAGGTCACAGCAGCTTAGCTTGCCAAAACAAGGCCCAATGCAACGTTTAATATATCAAAACAGAGAAAGAACTTGCAACAGCAGAAAAGAGTCCTTATATGCACTGGCATTCTAGCTTCTGCAAGGATTTGCAAGATATTGCAGAGATGTTTATTTTTGTGTTCAGGCAGATACACCAACATACAAGTTTAAGCTTCAAAGGGTCACCCAAAAACAGCTTGGCTAATGTTTCAGGCTAACATTTGGGAGAGCTCGTATGTTGTAAACTGCTCCCTCTCATTAAATGCTGTGTTACTCCGGTTGCCAGATCCAGGTCGAGAAATACCTGGAGATTTTTGGGGCAGAGCCTGAGGTGTGTGGGATTTGGGGAGGGACTTTAATACCATATAGTCCAATTGCCAAGGCAGCCATTTTCTCCATTGGCTGGAGATCAGTATTAATAGCAGGATATCTCCAGCTAGTACCTGGAGGTTGGCAACCCTATGTGCTAGGCTTTTAACTGAGCAGTAAGCTTCTACCTGATAACCACCCAAGCTAAAAACTGTATTTGCAGAGATTGGTCATAAGTGGACAGTGGGAGAAGCATTACCAATACAGCACCTGGGTTATTCAGATCATCAGCTCACAAAATATATACAATTATTAAATTGCCGAGCAATTAATTTATTCAAAGAAATGCATAAAGCCCTACATAAAAGGAATACAAGTGTTTAATGATGGATTATAAAGTGGAAGTAGGGAAAAGTAGAGGGAGAAAGAAGAGCCTGCCTGTCTCAGGGGCTTCCTTCACAGCCTGTGATACTGATTTCTGACTTTGCCTTCATGCAACCTGCGAGAGCTAATAAATTCCTGGCTCCCCTGCCTGGGAGCCAAGGCCGATTAATATCTGCCTACCTTGTTACCTAATTCATTATGGAATAGCAGTTAATTTGATTTGATATTATTTTAATAAAATTCTGTAATATATTAGATTGTTTCAGGCTATCAAAATAATTTTCCAATTATTACGGTTACTCAAGCAAGTCTCTCTCTCTCTCTCTCTCTCTCTCTCTCTCTCTCTCTCTCTCTCTCTCTCTCTCTCTCTCTCTCTCTCTTTTCCCCCTTCATGAGCGGCAGTTGGTCTGACTCAGAATACATTAGCTCCTACAGCTTCATCCTGGCCAGAGGAATACCAAGTATATGCATGATTACACCAGCAACATTATTGCCAGTAATGAGAACCTGCAGATCAAGAGGAAAAGCCTACAGATTGATGGGCAATTACAGCCCCCCCATGACATCATGACATTGGCGATTACCTTCATCTACAACTGCATTAATGCTTCATCAAAAAAAAAAAAAAAAAGAGAAAAGAAACATCTTTCCTTTTCTGATATTCTGATACTAACGGGTCCACTAGAGCAGAGTGAGGAACCGCAGCAGAACAAGACATACCGTATTACCAAAAGATCAAGATCTCTTTGAGCTCCTGACCTGCCCAATCAGACAAAACTCGGGGGAGTGTGGACGCATCTTTCCTCTCTTGTACTATTAGAGAAGGGACTTCGGAATTGCTTTAATTTCTTCTCCCTGTCTACCATGAGAGTTGGCATGAAGTCAGGGCATGGATGGAACTTGATTTGAATGGAGGAAGGCAGCCAAGGAGAACGAGCAGGTGAACAGCACTTCCAGTCCATTTAAAGCTGGCTCCAGGTGTCATAAAATGTCTGACTTGTTGCATGAGAGTATATTCATCATTTGCTTCGAAAGCTGGCATGGCACACGGAAGATCATCACGTTCAGATATCTGGGATTTTTGTCAGGATTTCATGCTACCTCATTCTTTCCACCTCTCAGTAATGCATATCCAATCAGATGCATTCTGGATGCTTTCTCTTTTGTCACATGAAGATATAAAGCCCTGATAAAAACACTACCCAAGAGTCCAAACGTATTCTTCATGAAGGCTCCATGACTTCACTGACAAGAGAATTCTGTTTCAATTTGGACAGCATCAGATATGTAAAGCAATCTCAAAATTATAGACCTCCTCAGAAATGATAATAAATCTAGGATAGATTTCACACAGACTACTCCTTCCCCTAATTTATTTATTTTGCTGTAAATTTCTGGTTGAAGCATGTTTGACACTTGATAAAGTTAAATGTGTGAAAAAGGAGGAACTGGGTAATCAGGGCCCCTTTCTCTGGCCTAATTCAAACTAGTTATAAACAGTCAGATTTTTACTAATTGACATCTGATCTGAACAATTCCCATTCCTTAAAAATATAAATTCTTCAAATATGAACAGAATTAGAACTACCATTTAAAAACATGTCACAAACCTTGCAGTATGGAAACTATGGCACATTGTTGTCCAGTTTTAGTTTCTCAGGGAGCCAGTAATGAGAAGGGTAGCAAGAGACAGGGATCTCATTCAACTAGAACAGTTTGCCGCAGTTCCTGCCAAACAGAATAATTCCAATTGATGTTTCTATCTTTGTGCATCATTTCCAGTTTCCACCAATGAATGCACTGGGTCAGGCTTTGAGAAGGCTTTCTTAATCTGTATGAGTTGTTTCAGTGAACCTGTTATTTAATCAGTTTGGGCTGGGTCTGCTTGCTAGGTATCAGAGACAAAACTTTGCTTGTACCTGCTGGAAGGCAGGCAGAATTGCCAACTGGGGAGAACTGGCTAAAGCTTCCCCCTTCACCCAGCCGGCTGCCTAGTTCCTTTGTAAATGGGTGGCATAGAGGTATCTCAGCACCAGAAATGTTTAGAGCTTTAAAGATCACTTTGAAATATGCCTGGTAACCAATTGGAACCAAGCAATACTTTTTAAAACACATGTTTAATTGCTTTCTGGGGTGAGGCTGCTGCATTGTGGGCCAACTGTCATTTTTAAAAGGTTTTCAAATGCAGTTCCCCATTAGGAGGCAGGATCAAGGGAGGACCTTGGTCTCTATGCCCTATTTGTTGGCCTTCTGGGACAACTGGCTGACCACTTAGTGAAACAGGACTTGATGGACCACTGGTCTAATCCAGCAAGGCTCTTCTTTATGTTCTTATCGCAGTACCTCCATTGAGAAGATGCTAAGACAATGGATGAACATGACAGTCCAGTAGCATCTTAGAGACCAACAAGATTTTCAGGGTATAACTCTCAAAAGCGTATAACCTGAAAATTGTGTTGGTCTATAAGGGGCTACTGGGATTGAATCTAGTTGTTCTACTGCAGACCAACACGTCTCCCTTCTGAAACTAGAGCATATGTAACCAACCAAAGTGAATGAAAGGCAGTCTTTATCACATGAATCTCTGGAAGCATGATCCCTAAGTTGAAAAGCTGTTCCTTAATGGGGAGAGTAACTCCATCAGTAACAGATCAAATACAGATTCCAGGATCAGCTGACCTATCCACCATTGACACTTAACTTCTGTATTAAGTTTCAGTTTGTTAGCCTTCTGTCAATTCAGTAGCCTTAAACAGGAGGCTTTTGCTCCTACAAGCTCCTATCACCCTGGTGGGTACATAACTGTCAGAAAGAATCTGCAGACTTTCACATCACCTACTGCCGAGTCCTTTTAGCTAGAGATGCTGGGGTTTAACCTGAGAGCCTATGTATACAAAGCCGATGCTCTGCCACTGAACCACACCTCAAACACTATGTATGTGTATGTGTGTAAGTGCTGTCAAGTCGCAGCCAACTTATGGTGACACCAGTAAAGGGTTTTCAAGGCACGAGAGAAGCAGAGGTGGTTTGTCATTGTCTTCCTCTGCAGAGACTTCCTTGGTGGTCTCCCTTCCAAGTACTGACCCTGCTTAGCTTCCAAGATCTGACGAGATCAGGCTATACCATGCCGCCTTCCCTCCCAACACCATGTATACCATAGAGGAAGCTCACTGCAGAGGACTTTTGTACACACCTATAATTTCATGTCACAGACTTTCAAAAGAAAGAAATGCTAAAACTTGATTCTGTTGCTATTAATGGCTTTTCCTCAATGACAAGATAGGGTGGGGGGTTTTCTTCTTCTTGCTTTACACAGTTCATCACTCTTTCCTTTTTTCATATTTCATCTCCCACATGGCTATTCCCATTCCATTCAGTTATCTTAGAAGAGTGACGGCTGACCCATGGGATGTATGTCAAATATGATTTACAACCCTTTTCATGCTTCAGCAGAACTCAGTAGAAACCTAAATGGATCAGAACAGACCCTACAGACGGGGAGAAATACAACTACTTCTCTTATTTGGTTTTAGTATTTGTAAATTGCCTTATTATTTCCGTTGCTTAGCTCTCGTTAGGTGCACGAAACGGCACCGCTAATAGCAGGGGGTGCCACAACAGCATTTATTGGGCAAAGAGTTTATTATTACAGGTAAATTGTACATGCAACCTGCCAAGTGGATGTGGTATACTATCAAGCACAGGGGTTATTGTAATATTTTCCTAGGTGAATCAATTTAAAAAGAGAGAGAAAGAAGTATGCTATTCTGGGACGTTTAAAGAATGCGGACAAAAGAAAAGCTAGCATCGATCATAAAAAATGTTAACGTCCGATAGCAAAACAAAACACAGAACATCTACTATTAAATCACTTTCCACGGCAGTCCTGTGGGAATCAAAGCTAGGCTTCACGTTACTCCTGCCTTCTTATGGGCAGTTTCTCCAGCCATGTTATTTAGCAGAACTCCCCATGCAAATCCAGGCCATCATGGAATGAGTGTTCCCCCCACTACAGCTCATTGACAGCATCATTTCTCTGAGCCTGGTCCAAAACTAGTAGCGCACCTTGTTAACACACACCATCCAATCTTAGAATACAGTTTCAAGAATCATACTGTATGCTTGCACTGTCATTCGATTTTGTAATCCTAGTTCCACTGCATAGTTCATTCAATGTACTATACTATATGATTACTCCCCCCTTTCTTTCCTCTACAATCCACCTTGAATCTCAGTGAGATGTGGGCTATAAATAAGCTAAATAAATGAAAGTAAAATGTTGATTTAACTCTGAAATAACCTAAACAGATCATAGGTGCTTTACGCATGGTCGCTTAACCCTCCTTTATTCCCTGTTTCAGCCAGGATCAAATTTTTAGGAATGCACGTTACCTCATTCCTTAGAAGCTCAACGCTGCTTCAACACTAAACAAACCTGGCTTTTCCCATTCCTGTTCTTGCCAGAATCAAACCGTGGATACTAGCTCATTTCGGAGTCACCGAGCGAGCATACACCTTTCTCGGGTTGAGCTTCGCCCCACCCTTTTCCAAACCTCTCTTCACGGCAGCATGCTGATAGCCAATCAGGGGAAGCACAGAAGATTGGCTTCTCTCACAGCCAATCACAAAGCAGTGTGTAAAGAGGCAGGGATTCAAGTGCTTCCTGCTTCCTTGGAGGTCTTTCTGAGCAAAAGAAAGTCGTTTTAAAAATGAGGGTTGGATTCCCCCCCCCCTTCTTTCAGATTCTCTGGTTTTTGTTTTTTGTTCTTAAAATGCATTTTTATGCGGCAGTTGGGTTTTGGGGGGAAGGAAATCTCTCAGGGTGAGTACTGCAAACTCAGCCAATTACAGAGAAGCATTTAAAGGGGTGGGACTTGAATTGATCTTGGGAGACTGCTTTTCTGTATTCATGCCTCCATTAGCACACAGTTTCGTCCCTGATCATTCCAGCCACCAGCCAATGCATACAGTTTCCCCCAACCCGGGTTGCTTTGATCCTGGCTGAAACAGAGAATAAAGAAGGGTAAAGCGAGCATGCATAAATGACCATAGAATTCTCTTCTTCTTCTTCTTCTTCTTCTTCTTCTTCTTCTTCTTCTTCTTCTTCTTCTTCTTCTTCTTCTTCTTCTTCTTCTTCTTCTTCTTCAGAGTCCAATAGCACTTTAAAGACTAATAACATTTCCGGCAGGGTATGAGCTTTCTGAGTTATCTGAAGTGAGCTGTGACTCACGAAAGCTCATATCCTGTGAGTTAGGTTAGGCTATGATAGAATGACTGGCCCAAGGTCACCCAATAAGTTGGGATTTGAACCAACATTGGGCATTTGAATCCAGGTCTCCCAGCTCCTAGTCAAGCATGCTAACCACTATACCACACTGTTAAAATGAGTGTGGCTTTTGATGTTAAGAGGAACTGACTTTGAGAGACTTGCATTCTTTTAGATGACATTGGATGCAGCATCCCACACGTCTCTGTTGCTATACTGAAGATTACCCTCCCATGTAGCATTTTTTTGATTGAAATCACCATGCAAGTTTTCCCTTGCTCACAAATTTAATGTTACCCTATGGAATTCGGCACATGTTTGTGTGTGCAGGATAGGAACTTCCTATAGGAAAGCGGGAGGCAGCCTTGCTCCTCCAGAGTCCAACGCACAAATCTACTAGGTTTACATTCTTTTCGACATCGCTAACTCACAATCAGCTAAAATGATTTTAGATCTTCAAAATTGCTACAAGATGGTTATAAATTCTTTGTGTGGACAGCTTTTCCATTTGGTGGTAAAACTGGAAAGTCTTATCACCCTTTTATAACTTTCCATATAATTTTTATGAACGCAAACATAAGGCATCAAAGACTGCAGTCTGAAAACTTCTCTGTGATCCAAACCAAGTGGCAAAATTAAGTCCTGAAAAAAGTTAAGATCCACATCTGGTTTATGGTCTGTGCAGAGATGACTTGGCCAGAGAACATAGCACAGAAGTGGATTGATGCAGAATAACGCTCAAATTTAATAATCAAGCTCGGTTACTGAATACAGCTATAAAGATGGTCGAAATGAAAAGTTTGTAGTGCATGTCTCCACTCATCACATAACAAAAGAAAAGAAAATAACGGGATGCTTTAAGTGGAAAGGAATGAACCATACTGAAAAGACATCAGATGCAAAGTGAATGGAAGAAGATATAGTACAACAAAGTCAATATCAAAGCCGCGGAGAGTGCTTTTTCCCCCTCTCCACATAGTGAATAAGATAGCATGAAACAATATTACAAAAGCGAGCGTACAATTTGCTTTATTTACGTGGATAGTACCAGCGTCAGGGATCACCCTTCACCCAGGCAATGACATCACATTGACAGAGCGTTTCTTGTGAAAAGGCTCCCGGCTCACTTACACGAGGTTTAGTGAAGTCCATAAAGCGCAAAGACAGTTTAAGACAATGTTACAGATGATACAGTGGAAAAGTATTATTTCCACTGGGCTAGCCCATATCTCAGGCAAATGGTTGATCGTCAGATGGATAGAGCTAATGCAATACATTATCCATAATATTTCATGGGCGGACCATGCAGTTATTTCTGTTTTTATGGGAGAAATAAATGCACACCGGGGTCAGCGACAAGCAGTTATTTGGGAATACAGTTGATTCACTGATACTTTGGCAACAAGAAAATATTCTACTGCCCATCCTCAGAAATAAATATCTCACCAGGCTTGGTTCGCAGTTTGTCATTTCTGTCGAATTCATCACATATTAGGTTCTATGTAGGGTTTTGAATGGGGTTGCCAGGTCGCTCTTTGCCACTGGCGAAGAGTTTTGGGGGCAGAGCCTGAGGAGGGCAGGGTTTGAGGAGGGGAGGGACTTCAATGCCATAGAGTCCAATGGCCAAAACGGCCATTTTCTCCAGGTGAACTGATCTCTATCGGCTGGAGATCGGTTGTAATAGCAGGAGATCTCCAGCTATTACCTGGAGGTTGGCGAGTAGGTTTTGAAGGAGCAGCAGATATGGCTGGTGTCCTGTAGCTCTGTCATGCAAGAAGCTATCAGTGACGAAGCATATGGATACAAATATACACCGTACTGGAATCAGAGGTAGATGATGTAAACCTTTGTGAAGTTCATCAGGAAGCTAAACGTCCAAGCCAGAAAGGTCAGTCCACAGACAAAAGAAGCATAGGGCAAACCCACAAACAAGGCGACTGCAGCAGCATTGTCCTGCCTGTGTAACAAAGCACCTAATATGATAGGCATGCTCCTCTGATTCTGGAGAGAATAGGTATGCATCATGACTAGTATTCATTCTGACTAGTAGCCATGGATAGCCCTCTCCTCCATGAACATGTCCGCTCCCCTCTTAAAGCCTTCCAAGTTGGCAGCCATCACCTCATCCTGGGGCAGGGAGTTCCACAATTTAACTATGTGTTGTGTGGAGAAATAATTCCTTTTATCTGTTTTGAATCTGTCACCCTCCAGCTTCAGCAGATGATCCCACATTCTAGCATTATGAGATTATTATATTGTCTAGTTTGACTCACATTGGTGCCACAAGGGTTAAAGACCCACATGGCCTCAATCTTATCTGCAGCTGCATATGTGGACAATTTACCTTTTAACAGATGGAGATCTGTAATCTTTGCCACGTTTGTCTTGGCCCTCAGTGTTTGAAGCGCTTGTCTCCCAGCCCAGTTCTGACAACAGAAGTTAGCCTTGGGGCTAGAAGAAAATTGAATGTTGAAATGTCCTCCCCACATGTCCAGTTTGCTTAAACACAGAACCCACTTGAGGATCCCAGGAACAACCCACCCAGCAAAGCTGTCCTGCACCTTTGTGCCTGCTCTGCAAGCGAGCATCTTAATTCGCTATAACATGCCCATCTGTCTACAGTTTGGCTAGGAGGAGCCAATGAATGAAGGGGACAAATCTCAAAAAATATCAACCCAGTGGTCAAAACGAAAAATGGAGGGACACACATAGAAATGCATTTCCCATTGAAACCGGTGGAAACCAAGAAAGAATGAGGAATCCAATTATTTATTTATTTAAAACATTTTTAATGCCACCTTTCCACCCTATCATGGTTCACAAATATTTAAAATTCAAGCAAGTTAAAATACAGTTAAAATTATAAAATTCAATTAAAAACACATAAAACAACACTAGAGGGAAAAGGGCCAGTAACCATTTATTGGGGGTAAGCCAGGCGAAACAAAAAAAGGCTTTTCACCTGCTGGCAAAAGACACTGATAGAGGGAGACAGCCAAATCTCCCTGAGGAGTAGGGTCACCAGGTCCCTCTTCGCCACTGGCGGGAGGTTTTTGGGTTTGGGAAGGGACTTCAATGCCATAGAGTGCAATGGCCAAAGCGGCCATTTTCTCCAGGTGAACTGATCTCTATAGGCTGGAGATCAGTTGTAATAGCAGGAGATCTCCAGCCACCACCTGGCAACTCTACTGAGGAGGGAGTTCCAAAGTTTTGGTGCCATGACCGAGAATGATGTAATACCTAGAATATTATAGGAAATGAATAAAATAATTAAAGGAAGTGAAAAGAACCTAAATACAACTTATGTGCATGTGTCAAAATGTCATACATTGTTGAAGCCTACAAAACAGAACTGCACTGGATTCTGGAATGTTCTGGATCAATTTGAGGTCCAGGCTGAAACCCCAGGTCAACCATCATCCTCTTTTGTAGTATTTTAACAGCAAATTAGGCTGAGATATTAATGCATTTTCCAAGCCATGCCACTTACGCCATCCTGGTACAACTGCTGTTCTGCACTATGGGCAGAATATTTATTTTATTTGGCCATTTAAAACATTTGTATTCCTGGTTTTTTCCCTTCCAGGTAGCCAAGATCCAAGGCCGGTAACAACAATAAAAACAGTACTAAAACATAATTCTGAAAACAACAACAGTAAAGCGACAATCGGAGAACAAAAGCTTTCAAAGTCACGACATCCAAAAAGCAAGGCATTAAAGTTATTCCGTAACACAGAAAATGAGCAGCCACAGAAAATGCCCACAGGCAGCAGTAGAACATCCCCTTGTGTTAGGGTTGCCAACCTCCAGGTACTAACTGGAGATCTGCTATTACAACTGATCTCCAGCCGATAGAGATCAGTTCCCCTGGAGAAAATGGCCGCTTTGGCCATTGGACTCTATGGCATTGAAGTCCCTCCCCTCCCCAAACCCCGCCCTCCTCAGGCTCCACCCCAAAAACCTCCCTCCAGTGGCGAAGAGGGACCTGGCAAGTCTACCTTGTGTGGGGTCAGAGCTATAGGGAATAGCTGTGCTGGGCAAAGTTACCTCACAGGCTTATACCAGGAGAGGCGGTCCTTCAGGTTTGTATGTTCCAGGTCCTGAAGAGCTTTACCGGTATGTGTGTGTGTGTGTATGTGTGTGTGTAAAATGCCATCAAGTCGAAGCCTTGATGGAGAATCTGTAGAGTTTTCAAGATGAGAAGATGAACAATGGTATTTTGCCATTGCCTGCCTCTGTGTTGTGACCTTGGATTTCTTTGGTGGTCTCCCATCCAAGGACTAACCAGGGCCAGCCCAGTTTAGCAGCCAAGATCTGACAAGATCCAGCTAGCCTTGGTTGCCTCAGTCAGGGCTTAAAGGTAACTTGAAAAGTTAGCTCATAGGATCAGGGCCAGCCAACATCTGTATGTAAAGAAAGCCAACTGTAAAAGTTTGCATTCTGATAATATGATAACCTGTGAAAGAAATTAGTGTCAGTGGAGGGGGGTGTTGTTTTTAGGAATAAGAAAGGTGTTTAAGATGTGACTGATGAGTTAAGGGTTTTTATGAAATTAAGTCTCATGATCTAGTTGAGGCCATTGCAGAAACTTGTACTGTGGGATTTAGGTTTATGTTAAGAGGGAATAAATGTAATAAGAGCTTGGAGCAGTATTATTTTAGGAAGACATAAGTAGATAGAATAAACTACAGGCATAGATGGTGGTGTCAAGGGGCATTAATGCACATGAGCAAATAAGACCTGACTAATACAACTGAAATGTATTAATTCGTAAGTCATCTTTTTATTAGGTATGAGCTACCATTTAAGAGGAGGCATTTTAACCCTTGAGTTTAACTGCTTAGGAAGCAGTTTTTAAGCATATATTCTGAGAGTAAATTGAACACTAGAAGCATGGATCGAATTGTGAGCTGGAAGTTGGCAAATTAACTGCATCGTCTTTTTGCTAAAATCAGAATGGGCCCGTTCCAACCACATTCTCCAAGTGATAGTTTGCTTGTATCGAGATCTATTCATGAGACCATTTCAGCACATGCTGACTGTGGAGCAAGCCTTAACTGTGGATTCCACCACAACCCAGCATTAGGTACAAAACTGGATGAGGGCTGAGGAAACAAGTCCATCTGGCTCACAAGGTGTTGTAGGGTTGCCAACCTCCACGTACTAGCTGGAGATCTCCTGCTATTACAACGGATCTCCAGCTGATACAGATCGGTTCACCTGAAGAAAACGGGCGCTTTGGCAATTGGACACTATGGCATTGAAGTCCCTCCCCTCCCCAAATCCCATCTTCCTTAGGCTCCACCCCCCAAAATCTCCAGGTATTTCCCAACCCAGAGCTGGCAACTCTAGTTGCCAACCTTCATGTGGGTCCTGGAGATCTCCTGGGATTACAACTGAACTCCAGACTGCCTGGATGAACTCTATGGCATTATATCCTGCTGAGGTCCCTCCCCTCCCTAAACCCCACCCTCCTCAGGGCCCACCTCCAAATATCCAGGAACTTTCCATCCTGAAGCTGGCAACCCAAATCCTCTGTGAGAGAGTCGCCAGCCTATGCCTGTTTCTGGCCTAACTGAGAACTGCCTCTTCTACCACTCTATTCCCATTTCTGCAGAGCAACTAAATCTAGATTGCTTGAAGTCAATTTGGACGTCACTATTTAGCACGAACAGAAGACCGGAGATGACTTTGCAACTCCCTGAGCCTGCAGAGCTAACCAGAGCAGAACTACAGCATGCTTTTATACTGAAATATATTATTCCAACAAAATTACAAGCACAGATAACCATTTGAGGGTGGGATGAAACATTTCCTCTGCCTTTTTTCTATGCATGGCATATGATACTCTATATAAAAACAGATGCGGGGGAAATGAAATTATTTTAATTGAAAGAAAACACAAAGAAATGCAAAAAAAAAATATCTCTAAAGTTATGCATGCCAGAACATGCCTTCTTCACCCAGTCTTATAATTTTAAAAAGTGTCATAGTGAAATGAAATTTTAAAGGCGACAGATTTAAAAAAGAGCTGAGAACAAATGCCCATTGCCAGCCTGCTCCTCTTGCTGTTGCACAACGTTACCGAAGTGCATCTTTTGTCAAGGTTTAGAAACCATCGATGTTAATTCGCATGTACCGATCAGCAGTGTAAACAGGATTTCCAGCATCCATTGGCCAAGTTGAAGGGACCAAATGCCAGCCTCACTGCATTTGGAATGTTACAGATGCCACTATGAAGAATGAAGCTTTTGTTATTTCACACCTAAGAGGCAAGCCTTCTGGGTTCAGTTCCTTGTCTCCCCCGTGACCTCGATCCAAGTCACTTCATTTTTCATTTCTCTCTTTTCAGACAGAAACAGACTCCTTTCTTCTTGTTGGCCTTGTTGCCATTGGGCTGTCACAGTTAGATTGTTGGAGTAGGATCAGGGAGACCTGGGTTCGAATTCCCATTCTGTCATACAGGTTGCTAGATTTCCTGTGATAGAAATCAGTTCATCTGGAGAAAATGGCCGCTTTGGCAATAGGACTCTATGGCATTGAAGTCCCTCCCCTCCCCAAACCCCCCTCCTCAGGCTCCGCCCCAAAAATTTCCCGCCAGTGGCGAACTGATTTTCATCAGCTGGAGATCCGTTGTAATAGCAGGAGATCTCCAGCTAGTACCTGGAGGTTGGCAACCCTAAGTCAGAGCCAAGAAGGCCCTGGCTCTGGTCGAGGACAGATGGACAGTTTTGGGGCCAGGGGTGACCACTAAGTTGCCACCAGAAAACAGCAACGCTCTCTGAGAGTGTATATAGGGAGAGGCAGACCCACAGATATGCTGGTCCCAGACCATTTAGGGCTTTAAAGGTAAACACCCAAACCTTGAATTTGATTCGGTACTCAATCTGGAGCCAGTACAGCTAGCAGAGCACAGGTTGTATATATGCTCTCCAAGGGGTCCCGGTAAGAACCCACGCCATTGTATTCTGGACCAGTTGTAGTTTCCGGAGCAACCTCAAGGGTAGCCCTGCGTCAAGTTACCTACCTTTCCATTTTTGCATGTGAAATGAGGAAGGAAGAACTTCTGCTTGCATGTTGAAGCAATGCTAAGACCTGTAAACCTCGTTCGCCTGTGGCAAAAGTGAGACAAGTACAAACTAGGGTTACCAACTCTGGGCGGGGCCTGGAGAGCTCCCGGAATTACAAATGGCTCTCCAGAATACTGAGATAAGTTCCACTGGAGAAAATGACTGCTTTGACATTATACCCCACTGAGATGTGTCATATCTATGACATTGTATCCCACTGAGGTGTGTCTCCTCCCTAAAACCCAGCCTCCCCAGGCACCACCCCCAAATCTCCAGGAATTTCCCAACCCAGAGCTGGCAACCCTAATGCCCAAGCAGTGCCCCTTTTACCAAATTTCCATGAACTCTCTGGAAAGAAAATGGCTCCAACCTCTCTTTTCCTCCTACATGGAAAGTGATTTTATTTAAGAACTGTAATGGAATCTGTGTGCAGTAATTCAGCACAATGGATGATTATACATGTGAGTAGGGTTGCCAACCTCCAGGGTGGTGGCTTGAGATCTCCCACTATTACAACCAATCTCCAGGTGATAGAGATCAGTTCCCCTGGAGAGAATGGCTGCTTTGGCCATTGGACTCTATGGCATTGCAGTCCCTCCTCCAAACCCTGCCCTCATGAGACTCCACCCCCAAAATCTCCAGGTAATTCCCAACCGGGAGCTGGCAACCTACATATGAGTATGTACACACAGCAATATGCATGTGGGTGTCATGCTCTTCCCTAAGCAGTCCAGTAGCCAAACCCCATCTGACCATCTCTTTTGCTATCTTTACATTTGCCCTTCCCTCTCCATCTATGCTGACCACCTAATCATCTGATCACCATTTATTTTTACCCCCCACCCTGACGACTAAAGCACCAAGCAGACTTGAAACTCATATACTAGAAATAGCTCTTCTTTTAATTTGCAAGCTCGCCAGCACTTTCTGTGTACAGACTGAGGGCTAACAGTGCTTCGTGGTATTTACAGGAAAAACGCAGAGTGCTAAATAATCGCCACATGTCGTGGGAGGAACTTCTGTTTTTAATAAAACCAATCTGGTCTGGATCAATGATAAGGGGACCAGGCTTGCTTCAGATGGGAAGGCAGAACTTTGAAAAGGTTCTTGTCGACAACATTGATCTCAACTAAAGGTCTGCAGGAGGCAGAGTTAAGATGTTTTGCACTCTAGAGCATTTATTGCCACTAGGGATAATATTCTGGAGAAGATATCATTTCCCCGGTGGCCTTTCATTTCGCCTTCTCTTCTCTTCCCAAGTAGGGTTGCCAACCTCCAGGTGGTGGCTGAAGATCTCCTGCTATTACAACTGATCTCCAGCCGATAGAAATCAGTTCACCAGGAGAAAATGGCCACTTTGGCAATTTGGCTCTATGGCATTGAAGCCCCTCCCCTCTCCAAACACCGCCCTCCTCAGGCTCCGCCCCCCAAAATCCAGTTATTTTCCAACCCGGAGCTGGCAACCCTATTCTCAAGTGTTAGTTGGTAGTCCTTACTCCATTCAATCTCTTCTCCACTAGCATTTCTGACTGGAATTTCTATCCTCTTCAGACATTGCTATTCAGTGTATCATACTGGATTAGGTGCACAATTTAGGGAAAGATAGCTACCGCATGAATCTGCCTGGTACCAACCCAAATCATTGTTCTATCTAGGTCAACACTGTCAGTCCTAACTGGCATGATGCTGGTGACCCCTCCCCCCAAGGTTGCCAGCTCTGGGTTGGGAAATACCTTGAGATTTTTGGGGTGGAGTCTGAGGAGGGTGGGGTTTGGAGAGGGCAGGGACTTAAATGGGGTATAATGCCATAGAGTCCACCTTCCATAGCAGCCATTTTCTCCAGGTAGGGTTGCCAACCTCCAGGTACTAGCTGGAGATCTCCTGCTATTACAACTGATCTCCAGCTGATATGGATCAGTTCACCTGGAGAAAATGGCTGCTTTGGCAATTGGACTCTATGGCACTGAAGTCCCTCCCATACCCAATCCCCATCCTCCTTAGGCTCCACCCCAAAACCTCCCACTGGTGGCAAAGAGGGACCTGGCAACCCTGGCTGTATGTGTCTATGTTGGCCCTGAGGCATCCATTTCTGCATAACTTGCCACTTCACATGCTGTAGCTGTTGCAGCTCATTTTCAAAAGTTCAACATGATCACAAATTACAGAAGAATTATGTTTCTCTAGTATAACACCTTGTTTGCTTTTAATGGGCTGTGATTAAGTTTTTTTTTTTTTGGTTGTTGTCTAAACACACAATGCGTAATTGCCTATCAAGAAACAACATGATTCTGAATGTGTTTGTGTTTATTATTCAGCAATGCAAATAATAATGTTACTAACTGCAACCAGATCCATTATGGATTAAAAGTTGCAATATGCATACTTAGATTTTTTTTTAATCCAGTTCTTATGGCCAGTTTCAAGGCCCACACGGTTCAGACCCTAACCTGTTTTTAATGTTAAATCATGCATACCAGGAGCCTACCAACCACACAAAATGGGAGTGTACAGTACCTGTGATCCTTCTGATATGCGCAGCTTCTACGTTGTGAATGGAGACAGTGCACGTATTTACCATGCACATACAGCTATGGTACATGCAAACTGCCTACTGGATTATTTAGGGTTCATGCTCACAGATGGACTCAACCCATTATATCTTCATGCTGAAATTAAAACACTGGTGTCATGCTCTTGGGTGAGAAAACTTAATCAGAGATGTAGACCAGCCTATCCTATTTCTCCTTCCAAATAGAGATTGTAGTCAGTTTTTTGTTTTGTTTTTTTGCCGTCAAGTCACAGCTGATTTATGGTGACCCCATGGGGTTGTCAAGGTAAGTGACGTTCAGAGATGACAACCCTGGACTTCCTTCCCATTCAAGTACTAACCAAGGCCGATCCTGCTTTGCTTCCAAGATCTGATAGCAGGCTAGCCTGAGCTATCCAGGTCAGGTGGTAACAGTTATAGCAACAACTAAATAATATTAATAATACAGTTACTTTCTCTTACATAGTTCAGAAGGAGCTCTATTTAAGTTAAAATAGCGGGCTCATGTATCGTTTTGCTTTTACTATAGTGTCTTGACCTTTGTAAGCAACTCTCCACATAGTTTATGCTCTGTCTTGCCTTAGTTTTCTGGGTGCGTTGTTTCCTAATTTCTGTAATCCTAGTCCTGTTGCATCTTGTGCTGTATGAGCGAATTATTTTCTATAGTTAGTAATCTGCCTCAAGTCTCAGCGAGAAAACCAGGCTACCAATGAAGTAAGTAAGTAAATACATAAAAGTTTCCACAGATTTGGAAAACAGGTAAGCAAGACGTACTACCCATCAGGGCCGCTATTATTTGACAATCACATTAGTGGAAAATTTTGTCAGGAAAGCAAAACACATCTTTCCCAATGTGCAAGTTCCAGCAATGAACAGAGTTATTCTTTCTTCTCAGGAACAGTTTAACAAAACAGCAGAATGTTAAAATTAACCAACAGGCCAATGGATTTTACATACACATGAAGCTGTGTTATACTGCATCAGACCATTGGTCCATCAATGTCAGTATTATCTACTCAGCAGCTCCCTGTGATATCACGCAGAGGTCTTTCACGTCACCTAGTACCTGATCCCGTTAACTGGAAATGCCAAGGAATGAACCTGGGACCTTCTGCATGCAAAGCAGATGCTCTACCACTGAGCCAGGCCCCCTCCCAAGAGATTCAAGTCAATATACAGTTGATACGTGAATGTTGATATATGAATTCAGAATGGCAAAGGGCCATCTAACACCAGGCAGCTTTCACACAGGCTCTATGTCGAGGTGGCACAGAAATTGTCTAAATAAATAAATATTACAGAAAAGCAAAGGGGTGAGGAAGATGTTAGCATATGTGCAAGGACCTGATCCCAATTCTGATCTCATTGCTCTCTTGAAAAAAAAATCAAACCTATCACTCATTATTTTCATACCACTTTATCTTTCCTCATGTGGAACTTTTATATTACTTTAACACAATGGCAATGTTGTTTTTGTATCCCTTCTTTATATGTGGCACAAAACACACAAACGTCATAGAGACAGCGTGAAATGGCATAAAATGACATAAAAGAAACAAGTAAATTAGAAATAACAGTAACAACTATGGATTATAAGAATCCAGGGTAGAGTTTTGCTTGAGCAAAGGGACTTCCCCACCTCATCCTTCCATCTGTAGCCTCTTGGCCTCCTGACAAGATGCTCCAGAAGGTTAGGAGACCCTCTTGGATGGCATTTTACATGGCATGAGGACTGTACCGTGTGTGTGTGTTGAGAGGGGGGGGAATCACAACTTCACTGCCAGAGGATGTAGTGATGGCCACAGGCATAGATAGCTTTAAAGGGGACTAGATGGATTAATGGAGGATAGGTCTACCAGTGGCTACTAGCCATGGTGACCAAAGGGAACCTCCATATTCAGAGGCAGCAAACCTCTGTGCCAGGAGGCAATATCAACGGAAGGTCTTGGCCTCAACAGAAGGTCTTGAGAGCCAGCACGGTGTAGTGGTTAAGAGCCATGGTCTGGAGCAGTGAACTCTGATCTGGGGAACCAAGCTTGATTCCCCACTCCTCCACATGAGGGGCGGAGGCTAATCTGGTGAACTGGATTTGTTTCCCCACTCCTCCACATAAAGACAGCTGGGTGACCTTGGGCTAGTCACACACTCTCAGCCCCACCTACCTCACAGGGTGTCTGTTGTGGGGAGGGGAAGGGAAGGTGATTGTAAGCCAGTTTGAGTCTTCCTTAAGTGGTAGAGAAAGTCAGCATATGAAAACCAACTCTTCTTCTTCTCTGTGCCCTGCTGTTGGCCCTCCAGAGTAACTCGTTGGCTACTGTGTGAGACTGGATACTGGACTGGATGGACCAGCAGGTAGGGTTGCCAGCCTCAAGGTGGTGGCTGGATATTTCCTGCTATTACAACTGATCTCCAGGTGATAGAGAAAATGGAGAAAATGGCCACTTTGGCCATTGGACTCTATGGCACTTAGTCCCTCCCCTCCCCAAAGCCTGCCCTCCTCAGACTCCACCCGCAAAATCTCCATGCAATTCCCATCCCAGAGCTGGCCACCCTACCAGCAGGGTTCTCAAGTTCTTATGTTATTTTCCCCACCCTAAAAGTGCCTCCCACTTGCTCAGGAGGGCGTTTTGATCCATGCCATAAATAGAATCTCTGATCAGTTTGTTTTTACACTCCAGAGAGAACAGCGAGGTTTTCCAGCAGAACAACACTTGGCTCTTTCGTCCATCGTAGCCCAGATTTCCCCTAGAAACAAAACGCAAACCCTTTGCTAGGCACGCCAGCTCTGCTTTCAGATTTATTCCATTCTCTAAAAATGACACCGAATGTGCTCCCTTTCAAAGGAACCCTTGAAAACCTCTGTTCCGAAGATATCCATTAGTTCAGGGGGATTGCCAAACGCAGCTTGGCGAGAGCGTATCTGATAGGGAAGAGCAATTGAGTGGGTATAATGAGTCTGACAAATAGAAGGGGCCACCAAAATCCAGAGGCTCGCAGCGAAGAAGTTTAATATGCAGGTCATCAAGGAGAGGAGAGAGAATTGGACAACTTGAAGGGCAAATCATGCCAGCATTGTGCGCAACCCACTGAGCACAAATGACAACTATACCCAAAGACAACACTCATGTGCACCGATCTACTGTATAATTCCCAGACACCGTAAAAGAAACGTAAACAACCTTGCTGTGCGTTTGCATGCATTCAGGGGAATGGGGGGGCAGTGCTAGAGGACATTTTCACAAGCCATTATTTAATTTATTCACAAGGTCGATTTGCAAACGGCATTCAAATGTTTTGGGGAATATGTCGAGAGCATTGGGTGTTTTTTTTATTTCATGGTATTGAGGTAACATCTCATTATATTAGTTTAATGTGAAGGGAGTACAATGGGAAAGTCACTGTGGTGGTGTTGTGCTGGGCTAAATAGATAGGACATATTTGCAGGGCCGTAAAGGGAAAGATTTATAGGCTGGAATTTGTATTTATGGGTGAGAGTCCCAAGTGTACGGAACTGAGCATTCCGCCTATTCGGACTCCAAAGGAAATGGAACCTTTTATTACTTTCTAAATAACCAAATATTAGAGACATAAACAGCAAGATCATTTGTTTGTTATGGTTCTCTACTATTGTTGAGACTAACAGCAAAGGAAAATGTTTACACCAGGATTTTCCCCCTCCTCTGGACCAACACTTTATTATGGAAAGTTACTTTTCTTAGTGCAGCCTATACTAGCTGGCTGAAGAGATTGGATGCCCATACTGAATATTCCACTTGGTAGCCCACTAGAAATGTGGTGCTAGATGCTCCAAATCAAGACCATTACAAACAAACGTCAAATAAATTTCCCAGCACCATAGGGTTGCCAACTTCCAGGTACCAGCTGGAGATCTGCTGCTATTACCACTGATCTCCTGCCAATGGAGATCAGTTCCCCTGGAGAAAATGGCTGCTTTGGCAATTGGACTCTATGGCATTGAAGTCCCTCCCCAAACCCCACCCTCCCCAGGCTTCGGTCCCAAAACTTCCTGCTAGTGGTGAAGAGGGACCTGGCAACCCTACCAATAGAGATCAGTTCACCTGGAGAAAATGGCCACTTTGACCATTGGACTCTATGGCATATAAGTCCCCTCCCCAAACCTCGCCCTCCACAGGCTCCATCCCCAAACCTCCCACTGGTTGCCAAGAGGGACCTGGCAACCCTACAGCACTGGCATTCACAGCAAATATTTTCTTTACCCTTCCTGTAGAAGCACTTCTTATTTTTCTCCCTCTGTTTCCAAAGGACAGCTCATCCAGCATTTTCAGTGGGCACACAAAATGTTTAGGTGGGTTTAGGTTCTTAACTTGCAGAATGGAGCTCAGTGATTAGGTTTGCTAGGTCCCTCTTCACTACCAGCGGGAGGTTTTGGGGGGTGGAGCCTGAGGTGGGCAGGGTTTGGGGAGGGAAGGGACTTCAATGTCATCTAGTCCAATGGCCAAAGTGGCTATTTTCTCCAGGTGAACTGATCTCCAGGCTGGAGATCAGTTGTAATAGCAGGAGATCTCCAGCTAGTACCTGGAAGCTGGCAAGCCTGTCAGTGATGCTATTACATAATTACCCTCAGGGTCTAAACAAGTTGATAGAAGGTATGTTTTAATTTGAAATGAATTATGTAAAGAATAGTGACTATATCCCGTTCTGAATTATATATGAAATATTCCTGAAATGTATTTATATTTATAGAGAAGCGGATATCTTCCGATATTGTCAATGCTACTGTGTTACAAGCTGATGAAAGCAGATTGAAACGTGTTTTATCCGGAAAGTGCGTACTTGTAACATGCGGCCACAGATGGATTCCTATGTGAACATAGCAAGATAACATATTCCTTCGGGAATTCCCGCACGAATCAACTGGATAAAACCGCTTGGACTATCCATCCTGCAAGAGGGATTCTAGCGTTTAAGACTCCAGTCGGAGTACTACATATCTCAAAGCAGAGAACTTTATTTTCGGAACGGTGAACTTTATTCTATGCCCATTTGAATCTTAATGTGATTATGGATATATGAAGTGAACATTCCTAACAGTAATTGTTTTCTTATGTAATTGATATAAGCTTTATTATTTGTGAAATGTACTACTATTAAGGCACCTTATTGGGTCTATATTGATTTTTTTCAGAATAGTGATAGTATTATCGAGAGCAAGAGTGCTGTTCTTTAGGACTGAGTACCTGGAAGCTGGCAACCCTATCAGTGATACTATTACATAATTACACAAATAACGTGTTTTTGGTCCAAGTCTTCTTCCAGATTTCATCCTGAGTGAAGGGATGGCGACAACCTCACTCATAAGCTTCTGACTGCTTGCTTCAGAGTAATTGTATTGGACATGCTGAGAATCGCTGCAGAAACGGTTTGCTTGTAACCTTACAAAGACTGCTATTTTTTTCATAGAGAGGCTTTGTCCCAAAGGGCTTGCTCTTTCCATATATGCACACGCTGTTGAGGGTTTTTTTTAGTAGGACATCAAATGAAAGCATTTTATAGCAGAACTCTGAAAGTGTAAACATTTTTTCAGCTGGGAAACTGGAAACCATAAAATGTCAGACAACCATAGTTTTCAGCCTTGCTGCCTGAAAGGAAATAATTTGGTTCGTTAGCTATGATGCCAATTAAAAACCAATTTTGTATATTATGTATTTATGTCCCATACACATTTGAAATATGAATTGGTCAGTGAAATCCTAAGGGTAATACACCCAAAAATAATGTTAAGGAAGGCTTTCAAAAACTTTTGGGGGCGGAGCCTGAGGAGGGCGGGGTTTGGGAAGGGGAGGGACTTCAATGCTATGGAGTCCAATTGCCAAAGTGGCCATTTTCTCCAGGGGAACTGATCTCTGTCGGCTGGAGATCAGTTGTAATAGCAGGAGATCGCCAGCTAGTACCTGGAGGGTGGGAACTCTAAACATTATGCCCTGCTGTGGTCCCTCTCCTCCCCAAACCCTACCTGTCCCAGGCTCCACCCAAATATCTCCAGGAATTTTCCTATCTGTAGTTGGCAAACCTACCAGGATAGCAGAGGGGAAGGGCCCCAAACAGTCCTGTCACCAACCTGCCCCACCTGTAGCATCAGAGTCTACCTTGGTGAATATCAGCTCTGTGATGAGCCCTGTTAAGCCCTCATCCTTCCTCACTCCCCATGGAGCAAGGATAATGGGGTTGCCAACCTCCAGGTGGTAGCTGGAGATCTCCCGATATTACAATACGACAATACAATACCGTTATTGGCATCTTCCCGATATTACGACTGATCTCCAGGTGAAAGATCAGTTCACCTGGAGAAAATGGTCACTTTGGAAAGTAGGCTCCATGGCATTATACCCCACTGAAGTCCCTCCCCTCCCCAAACCCTTAGGCTCCACCGTCAAAATCTCCAGGTATTTCCCAACCCTGAGCTGGCAACCCTAAAGGGCAAGGAGGGGAGGTGGCATCTTCCTGCTTCCAAGCACTGCAAATGGGTGGTGGCTTCCATGCCCTGACAGAAGTTTTCAATGGAGGCTCTGCTCCGTGTGCCCCAGCGACTACCTGGAGGTTGGCAACCCTACTAACGCTCAAGTGTGGAGTGGGATCACCATCAGACAGGGCCTTTTTGACAGCAGCACCAAGGCTTGATTCCTCACTCCTCCACATGAAGCCAGCTGGGTGATGTTGGGCTAGTCACAGCTCTCTCAGCTTTACCTACCTCACAAGGTGTCTGATGTGGAGAGAGGAAGGGAAGGATATTGCAAGCTGGTTTGAGTCACCCTTAAGTAGTAGAGAAGGTCGGCATATAAAAACCAACTCCTTCTTCTTCTTCTTCTTCTTCTTCTGTATTATGCATGCAGACAAAGGACATGTGGGGATTACACTGGTATCCTCTGCATGTTTACCCAGAAGTAAATCCCCTGGTATCCAGTGGCTCTTCAAGTGTGCATAGTATTATAGTGCTACACTGATAAAACTTTGGGGTTTAAAGGAGACCACCCCAGGATAGTTGCTGGTTGAAAAAAAATCTGCAGATAATGTTAATCAAGAGCGAGTGATTGCCATATAAAAGGGGGATTTTCACTGAAAGGCTCCCGCTTTAGTTTGCCTCGATTCAACCTCAACTGAAATTTACATCTCGCTTCTGTAACCATTTGGGCTCTGCAAAGAGGGGAGAAAGAGTCCCTTTTATGCTGATGAGCAAAAGGGGGGTAGAAATCGCAGATGGAAAGGAGAAGAAAAGCTCTGATAACCATAGGAACCCCGAAGCTGGAGTGTGCTCAATTAATTAAAGCTGTTAAAAATAAAGAAAAAGTGAGCAGTCTCTCTGGGCAGATATTTAAACGCTGGTAATAAAATATCACCACTGTTCCCACTACGGCGGCTTTTTGAGATGCTCATTGAAAAGACTTCAATTACAAAGTAACAATTTTCTATTGTTCAGAGTTGCCACTATTCTCTTTTTTTTATTGATGTCATAAAGTAGGTATTTATGAGAGCAGGTTATTAAGATCAATAGTATAAATGGAACACCTAATTTGGTCTTTTTCAGGCCGGCACAAAGCATTCCTCGGGTGGAATCCGCAAGAATAAAAGGTGACTGGTTACTGTCAGTTAACCCTAAGCCAAATGCAAAGAGCTCACCCTATTAACAATGAGTCATTTTTACATGTTCCTTAGATCTAAAACCATCTTGTCCCTAAGTAGCCTTTTATATAGAAACTGGAATTCATAGCAGGACGGGATTTGTCACACTTATAACTCCCAGGTATTAAAACTCGGGGATTTTTATTTTCAAATTTAAGATGGAGAAGATTTCGTTTTTCAAAGACCATTTACTTAAGACTTTTCGAAAGTGTGATCCTTCTTTCTCTGGGGGAGAAAACTGGAAGGAGGGAAAGGAATTATAAAACAAAAGGAATATGATTATTTAGGAAATTTGGATTCTTAAATGACTGAGATGTTAGTCCGGATGGGGCAAAGGACTTATCGTGGTAGAGATCTCATGTGAGTGGCGTCATTCTGGATAAGTATGTGCATAGAAGTGAAGGCAGCTTCCTTGAATAAAGTACACTGGCAATGTGGAAATCCCTAGTCATGGACGTTGCCACACTGACTTCTGTCACTGAGTTTATCCAATATTGTGTGTGTGTTAAGTGCCGCCAAGTCGGTTCCGACTCATGGCGACCCTATGAATCAACGTCCTCCAAAATGTCCTATCTTTGACAGCCTTGCTCAGGTCTTGCAAATTGAGGGCTGTGGCTTCCCTTATTGAGTCCGTCCATCTCTTGTTGGGTCTTCCTCTTTTCCTGCTGCCCTCAACTTTTCCAGGCATGACTTATACAACATTAGATAGCTCAAAAGAGGTTCCTGTTCATGCTTCTGTTGGCTATAACCAATTTGAGTCTGGTTTACTCAAAGATGTGCCTCTTCCCATATATACCTTCTCATACACTATCAGCGTATTCCAGACTTCTGAGGACAAAAGTCCTCAGGAGGCCAGGAAGGTTCTGCACTGGCGTTGGGGCTACTTATGTCACCGTAAGGAGGTTTTTAAGCAGAGGCTAGATGGCCATCTGTCAGCAATGCTGATTCTACGTCCTTAGGCAGTTCATGAAAGGGAGGGCACCTTGGCCAACTTCTGGGCATGGAGTAGGGTTCACTGGGGTGTGGGGGGAGTAGTTGTGTATTTCCTGCATTGTGCAGGGGGTTGGGCTAGATGACCCTGGTCGTCCCTTCCAGCTCTATGATTCTATGATTCATAGACATCAGTGTGCTGCCAGAAAAATGTACATGTAAGACCTAGTTGATTTGGATCTGAAAGCCAAAGATAATTTCATTTAGATGAGTCATCCTTCCAAGGCTAACAAACAAATTGTATTCAAGTCAGATCCTGAAACTTTCTGAATGCATGTTCTAAAGTATGCTCTCTGTTCCTGTGAGGTACCAGCAATGCCTATTGGACATCCCTGCTGACCTGCTTGAAGTGAACATGCCCTAGACTTCATCTATTGCTCCCTTTCATATTTTGTTTGTTTGCTGAAGTATTTATGTCCCACTGCTTCATGTATCGCTCTCAAGGCAACTTCCAACAAATGTTAAAATACACAAAAACAATAAAAGAACAATAATGTAATAAAACTGTCAGTGGACTGAATTCAAAGTTGCCATTAAGATCTAAGAATGCACAACACAACCATCACAAAGCCATATGAAACCATCATATGGACCCCTTTGCTTCCTATTGCTGGGAAAGCTTATTAATGAACTTTTCATTAAGGGGCCCATTAACCTGGCAAGGAATCAAGAGTTCCTCAGAGCACAGTTTGAAAGCTTGGTCCAAGTTATCTGGGACTCCGCTTAGGCTGGGATTCTGCTATGAGTAACCGCTTTGAAAAGCATAACTACTGCTCATAATAGCAGCTGAGCTTAAAGAGAAAGTTCTGAAATCCATATCGGACATACACAAACAATGGTTTTCTGATCTCTGAGATGGGTGCTATAGTTCAATAATAATGTTCAGCTTAAGGACCATACCATCTAAGTTGGTTCATAGCCAGGGTTGCCAGGTACCCCCTGGCCACCAGCGGGGGATGGAGGGTTGCCAGATCCAGGTTGGGAAACTCCTGGAGATTTGGAGACGGAACCTGGGGAGGACAGGGACCTATGGTGGTCTCACCATAGATGTGTACAGGGGCAATATGATAGCAGTTTTATTCTCAAGAAACAGAGAATACAACTGCTGCTATCCTGGGGCACATCCCGGGGTAGGGAGTTCCACAATTTAACTATGCATTGTGTGAAGAAATACATCCTTTTATTTGTTTTGAATGTCTCACCCTCCAGCTTTAGCAGATGACTTCGTGTTCTAGTATTATGGAAGAAGGAGAAAAGCTCCTCCCTGTCCACTGTCTCCATACTATGCATAATTTTATAGATCTCTATCATGTGTCCCCTTAGCCGCCTTCTTTCCAAGCTAAGCAGCCCTAAGCGTTTTAACCGCTCCTCATAGGACAGTTGCTCTAGCCTTTTGATCATTTTGGTTGCTGTTTTCTGCATCTTCTCAAGTTCTGCAATATCCTTTTTTAGGTGTGGTGACCAAGTGTGATCTCAACATAGATTTGTACAAGGGCAATATGATATCAGCAGTTTTATTCTCTACCCCTTGTCTAATTATGGCCAGCATGGACTTTGCCTTTTTCACAGCAGCCACACACTGGGTTAACATCTTCGAGTGATCCGCTACCACCCCAAGATCCCTTTCTTCATCTGTCGCTGCCGGCACTGGTCCCATCAGTGTCTATGTGAAGTAGGGATTTTTTTGCCCTAATATGCATCATTTTAAACTTTCTCACATTGAATCTGATTTGTCATTTTAATGCCCATTCCTCCAGTTTGAAGAGATCCTTTTGGAGCTCTTCATGGTCCAAGTGGTTTGTTTTAACCACTCTAAATAATTTGGTGTCATCTGCAAACTTGGCTGCCTCCAAAGTCTAACTTGCAAAGCAGCAATGTTCTCTAGGGGAATTGATCTCTGTAATCTGGACATGAGGTGTTATTCCTCGGGGATGCCCAGGTCCCACCTGGAGCCTGGCATCCCTATTCATACCAGTCTGTGTAAGGAAGGTGGACCAGCATCACTGAAACAACCCCAAGATGTCTTAGAGAAGAAGATTAGAAAATGCTAAAATAGGTGGCTATTGTATTTGGGCATAATTATCACGCGTCTCCTCCTGCAGGAGTACTTTAGTGGAGGGAAACCCATTATTTCATTGTATCTGTCTGTCAATCGATCTATCTGTCTTTCAAGATGTGACCTGGGAAAAGGTCTTCATGTCTGTCACATTATGATGAGTACAATGGAGACAAACGGATTCATGAAATGCTTTAGGCCTTTCATTCTGTGAGGCCTGAATTGCCTCCACTTAATTGGGAATGTGGCTTTCTTATTATAAAGAGCCTGCTACTTTACAGCATTTGTTCCCATACTCTTGCTGTTCTCCAGGGAGCCTTTCGCAAGTGAGAAATCAGCTCATGGATGAGCTGACCAGATCCCTCTTCCACCAGCCTCTATACGTTTCCTGACGAATATCCCATCAGGGGGAAATCCTGGTAAATCTTTTTGTTTTGTTTTGGGTAAAGTCAAAACAAAAACAAATGGGGGCTTCAGGGACCTAGCCCATCACAAAGTTTTAATTATACTAATTTAAGAAGGGAAGGAAATAAATATCAATGGGACATCAGGGAGCTCGTTTGCTTTGGATGAAACATGTTCGTCTCCCCCCCTCCCCGGCTTACCTGGAGATTAGCCTTGGGTGCTCAAACTTACTGAGCCCTTTCCTGAGATGCTCATAGCACTTCACATTCTGGTTAATCCTTACAACAGTCCTTTAAGGTAAGCTGGTATGATCATTGCCCTCCTGTGTGTGTAAAGTGCCGTCAAGTCGCAGCCGACTTATAGAGACCCCTGGTGAGGTTTTCAAGCCAAGTGATTATACTGACGTGGTTTGTCATCACCTTCCTCTGCAGAGTCTTCCTTGGAAGTCCCCCTTCCAAGTACTGACCCAGCTTAGCTGCCAAGGTCTGACAGGATAGGGCTGTACTATACCATTCCACTTCCCATTACCCTCCTGTGTGTGTGTAAAGAGTTCTGCAGGGCCTGTAAAACAGAGCTATTCTACCAGCCATGGATGTCATAAATAATGGCCTCCCCCTGCCCACCCCATTTTTCTGTTGGATAAGGGGGGGTTGGTCTGTACCTGACTTATCGGCAAGCTCAATTTTTGCACCATCTATTGTTAGGTTGTGTTTTTAGCTTGCGGATGTATAGTTGTAAAGATTTTAGATTATTATGGTTGTGTGTTATTTTTATGTTGTAACTCTCCCTGAGCCTGTTTTTTCCAGGGAAGCCAAGTCAAAAGCCTAAGAAATAGACAGACAGAGAGACAGACAGACGTGTGTGTGTGTGTGTTAAGTGCCGTCAAGTTGCTTCTGACTCATGCCGACCCTATGAATGAAAGTCCTCCAAAATGTCCTATCTTTGACAGCCTTGCTCAGATCTTGCAAATTGAAGGCTGTGGCTTCCTTTATTGAGTCAATCCATCTCTTGTTGGGTCTTCCTCTTTTCCTGCTGCCCTCAACTTTTCCTAGCATGACTGTCTTTTCCAGTGACGATAGATAGATAGATAGATAGATAGATAGATAGATAGATAGATAGATAGATAGATAGATAGATAGATAGATAGAGTACCGTCAAGTTGCAGTCGACTTATGGCAACCCCTTATGGGGTTTTCAAGGCAAGAGACTAACAGAGGTGGTTTGCCAGTGCCTTCCCTCTGCATAGCAACCCTAGTATTCCTTGGTGATCTCCTATTCAGATAATAACCAGGGCTGACCCTGCTTGGCTTCTGAGATCTGAAGTGATTGGGCTATACTATACCATTCCACATCCCATTACCCTCTTACAGTATCACAAAGGTGGGAAAGGGAATGATTCATGATGGGCTTGCCTGGCGATACAAATGGAAAATAGGTGGGTTACGGTGATGCACCAAACAGATGAACACCATGAAGCTGTTTTATACTGAGTCAGACCACTGGTCGGTCAAGATCAGTATTGTCTTCACTGACTGGCAGTGGCTCTCCAGGGTCTCAGGAAAAGGCCTTTCACATCACCTACTACCTCATCCTTTTAGCTGAAGATGCCAGGGACTGAACCTGGGACACCAAGCAGATACTCTACCACAGTTCCATCCACGCTATGAAGTTGCCTTACTCTGTGTCAGATTTCTATATATTCAGACAGGAAAGGGTTCTCTAGCGTGTCACAAGCAAGCTTCTTTCCTAGTCTTGCTCCTTGAAATCTTTTAACTGAAGATTGAGCATGCAGGGCTTTGTATATACAAATCCCGAGCTCTACCAGTGAGTTATGGTGTCTCCCCCCATCAAAAGCTGAGATGAGATTCAAACCAGGGTACCACAGCCTTTTCCCCAATACGCTAGAGTCCCTTTCCCTGTGCTAATCTGGTTTGATGGAGTGTAAGCAATCAGTAGATCATGAGTGAAAGAAGTAAGAGATTAACAGTCCAATTCTAAACAGTGTTACATCATCAAGGATTTAGAAGGGTGTAACTCAGTAATACATGCAATTTTGATTGACCTATTCTGTTTTACCATTTAGTTTCATTTCCAACATAGGGTGAGAAAAGCAGCATCATGCTTGACTGCAGAAGATTTAGCAGATGCTTTGGAGTGAGTGGGGAGCTTTGGATATTCGTTCTCTTGCACTCCAAAATGTCTCACTGGGCTGGTTTTCCCACAGAGTTCAGTGCAGATCTAGGATATGTACAATGCTTTCCTGAGCTGAGTCCCACACTTCTAAGCCCATGATTTAGGATCTGTTTAGGACTGCACTATCAGACATCTGAAAAGTAGAGTTGTCTATTGATACTCCCATTAAGTCTTTACATAACACAAGGCGTCCAATATAGAATCATAGAGTTGGAAGGAACCACCAGGATCATCTAGCCCATCCCCCTGCACAATGCAGGAAATTCACAACTACCTCCCCCTCACACTCCCAGTGACCCCTACTCCATACCCAGAAGATGGTCAAGATGCCCTCCTTCTCATGATCTGCCTAAGGTCATAGAATCAGCATTGCTGACAGATGGCCATCTGTGTGTGTGTAAAGTGCCTTCAAGTCGCAGCCAACTTATGGCGACCACTTTTTGGGGTTTTCATGGCAAGAGACTCACAGAGGTGGTTTGCCAGCTCCTTCCTCTGCACAGCAGCCCTGCTATTCCTTGGTAGTCTCCCATCCAAATACTAACCAGGGCTGACCCTGCTTAGCTTCTGAGATCTGACGAGATCAGGCTAGCCTGGGCCATCCAGGTGAGGGTGATGGCCATCTAGCCTCTGCTTAAAAACCTCCAGGGAAGGAGAGCTCACCACCTCCCGAGGAAGCCTGTTCCACTGAGGAACTGTTAGCATATTCTTCCTAATGTTTAGACAGAAACTCTTTTGATTTAATTTAAACCCTTTGGTTCTTGTCCAACTTTCTGGGGCAACAGAAAACAACTCGGCACCATCCTTGGAATTAAATTAAAGCAAGGTTGTTATGGAAGCTCATCCTGAGCAGGAAGAGAAGGAAATTACCTGGAGCTTAGAATCATAGAATTATAGAGTTGGAAGGGACCACCAGGGTCATCTAGTCCAACTCCCTGCACAATGCAGGAAATTTACAACTACCTCCCCCCCACACACCCCCAGTGACCCCCACTACATGCCCAGAAGATGGTCAAGATGCCCTCCCTCTCATCATCTGCTTAAGGTTATAGAATCAGCATTACTGACAGATGGCCATCTAACCTCTTCTTAAAAACCTCCAGGGAAGGAAAGTTCACCACCTCCAGAAGAAGCCTGTTCCACTGAGGAACCGCTCTGTCAGAATTTTTTTCCTAATGTCTAGACGGAAACACTTTTGATTTAATTTTAACCCCTTGTTTCTGGTCCGACCTTCTGGGGCAACAGAAAACAACTCAGCACCCTCCTCTATGTGACAGCCCTTCACCGGCACCCATGCTAAAACTGGTAGCTAGTTCTTCATTTACAATGTCACCCAATTGCTGCCCATGGAAGCAGTGGATTTCCAAAGAGACCCCAGCAAGTCCAGTCCTCAATAAGATTGGGCTGGCAGAAGAACCTAAATGGAATCTCATAATCTTCTTGACATTTCAAAAGCCTATCTACAGGTTTTCATTGCAAACACATTTTCTGTTCAATACACCAGGGCTTCTCATATGGCAGAGGTCATTTACATAGCTTGCAAGCCATCAATTTAGCCTAAAGTGGTTTACCTAAAGTTTTAGGGATAACCACATAATGACGGTTACATCTTCTTCTTCTTCAGAATAATTATTATGTCAAAAAGTTCAGTTCTAGCTTCAGTTTGGACAGCTAAATGACTTAGATATATCCTAGAATTGTCACCACTGATTATGGATGAAATTCAGGAGGCAGAGTGAAAGCACTCTGTCTATAAGATGATTAACTAGCTCAGGTGGACTTATTAAAAAGAAAACTGTTACTTTTTTGAGAGAGAGAGATCCTGGTTAACATTATTCATTTGGTTCAGTATTCTGGCTCCATCCTTTTGAGTGTTGACATTGACAAGGGTTTTGACAAGCTAAAGTAGATTTACTGTATTTTTGAAGAATTCTGATTGACGTTGAGCATTTTATGGGCATAATTTGGTTTCTCTGTCCTTGACTATTGGATACTTGATGCTAGTTCACACATGTCGCACATCATTCCTTTATACTTGATGATAACTGCAGGGAACTTCATCATACTGCAGAATGGGGTTGTCAGACCCCTGCCAGGGGTGGGGGATCCTCTCCTTTGGGGTGCCTCCCCCAGGAACTGCTCAGCCTGTCAACGAGGCGACTGCTACTAGCGACACATTGACGTCACTTCTGGTGCTTAACGGAAGTGAGGTCATCATGTCACCAGTGAGGCAGTGATGCTCTGGTATTTGGCCAAAAACTCTACAGTAAAAATGGCTTCTACCATAGAGTTTTTTACCAAATACCAGTGAGCGCTGGAAGTGATGTTGATGCTTCACGGGTGACAGAGGACTAGGACTCAGTTTGCTGGAGATACGTTTCCCCCATCTCTCACCAATTGCTAGGGGATACCTGGCAACCCTACTGCAGACCAACGTGGCTACCCACCTAAAACTGAATCATAAACCATCTCTGAATCTGTTTGGCATGCAGAAGGTCTCAGTTTTAATCCTCAGCATCTACAGTTAAAGAGATCAGGTAATATGGGATGTGTAAGAACTGAGCCTGAGACCTTGGAGAGCTGCTGCCACAGTGGGTAAAACTAACCTTGAGAGACCAAAAGTGTGACTCAGTATGAGGCAGTTTCATGTGTATAAGTGGGCCCAGTAACCATTCTGCTTGTGCTGCAGCTGCCTGAATGTGAATCATCTTCAAAAGAATGAGGACTGAGAAGAAAAATGAAATGCCACTGTCTGTAGCATCAGTCGTTGCCTCTGGGCCCACAGAGAGATGGCAGATAAGAGGGTAATAACAAGGTTGTGGAGCCACTCAGGAAGGGGACCCACTGAAGACATCTTGCCCAGGGCCATTTACGCAGGGGAAATTTGCATTGGGTTTGCCGCTCTGCAGATGCACTGTTTTCTGATCCGAATTCTCAAAACTGTATGCATGGGGGCTTTTTGCCCCAAATATTGTTTTTGTTCTAAAGTGTTATTTTAGCAAAAATAATAATAATAGAAAAGCTAAAATAGTTAATGGATATGAAGGGGGGAACATCCGGCTCCATTCCTGAGATGTTAACACTCTCTGCTGAAACTGACTAGAGAGACCAGAGAGGATACCTATGAGGTGTGGGGGAGGGGGGACAGCTGCCTCTGTTCCCGAGACCTTTACACTCTCTGCTGAAACTGATTAGAGAGACCAGAGAGGACGCCTAGGCGGCATTGGGAGGACGGACAGCCACCTCCATTCCCAAGATGTTAAAACTCACTGCAGAAACTGACTAGAGAGACTAGAGAGAGCACCTATGAGGCACCAGGAAAGGGGGGGCAGCCGGTTCCATTCCTGAGATGTTAATACTCACTGCGGAAACTGGTTAGAGAGACCTGAGAGGTCGCCTATGAGCTGTGCAGGGAAGGGACCTTACTGCCAAAACTGACCAAAATGGCTTCTCTGGGAGGGGTTGGATGATGGATGGATAAGTGAGAAAGGGTGGGGGAAGAGAAACCCGAAGTTAAGCCTATTCACAGAAATTGCCTCAATTAGGTTCGCTTTTGGGATTGAGGCAAAATTTAAAATCATGACTAAAAAGGTTCCTGAAAACGTGGGACAAGTGTGCGTCGGCTGCAACCTTCTGAAGGTTGGAAAAATCATGAATAATCCAAACGAAGCCCCAAAGCAGTCCTGTGGGGATCGCGTAGCTACGTAACCAAGCATAAATGGCCCAAGAGTCAGACAAAATCAAGATCTGGCCCTCCTCTCAAGCACACAGCAAGAAAGGATTATTTGAATGGGCTCTATGATTTAGTTATCTTTATATTTCATGCTTCCAGTCTTTGGGATAGGGCAGGACCCATGTTTAAATCAATGGTAAACAAATACATGTGCTTCACATCTAGGCGAAGGTCATTAAATATACACAGCTAATTTTACTAATTTCCATAATCCCAACAGAAAACAAAGAGAACTATCCATGCACTGTATTTTATCATCTAGTCAAAGAATAATTACTAAATTATTATACAGCAGAGTCAAAAATTAACATATATGGCTACTGTAAATCTTTTAAATTACACCTTTGCCTAGATTTTTAACACTTCCATTAAAATCTATCTGTCTGCCCAGGTTCATCACTTTCGTCTCTTAGCACTGTTAGGAAATTTGGCGAGAGGAAAAGAAATAAAATTACAATAAAAGAGGACTACATTGTAGAACATTTGTAATTAAAATGATTTGCTTGCTCCAAAGTGCCGTGTGAAGGGAGCCTCAAGCCTTTCAAAGGCCCAAATTTTATATGCAGCATGTTCCATGTGCATCAGTATTTCTCGCGCTTTGAATATCTGAGGCATGCTTTATTTTTGTTCACAGTTAAAACTGGAGGCTCGTGTCACTCATATACTGAGCCCAGGGAAGCCTGTACCCTAGGGTTGCCAACGTCCAAGTGGCAGCTGGAGATCTCCTGCTAGTACAACTGCTCCCCAGCCGATAGAGATCAGTTCACCTGGAGAAAATGGCCACTTTGGCCATTAGACTCTATGGCATTGAAGTCCCTCCCCTCTCCAAACCCCACCCTCATCAGGCTTCGCCCCATAATCTCCAGGTATTTCCTAACCCAGAGCTGACAACCCTACTGTACCCTCTGCCTCTGCAGAAGTCATTTCTCATGAACCTGCCATACACTCAATTAGGAAATTTAACCAAATTGCTGTGATACAGTAGTTAAAACAAACAAACAGCAAACAAGCTCAAATTTTTTACAGTCACTTATGTTTTATAAAGTGAATAGTGCAATAAATACTTTTATACTCTTTACACAATTTACACAACCCCTCGGCGTTCCGTTTGAATTTATATCTACCAACTCGCTTTGGGATTTGTATTTGTGATCTTGGTGGTCTCTTCTATTCTCTGTGAAAGATTTTTATAGCTTCGTTTGAGGCTTGTGTAAATTGTGTAAAGAGTATAAAAGTATTTATTGCACTATTCACTTTATAAAACATAAGTGACTGTAAAAAATTTGAGCTTGTTTGCTGTTTGTTTTGCTATACACTCAATTAGAACATTGGTCTCTATGTATTTGTTTGAGATATTTTTACCCCGCTTGGGGATCCAAATCAGCTTGTAAAAATAAATTTTATATTAACACAGCATAAAAACCCCTAAAGAGTACAGTGTTCTGAGCTTGTTGTTGATACACTGGGCTAGATGATTCAAGGCCAATACTGACAAATAGCAAGGGAAGAGCCAAGGGCCAAGAGCTCTTTGGTTCCTGCCCATTGGTTCATACTAATGGCTTGTGCCTCTGGCCATAACCAGACATTCATTCATTCATACATTCATTCATTCCCCCCTTTTCCCCACTGTGGACCCGAAGAAACTTACAAACATACCTAAGTATAATTTAAATGATCAATTTAAACAAATACAATACAAATAAATTTTAAAGCAAAAAACCACATCCTATGCAGATTCTAGATTGTGGGCCAGTTTATTTAGGGGCCTGTGACCAAGAGAACGTTGGATCTTAAGGGGGGGGGTGTGGCTCAGTGGTAGACCATCTACTTGGCATGCAGAAGGTCCCAGGTTCCGAATCCCCTGCATCTCCAGTTAGAAGGATCAGGTAGTGGCACTGGCAGGTAATGTGAAAGATCTGTAACTGAGACCCTGGAGAGCTGTATCCAGTCTGAGGAGAAAATGTCAGCCTTGGTGGACCAATGGTCTTATTCAGTATAAGGCAGCCTCTTGGGTCCATGGGTCCATCTTGCCCTTTAGGCTTGCATGTCACACCAGCAGTCAGGAAGGAAAATAAAAGCCCTGCCTTGTTTCTAGACACACACACCCCACACACACACACCTGTTGGGTACAATAGAACCTCTGGTTGTAACCAAGCTTTATACCTGCAGACAGGAAAGGAAAGGGTGGAGATCAGGAAACATTCCATCTCCCATGGCAATGATTTTCTCTTCTTTTCTTGCTTGTCATCATTTCTAGAGATTTGTGTTCCTACCCCTACCAAAAATATCATCCGTCTGTTTGAAACTGATTTCTCAGAGAAAGGAATTCCAGATCCATCCCAATATTTTGCTTAAGATGAAATTCAGCAGCAAACCTTATCAAATTTTTCCCCCGGTGTGAAATGATTCTTCACCATCCCTGGTCTTCCTACAGCATAGTTCGACTAACCCACCCATTAAATCCAAGTGAAATCAACTTTAGGGATTCGTGCACACAGTATTTACACATGCGCAAGACTAGGGTTATTTCCAGGCATGCCATCAAAGGGGAGGGTCATCTTAGATTTGCATACAAGTTACAGTTCCATGCAATACTAAAAAAAAAACAACTTTTTTTTCTTTGTATAACATTTTTAAGGATGTCGTCTTCCATTCAGGATCATCTTCCTTTCTAGTAAATATGGTAATATAAAATGCTGTTGGCAAGATTTCATGCAAAGTATACCAGGAAATAAAATGAGGACCCTCCATGGCAGCACCAACACCATGCCGCAAAATATGACAAGAGAATTTTAGACATATTTCTCTAGCATTGCTCGGATTGAGGGTCTCAGCGATGTTTAACTCAGTGTTCATCATGCCAATATATAGCGCACTGCTCCCTGATCCAACGCTGTCAGTTCGCTTGTCCAACATCTGAGAAGGAAAAGCAGCTAACTGGAACTCCCATTGCTTGTAACCTGAGACCATTCGTTAGCAGTTTTTTTGTCTGATGTATGCAGGATGCGTGGTATAAGTGGACTGCATGATATCTCAACTGCTTATCAATAGGGTTGCTAACCTCCAGGTACTAGCTGGAGATGTCCTGCTATTAAAACTGATCTCCAGCCAATAGAGAAAATGGCCACTTTGGCAACTGGACTCTATGGCATTGAATTCCCTCCCCAAACCCTGCCTTCCTCAGGTTCTGCCCAAAAAACCTCCCACCAGTGGCAAAGAGGGACCTGGCAACCCAACTTATCAAAAATTGAACACAGCTATATTCCCAGGACACAAATGAAGTGTCGATTTATAAACTTTACTTCGCATGATGTTGCTGAATCAAGGTGCATGACCTTGGACCTTGACTGTGGAATGGAAGTAAATGATGTCTGAAAGACAGAACCCCTACAGCATGGGGGATCTGATGTATGCCCTTTATATGGTACACTTGTTTGCACAGTGATCTAGTTCACACATAAATGTGTCATTTGGAGGTTGTCCTGGCATCTGGATGCTGAGCTGCAACGATTTTTCTCTAAGCTTTCTCATAACATCCTTATCCATTTGCTGTAGGGTTGCCAGGTCCCTCTTCGCCACCGGCAGGAGATTTTTGGGACAGAGCCTGAGGAGGGCGGGGTTTGGGGAGGGGAGGGACTTCAATGCCATAGAGTCCAATGGCCAAAGTGGCCTCTTTCTCCAGGTGATCTGATCTCTAGCAGCTGGAGATCAGTTGAATTAGCAAGAGATCTCCTGCTACTACCTGGCACTTGGCAACCCTAATTTGCTGCCATTCAGTTAGGGTTGCCAATGCTGGGTTGGGAATTTCCTGGAGATTTGGGCAGCTGCTGGAAATTTGGGGGGTAGAGCCTGGGGAGGGCAGGTTTTGGGAAGAGGGCGGACTTCAGCAGGGACGTGATGCCACAGAGCCCACTTTCCAAAGCAGCCATTTTCTCCAAGGGAACTGTAGTCTGGAGATTAGTTGTAAGAGCAGGAGATCTCCAGGCCCCACTGGAGGCCGGCAAACCTTCTTTCCGTGCTTTCCTTGTCATTTGCAGTGCCGGATTTACATATAAGCTAAACAAGCTATAGCTTAGGGCCCCACTTTCTTGGGGGCCCCCAAAAAAATTTAAGGAAAAAAAACTGGATGTACATTTCCAAAATATAAGATAAAAAACAAATAAAATAAAACTTATATACAGCAACAGTGTTTTGTGTTGTGTAGGCTCCTATGATATAAGTAATGGGCCCCGCCTGCTAGCCTACTCCCTAAAATATCACTGGTTTGCTCATTTCTATATATAGGGTGCCTACATTCTGCATGGACTGGTTGCATGGCAACATGTAGCATGCAGCTGCAGACTGCAGTGCAGCACAGTTGAATGTAAGTCAAGCTGTTGCACCTGTTATCTGGACATATAAACGGCCCCATTACCTTCAATAGCTTAGGGCCTCATCAAACCTAAATCCAGCCCTAGTCATTTGTCTGTGCTTTCTTTTCATTTCATTTCATTTCATTAACCTTTATTGGCATACCAAAAGACAGAGATAGAAAAAAACAACAATATTGTCTGTGCTTTCTTAAACCCCCTGTGGTGGGGAGAAAACATGGAAGAAGGATGAGGAGACCATGGAAAGACAACAAATGGAGAGCAATATCATCAGGAAGCCTGGACAAAAAAGCACTGCCATTTGACATCCAAACCACAGGAAAGCCACAGGAAAACAAATGAGTTACCAGGAAGCAGCTATAAGATAAACTAGGTTCAAATGCTGCACAAGTCTCAAAACAAATCACATTCCCATGCTACTGGACCTTGATCATCTTTAGCGGTACAGAGGGTTTACAAAATTTCCTTTCAAATAAAAAAATAAATCCTACTGATTAAAAATATCCTTTTTTTATGCAACTGTCAAAGATCCACTTAAGTCAATAGGAATCTTTCTGCTGATTCTTCTAGCCAACTGAATTCAGCCTAGAGAGCAATAACTCAGACCTGCATGGGTAATAGGTAAAAAGTGTCTTCTTAAGTGCTCTTCGCAATCAAGCAAAACCGACTCGTAAATGGTATCCTTCAACATATAGGTGACAATTACAGGAGGAGGCTTAGAATCAAAATTTAAAGTACTTAGCTGGCAAGGTTACAATAGCCGAAGGGTTCCCACCCCACCTCCCTCCGACTTTCCAGTATATATTTCATTTTTCATGGCTTCTTAACTTGAGATATTAAAAGTACACATTTTGGGTAGACATTTTTTCAGAGACTTTTTTTCTAGCCTAGAAGCAAATAATTGTCATTTTGAAATCAAATGACTATTAAATAAAATTTGGCAACAGCCTCTAATTTTGCTTTCATGGGCTTCCAAAGCAACCCACAAGAGTGAATGGGTTTTGGTTAAGCCAATCTATTGTATGTGAATGAGAATTCCCATATGACATGCCTGGCAGTGTTATGGAAGTGTTCTTATGAACTTCACTTATCCATGAATCAAAGGTTTGGGGTATGGTCCAATGAGTCTAAACTGACCATTCAGATTTAATTGTCACTGTTTTGTAGCATAAAGAATCTTGTTTCTTCCAAGATCCATCTCAATGTACTTACTATTTTGATAGGATAATCTATTTAGGCAGCCCAACCACAAAGAACCAGAGAAGGAAGCCTAACATGAAAGATGGTTTCAGAAGGGCTTTCGCTAATATCTCCAGGTGGGGCCTGGAGACCTCCCAGAATTACAACTGATGTCCAGTCTACAGACTCCAGTTCCCCTAGAGAAAATGGATGCTTTGGAGAGGGGATTCTGTGGCATCACATCCCTGTTGAAGTTCCCCCCCTCCCCAAACTCCGCCCTCCCCAGGAAACACCCCCAAATCTCCAGGAACTACCCAAACCAGAATTGGCAACCCTAGACTATTTGGTTAATCAGCAGGCCAGTTACAAGATATTTAACATTTTAATAATAACAATATTTGAACCTAACAGCAAAAATTCCTAGTAAAAGAAAGCTATTCCTTCAGTTGGCAAGCTGAATTACCAAATATGATGACCACATTTGAGTCTACCAGCAAAGATTCCTAGTAAACAACATAATACTGTGGATCCGGGACTGAAGGACTGAAAGAAAGAAAAAACATGTCCTGAACAATTATGTTTTGTATATTTTGCAAAATGACAGACGTGTCAGGGGGGGGGGGCTTCTTAATAGCCTTGGGCAGAACTTTCTATAATGTGGGAGCCACCACAGAGAATGTGCATGAACCAGAAGTAGCTGATTTGCAGAGTGGCACTTCCAGAAGTCCCATCTCAGTTGGGGGAGAAGGGGCAGTCCTGCAAGTACATGGGTCCAGCACATGATTTCTTGAAGGCCTTTGTTGTTCCACACATTGACTGCCTGTTTTGAAGTGCTTATGGTACTATCTTATGCAGAGCTGCTCCTGTCTAAGGCCACTTGAAATTAGTGGAGTAACATGCGGAGGACTGCATTGGTACAGGTTTGCCTTTGTCCTAGTGAAATCAGGACCCAAGGAGGGCAACAGTACAGGGTTGCCAGCTCCGGGTTGGGAAATACCTGGAGCCTGAGGAGGGGAGGGTTTGGAGGGGGAGGGACTTCAATGCCATAGAGTCCAATTGCCAAAGAGGCCATTTTCTCCAGGTGAACTGATCTCTATCAGCTGCAGATCAGTTGTAATAGCAGGAGAGCTCCAGCCACCACCTGGAGGTTGGCAACCCACCAACAGCATAACAAGGCCGATGCCCAGGGAAACTATAAATCAGGGGAACTACATTGTAGCTTGGACCTCTGGGTTTAGTATTTAATCCAATACATCCAAACTATTTCCAAATGAGACCAAGGGCATTTGCTCAGCTCCAGTTCCATATATGGAAATTAGCAGATATTTTAAGCTTTCAGTTTAGGTGACTGAAGATTCATTCTCTATGAGTGGACATTGATGGCCATGCTGCTGTTGATGGCTTTTCTTCATGCTTACACACTGCAATTATTGACAACTCCCATCCATACCTTTTTGAGCATACGTCAGTTATAAAATGCATATACTCGTGTCAATGTGTCATTAAAACACTTTTAAAGTAAGTGCCCCCTTCTCTTCAATAGAATGCTGGGAACTCATTCATCTCATTATGACCAGACTCCCAAGAGAAAGGACAAGTGTGGGGGGAGCTAGTCCATGTGACCCCCCCCCATCAAGTAACTGCATAACTGGAGACATAATCTTGGAGGGTTATTATAGTGCAGATCTGTAGTAATCCTCTCTGCAAGATTCTGCAGCCAGTTTGCCAAATGAAAATCCTACACTGAAACATGTCATCACAAGAAAACATTCCTCTCTACCATATTATGACAGTTCAGCCCAGAAGTTTAAGCCCAGGAAGGCTGTTTCCCCCCACCCCCCAAAAAAATAGTGAATCATAGAATATCACATTAGTCATGTATCTAGTTGCCAGGTTGGCTGTCCTTTGCATATGTGACTTCCTGGCCAAAGAGTCCTAAGTGATAAACACCCAAGGCACTGCTAAATCCACATGAAAGCTGATGTTTGGGGGTGTGTGTTGAAACTCTATACATTAAATAAGAGACATAATTATGTGCTATGCGCCTAATTAAAGTGTGCTATAATTGTTGAAATATTTTACTGAAACCTTTCTTCAGGTTCTTTTTTCAAGCGACAGGTTTACCAGATGATAAAACTTGTCTTGTGGTTTGCACGCGCTTGCCAAAAACCTTGAAGCTAAGTACAGTGGGTGGGGTCAGTTGTGGACATTAAACTCGCTGTGAATGCCAGCATTTTTCACTAAGCTCTCCTTCTGAAGGCTTAAGTCAGGCTTCCTGCCAAACACTCAAGTCCAAGACAAATAGCCTACGTGGGTGTTTTGTGCACAAAGACAGCGGAGGCTCCGTTTAGCTAGACGGATAAACCTTTTGAAACCTTCCTCGTTCAAGCTGACTATATTATGGATCAGAGTTAGCCGCCTATCGGAAAGCACTGTGAGAAGAATGTAAATTGCCCTGGAAATTAATTCCTCTCAGAAAATAAGTGCTGGTAAATTTGATAAATGTACCATCGTTTATCCTCGCACATCATTTAAAAGGTTGCTGATTGTGGCGGATTTCTGCCCAGATTATTGACTTTCACTTAGGTGGATCTCATATGTCTGAAGTCTTGTGGCTCAACCCCACTTATACCCTTTGAAGAATCCCTTGATCCAAATTCCATCAGGTGTCCTACGCCTCCACGTCCCACAAGTGCTCTTTTATAATACCCCTGGGCATCTCCCACCCATATGCACCCTTCAGTATATAAATGTCCCATAACAAAATACATTATGGACTCAGAGAGTGTTCTCCATGGCAAAACATCCCTGTTCCATGCAGACCTCACAAATCCGAGTAAGCAAACATGATTGAATACTAGGGGGCAGTTCAAGTGGGAGCAAAGGGGGCATTGTATTGCCCAATCTTGTCAGATCTCAGAAGCTAAGAGGGTCAGTATTTGGATGGGAGACCGCCCAGGAAGGCTCTGCAGGGGAAGGCAATGGCAAATTACATCTGCTTCTCACTTGCCTTGAAAGCTCCTTGGTGGGGACACAATAAGCCAGTTACAACTTGATGGTACATATGTATGTAGTATAGTTAAAGTAGCTGTTACAGTTGGTTGACGTTGTGGGCCCAAATGCTCCTGGAAATGTTGCTCCTGAGGCAAGGAACAACATGAAGTTGGAACTGGGCAGCCGCCACAGGAAGGGGGAATCGGAGACAATTGCCAGACATCAGAGCCCTCCTGGAGAAGGTTCAGTTATCTGGGCCATTCTAGCTAAAACCTCAGTGCACACACACAAAAAAGGGAGCCAGTCCCAGCTGAACATTTGTTCGTTCATGAAAAGGATTAGGCTCAAGAAAGACATGTTTTTAAAATATGTATGTACAAAGCATAGCAGCTAATGTTTTCTCCACACCTTTACCTTTCTTTTCCTAAGTCTTCCAGTTCCACCTTATCTCGGGTCCTTTACCTGACACCAGTATCACACTATTTCCATGGCATTCCATAATAATAAACAGATGCTTCTTAGGGCTGTGCATATCGATATACCCAAACTGAAAATAAACCTAAAATTAGCCGCTTCGGTAATATTCGAATAGACCGAATACCAAATCCTGGGAATCTACTGAAAGCCGAACAGGTGATTCCTGAAAAAGCTGAATAAATATTCATCTTTTTCGGATGCAGCTATTTGCCTTTGCTCAGATGCACGGCTCTGTGCTTTCTCCCATTTTTGTATCTTTGACTGGTTTTGTTAGGGCCCCATAGTTGGGGGCCTTTTGAGGTAGGGGTCGTGTAATTGGAGCCAACTTGGTCTGACAACTATTCAGTGGGTTGATCTTGAATTCTGCATCAAGCAAAAGGGTTATTTAAAAGACGGGGCTCACCCAGTCCCGTCCAGAAAGATATACCCTCCAACTAAAAAGTACCGGCTTCTACAGCTGCTGACCACCAGACTTCTGAAGAAGACTCCTCACCCACGCAAATGAGCAATCTCCTTCACAAGAGCTGCCTTGGTCATGACTTCCGCTGGCACCACCACCACCCTTGAAAACCTGCTGTCAAACTGAAGGTCATCCCGAGTAGAGGCTTCATTTCCCCATACCGTGACCATCTCTTGAAATCAGATTTTTGATTACTACAATAAAGGACTGTTCACAGGATGTCATTTGCCACCAAAAGAAATGTTTTCCATGCTTTATTTTTATTTTTTTGCATTTAAGCCGTTTCCCTCAGTTTTGAAGCTAATTTGCATGGACATCATGCATTGCGCCCTAGATACAAAGGGTGCCCCCAGACTTTGAGGCACCAGCCCACTAATCATCTCTTTCCACCAGTCCTCGGCAACACTGAACTTCTGAGCCTGAAAACCAATGGACAGCTTGGCTCACAAATGCCTGGAGGATGGGCCTTTGCATGCAGACTCATAAAATTGGACCTCTGTCCCAAAGTTCACCAAACATCGAAGTCGATCTAAGGAGAGTTCCTTGCAGCTACACTGTAAATTTGGTGACTCTGCCTCCAAAAATGTCTCCACAGGAGCTTTTTAAAAATCCCCATAGACTATTACGGACCCAAATTTTTATGGTAAACTCGGAAATAATGCCAAAATACCCCTTAACTGGAAGTGTACTGGAAAAAATGGGGACCAACAAACCCAAACCCGAAATTTACCAATTTTTTTTTTTTTTTGCATGACTCTACTGTCAACCCTAGCAATGCATCATACTGACTCTCAAATATCCATAAAAACTTTGGTAGAGCTGTTGTATTGTTTTCTACTATATGTAATTATTAGCTTTCCTAAAAGCTGACGGGCACTTGTGTGTGTGTGTAAAGTGCTGTCAAGTCGTACCCGACTCATGGGGACCCCGCTGACTCATAAAATTGGATCTCTGTCCCAAAGTTCACCAAACATCGAAGTCGATCTAAGGAGAGTCCCTTGCAGCTACACTGCAAATTTGGTGACTCTGCCTCCAAAAATGTCTCCACAGGAGCTTTCAAAAAATCCCCATAGACTATAATGGACTCAAATTATTATGGTAAACTCGGAAATAAAGCCAAAATACCCCTTTACTGGAAGTTTACTGGAAAAAAATGGGGACCAACAAACCCAAACCCAAAATTTACCAATTTTTTTTTTTTTGCATGACTCTCCTGTCAACCCTAGCAATGCATCATACTGACTTTCAAATATCCATAGAAACTTTGGTAGAGCTGTTGTATTGATTTCTACTATATGTAATTATTAGCTTTCCTAAAAGCTGACGGGCACTTGTGTGTGTGTAAAGTGCCGTCAAGTTGCACCCGACTCATGGCAACCCCTTATGGGGTTTTCAAGGCAAGTGACTAACAGAGGTGGTTTGCCAGTGCCTTCCTCTGTATAGCAACCCTGGACTTCCTCGGTGGTCTCCCATCCAAATACTAACCAGGGCTGACCCTGCTTAGCTTCTGAGATCTGACGAGATCAGGCTAGCCTGGGCCATCCAGGTCAGGTCATGGGCACTTACACAATGCTATACCCCTGTTCACTGGTATGGATAAAATAATATGCCCAAGAATTCAATCACCATGCTAGTTCAACAGGGAAGGTGTCCGGAACTCTCTTGAGTCACCTCATCGTGCACATTTCAGAGGCTGACCATGGCACCAGCTCTTCAGAGGCGCTAAGTTTATTTCCTTACACAGATAAGGCGTCTGATTTGAATACAAAAGTGTTGACTCATCGAAAGCCACCTTCCATTGCCAGCATTCAATCATGTAAATACCACCTCCCAAATAAAATTGTTTCAGGCTCACCAGTGAGTAATGAAATGAAAGAAATGGAGAAGAGGAGTGAAGAGGAAAGGGGGTAATTTTCATCTGTAAGTACCCTTATTAATAATCTAATTTTCGTACATATTTCATTTTCTCCCACCATCGTCCTCTTTTCTCCTCTCCCTTTCAAGCCGTAATTAGAAGCATAGCAAGAAAGATGTCAAGAGGCACAAATAAATTTTGGGGGGCCATGTGCTGAACACATGATAGGATTCTGCGCCTCAGCAATGTCGCTGAAGTCAGTGAGGTTGATCTGTGAAGAGCTGAGCAATGAGTCACGTCTTCATTGTGTTTTAATTGCATCAATTTAATAGCCGTTTTAGGGCAAGTCTGCATAGTAGCTGCCCAGTTTATGGCTTGTGCCCTGCGGGAGAGTGCAAGCATTCTTTGTTGAGGGATAGCAACATCAGATCGGGATCTGCACATGTCAAACAATAGTCACTGACCGAGACCAAGATACATGGCTTTTCTGTGCCCTGATGCTAACTCAGTCATCTTGGCATGCAGAAGGTTCCAGTTTCAATCCCTGTCATCTCCAGTTAAAAGGATCTGGCAGAAGGGGATGTGAAAGACCTCTGCCTGAGTCCCTGAAGAGATGCTGCCAGTCTGTGTAGCCAACACTGACCTTTTTCTTATTTAAAAAAAAAACTTTTATTTGTGTATATATATATATATATAGGGTACAGAAGGAAAAAGGGAAAAAAGAAAGGATAAGGGGGATCCGTCCACAATAAGCATTAACAAAAAATACATTCTTGTCATTCTATTAAGTTTCAAGGAGATTAGAAAACTCTTAGTGGATTGAATAAACATTTACTAATTAACGTTTTTTTACCTTAAACATTTATATTGATATTCAAATAAATTTAACAATAATAATAACTTTAATAAAATTTTGTCTCTATAAGTTCATATCAATATAACTATAAAACGGTTGCCATTTCTCATTAAAGTGTTCTATTGATTAATTGGTGGTAGAGTTCATCATGAAAGTCATTCTGGCCATATTAGCAAACTCAAGTAGTTTGTCTTTCCATTCTCCTATATCTGATAGAAGCGTTTGCTTCCAAGTTCTTGCCAATACAATTCTTGCCGCTGTTGTGGTGTATTTAAAAATGTCTCCAAGATTTAAGGGCAAATCGGATGGTAGCACACTAAGTAGAAAATATTTTGGATCCAGCTTTAAATTGATTTTTGTTATCTTCTGTAGTTCATATAGGATATTCTTCCAGTATGACTGCACCTTTGGACATGTCCACCAAACATGAAAATAAGAACCATCTATCTGTCGACATTTCCAACAAGACCCCTTTTTCTCTTTCGGGGTAGCCATTTGGGAAATCATATTGGGCGTCATGTACCATCGATAAAAAGTCTTATACCAGTTCTCTTTAACATCTTGACTTATGGTGTATTTTAGTTCTGAAGTACAAAGTTTTTCCCAAGTGTCCATTGATATCATTTCTCTGAAATTTTGCATCCATTTTATCATATTCGTTTTAACTTGTTCATCTTCTGTATCGTATTTCAAAAGTAGTTTATAAATTTGTCCTGATAAATGATCATCTTTTTTGGTCACCAATAATTCAAATTCTGTCAATTCTCGAAATGAGCCAGATTTTAAACAGTCTGTTCTTAGATGAGAATGCAATTGGAGGTACGTCATCAAATGAGTTTTTTGAACTTGTCTTCTAATGTTGGTAAACTTTTAATCTCTCCTGTTGAGTCCACCATGTCACCATATACTAATAACAAATCATTCTTCAGTTTAATGTCATCCAGATAAACTTCAGTCGGAGACATTATTGATGGTGGAGAGGGGCTGATTCTTTTTTTGTATTTTTTCCATACTTGAAGAATTGCCAGCTTAACATCACAGTCTTCAGAGGTTTTACAATACTGACCTTGATGGACCAAGGGTCTGATTCAGTATAAGGCAGCTTCATGTGTCTATGTGAAAGAATTCAAGTGATACTAAAAAAAATGAGTGGTATTAAGGCTAGAGCTTAGGAAGAAGAAGAAGAAGAAGAAGAAGAAGAAGAAGAAGAAGAAGAAGAAGAAGAAGAAGAAGAAGAAGAAGAAGAAGAAGAAGAGTTGTTTTTTCTATGCCAACTTTATTTTCTTTATCTTTTAAGGAAAATCAAACCGGCTTACAATCACCTTCATTTCCTCTCCCCTCAACAGACACCCTGTATGGGGCTAAGAGAGCTCAAAGAGAACTGTGACTAGCCCAAGGTCACCCAGCTGGCGTCATGAGGAGGAGTGGGGAATCAAACTCGGTTCTCCAGATTAGTGTCCGCCGCACATGTGGAGGAGTGGGGAATCAAACACTGTTCACCAGATTAGAGTCTACCGCTCATGTGGAGGAGTGGGGAATCAAACCTGGTTCTCCAGATTAGAGTCCACCACTCTTAACCACTACACCATGACAATTGGCAGTCACCAAAAATGGCCTTTCTCCATCTCTCCACAGTAATTTCAAGGGATACCCAGCACAAAACAAGGCAACAAGGCAAGTTTGCCCTCATCTAAAAGTGGCAGCTGATAACGTTTAATATATGACATTTTCATCCATCCAATGTGGTGATGGCCACCGACTAACATGGCTTTGATAGAGGGTCTGAATACATTCAGAAAGGACAGCTCTATGAACAGCTATGAGCCTTGAGAATATCTCGGAATACCTGATGCTGGAGACAACCATCGAGAAGGAATGTTACATCCGCTCTTTTTTTGTGGAACTACTGGAAGGATCTTGCTCTCCACCACTGGAAACAGGATGCTTGACTAGATGGAACTTTGGTGTGGTCAAGCAGAGTTCTTGTTAGCATCACGTGAAGATCTTTTCACAGTATGCATCGTACATTAGAAAATCAGGGATGCTACCATAAGAACATAAGAAAAGCCCTGCTGAATCAGACCAAGGCCCATCAAGTCCAGCAGTCTGTTCACACAGTGGCCAACCAGGTGCCTTTAGGAAGCCACAAACAAGACGAGTGCAGCAGCACCATCCTGCCTGTGTTCCACCGCACCCAAAATAATAGGCATGCTCCTCTGATACTGGAGAGAATAGGTATGCAGCATGACCAGTACCCATTCTAACTAATAACCATGAATACCCCTCTCCTCCATGAATATGTCCACTCCCCTCTTAAAGCCCTCCAAGCTGGCAGCCATCACCACATCCTGGGGCAGGGAGTTCCACACTTTAGGGCCAGTGTTCTTAGGGCCAGACCGGCAGCTTCAATGTTTAAAGATTCTCCTGGCAATTCTTGTAACGCATGTTGAGGCCTAATGGGGAAGTTAAATTAATAAATTAAAAGTTCAGAGAAAAGTCCCAAAGCGGTGAAGTGTTTTTTTTTTAAAAAAAGCAGAAGAGAATGAAAGGGAAGATCAGCCCTGGAAGGAGTTATTTAAAGATGTACTGTGTTTGAGATAGAAGAAAAGGCTAAAGGTTAACTAGATCTACTAGTTAGTATAGATAATGAACATGAGACCTTATTTGATTGCCGATTTGTAGTCTACGGAGAAGCCAGAAGGCTTCAGTCATTCATCTCTCATCTAAAGCGCCCTTACCAAGATTTCGTTCAGATCCCTCTATTATAATGAGCTCAATTTTGGACTAATCCAGATGCGGCACAGTGTGACAACTCCAGCTTCTTGGTCTCTTTTCAAGGTTCCCTGGGATTGAAATGGCATGATATCATTCAAAGCGTTGGAGCTGGAAATGCCTGCAACTCAACAAGGACAGGTGTGTGGCATAGGTTCTAATGGACAGAAAGATTTACGCCAAAGAAGTATATGCATTCCACATTTGAAGGTGTCAGTGACTGAATTAGGAAAGCACAGAGTTCAAGAGGTTTCCCTTGCTCCTGGTCCTCTTGAATTTGGGAGGGGGGTCAAGCTAGAACCGAATACCCTGTGAATGGCCTCTGCTGATAAGAGCCTGAGTGTGACCATGGATCAGCAGCCCATGTCCTGCTCTGCTTATGACAACTGATGCGGCACATGACATTTTCCAGCTATGGGGGCCAGATTGCAGAATTCTTTACCCCAAGAAGCTTGCCTGGTTCTGTATGCCATGCCTTTTGTTGCTCTGTTACAAAGACCTTTTCAAGAAGAGGAGGAGGAGGAAGAGGAGGAGGAGGAGGAAGAAGAAGAAGAAGAAGAATTTCCTTTTATCTGTTTTGAATCTGTCGCCCTCCAGCTTCAGCAGATGACCTTGTGTTCTGATATTAGGAGAGAGGGAGAAAAGCTTGTTGCCAAGGAAGCCTGGCAGCATCAGAAGAGAGTGCAGGTGGAGAGCCAGCATAGCATAGTGGCTGGAGTGCTTGACTATGATTCTAGGAGAACTGGGTTTGAATCTCCGGGATGCAGTGGAAGCTCAATGGATAGCATGGGCCCCTCAGTCTCTCTCACCCTAACCTACCTCACAGAATAAAGATGATAAAGTGTTTCGAGAATAAAGTGAAGTAGGGGAGTACAATGTTGTAAGCTCCTTTGCATCCCAATTGGGGAGACAAGCAGGGGTATAAATTTAAAAATTATAAATAAATGTCCTTACTCTGCCTAGGGACAGAGCAATAGAGGTTTGGGGGCCATGGTTTAATGGTAGAGCATTTGCTTTGCATGCAGAAGGTCACAGGTTCCATCCAGGCACCTCCAGATCAGGTACGGGGTACTTGATTAAGACCCCAGAGAGCCAGTCCAGTCAGAGCAGACAATACTAAAGTTGACCTACTGATGGTCTGGCATCTTCAGATAAATGACAGGCTGAATGGAACCCATGGGATAAAGCAGGAATCCCCAACATTTTTGAGCCTGTGGACACCTTTGGAATTCTGACACAGGGTAATGGGTGCAACCACAAAATGCCTGCCACAGGAGGCAGAGCCAGCCACAAAATGTCAGGGAGTGAAGTTATACATAACTCTAATATTACTTGACTTACACTATGTAATCCACCTTGTGTCTCAGCAAGAAAGGCAGACTATAAATAAAATAACGATGATGACTGATTATATTTATATCCTGCCCTCCCCCGCCAAAGCAGGGTTAAGGTTGGCTCATATCATGATAAAAAAGGGGGAGAAACCTCTGATAGAAAAAAAATTGCTGAGCAACAGAGGTTCTGATGATAGCTACAGTAAGTCCCATGTAACCTGGTTGTAAACATGTTATATGTAATAATTGTGTGATATTTGCATTAGATATACTTTTGTTTGTTGTTGAATCCCAAGGTTACAGTCCAAAGAAGAGATTTAGAAATGGGGTTCTAGCCAGCAGCCCTGTCACTGTTGTGGTTTTGTGTTATAGTAACTATGCATTTGTTTTTGTTTTTGCTCAATATATGTAGACTGCAATATGTGTTTCAATTTCTTTGTACCTTTTGTTAGTACTATTTTGCATAATTTTGTAGTAGCTACAAGTTGTTAGATAGACGCCTTGCAGCCTCTGTTGCTCAGCATTTTGTTTCTGTCTCACATGATAATGCAATTCCACAATAGTTAATAAACTATAGATGCAACAATAGAAATGTAGGGCCCTACAAAAGGCCAATAAAACTAGGAAAAACAACCTAAAGCAAGAACAATGGCTCCTGAGAACTTATAAACATTCTTCCCACAATAAAAATATCACAACACGCCGATCTAATCCATAATTCGGGGAGCCAGATAAGAAGAAGAAGAGTTGGTTTTTATATGCCGACTTTCTCTACCACTTAAGGGAGACTCAAACTGGTTTACAATCACCTTCCCTTCCCCTCCCCACAACAGACACCCTATGTGGTGGGTGAAGCTGAGACAGCTATGACTAGCCCAAGGTCACTCAGCTGGCCTCATGTGTAGGAGTGGGGAAACAAATCCAGTTCACCAGATTAGCCTCTGCCGCTTGTGTGGAGGAGTGGGGAATCAAACCCGGTTCTCCAGATTAGACTCCACCGCTCCAAACCACCGCTCTTAACCACTACACCACACTGGCTCTCTATAAGCCAAACAACCTGGATGATCGGTTCTTGTAGGTTATCCGGGCTGTGTGACCGTGGTCTTGGTATTTTCTTTCCTGACGTTTCGCCAGCAGCTGTGGCAGGCATCTTCAGAGGAGTAACACTCCTCTGAAGATGCCTGCCACAGCTGCTGGTGAAACGTCAGGAAAGAAAATACCAAGACCACGGTCACACAGCCCGGATAACCTACAAGAACCGATGAACTCTGACCATGAAAGCCTTCGACAATATTTTTAACCTGTATGATAGTTGGGATAGGCTGGTGAGGGGACTGGGAAGAAAAGGACAGGATGGGGAAAGAGTCCAGATTCAGAATTCAGGCCAGCCATTGTAGTTACAGTTCCTATATAACCATTTCTATCCTCAGCCGTAAGCCTGGTGGAACATCTCTATCTTACAGGCCCTTCAAAATGGAGCCAGATCTTTTAAGGTTCAGGTCTCCTTAGAAAGAGAGTTCCACCAGGCGGGGGCCACAGCCATAAAGGCTCTGGCCCTTGTCAAGGACAGCGTAAGGCTCTCGGGGGGGGGATAGGAAGAGGAGGTCCCAAAGATACGAGGGCCTCAAATCATTAAGGGCTTTGAAGGTAAGCACCAGCACCTTGAACCTGATCTGGAAATCAACCTGGAGAAGGGTTGCCAGGTCCCTCTTCGCGATTGGCCGGAGATTTTTGAGGAGGGGCCTGAGAAGGACAGGGTTTGGGAGAGGAGGGACTTAAATTCCATAGAGTCCAATTGCCAAAGTGGCCATTTTCTCCAGGTGAACTGATCTCTATCACCTGGAGATCAGTTGAAATAGCAGGAGATCTTCTGCTATTACCTGGAGGTTGGCAACCCTAACCTGGAGCCAAAGCAGCTGCTGGAGCACCAGATGAATATGTGCCCTCTAAGGGGTCCTCATAAGGACCTGTGCAGCTGCATCTTGGTCCAGTTGCAGCTTCCGGAGCAGCTTCAAGAGCAGCTCTATGCAGGGTGAGTTGCAGTCATCCAATCTGGAGGTGACCGTTGCCTGCATCACTGTGGCTAGGTCAGGGCAATACAGGTAAGGCATAAGTGCTGGGCTCAGCGAAGGTGAAAGAAGGCCATTCTGGCTACAGTGGTGACCTGCTAATAATAAGAAGAACAACACTTTAACATATCAAGCAAAAATTCTGTTTAGATGATTTTTTTAAATGAATGTATTGTGTATTTAAAAAATTCTGTTGCATACACAAAGCTTACCTTCACTCAAGTACTGAAGATCTTGGAATTGTGGTAGCTGCTGCCTACAGCAATGTGGTTTTTTTTTTTAATCTGCTCAACCAATCAGATCTCCATGGGCCGAGCAGAAATCCTGCTGGGAGGAAGCCTCACCTGGCTCTGCCCACTTTCTAAAAACACTTGGCAGCCACTAGGAAAGGTGTTGCTGGGCACTGTGGCACCCATAGGCACCGTGTTGACATCCCCTGGGCATAGGGTTGCCAGTCTGGGGTTGGGAAATACCTGGAGATTTTTGGGGTGGAGCCTGAGGAGGGTGGGGTTTGGGGAGGGGAGGGACTTTGATACCATAGAGTCCAATTGCCAAAGTGGCCTTTTTCTCCAGGGGAACTGATCTCTATTGGCTGGAGATCAGTTGTAATAGCAGGAGATCTCCAGTTAGTACCTGGAGGTTGGCAACCCTAGGACTATCTGTCGCAATAAGGTTGCTGCTCTACTACTCAGGGAGTGCAGAGAATTTCTGCTCATGTGATTTGGCTGGACTTGGTGGAACATACCCACTGGACAAAAATATAAAATTCCTGCTCGCTCATAAGGGCAGAAACTTTCTCAGGCCAGGCCAACTTGAAGTCCATTCTTTTTGGAGTTTACAAGGATTTTTTTTTAAGGCAGAACCAAAAGCGAGCTAACCAAAAACTTCTCTTAAGTTTGGAGATTATACGCAAAAGCATCCAATCGTTAAGCAAAGCAGATAAAATGCCGTAACCTGCAATCCAACGTGCTGCCGTAAGCAATCGTTGGGCCGTATAGTTTTATTTTAGGAGCAGCAAACTTATTCCAAGGTGTGAGTGTGTCGTTAAAGCCCGCTTGCTTGGTTTGCTAATGTAAATGATTATAATTGACAGCACATTGTCAACCTTATTACAAACCTGATTTAATTAGCAATGCCAAAGGGGTATGATTTGCGGGCAGGTATCTAAGCTGCAATTTTTTTTTTTTATCTCCACCTCTCCCTATAGAACCATCCACACTGGCACCAAAGGCTGGAGGGCAAGAGAACAAAGGGAATTTTATGTGTCTGAATTCAAATTCTTTCCCTTTGAAATGAAGCGTCCAGAATGGGCAATAAAACTGTGAAAATGGATTTCTGGCCGTATTTGATGTTAAGCCTTCAGTGTCAAGAGCCAGGACTTTTTTTTTTCCACCCTTCTCTCTGAATGGTCTTATGGGGAATTTGTCCTATAAATTATTTCTCACCGTTTGTATGCATACTGTACCGCCCTGTTTTATTCCACTGGAGGATGAATTTTTTTAAAAAAACAAAAACTAACAGGATTTTTTTCCTAATTAACTTTTTGTTTCTGTAAAAAGTGCAACAGGAAGAAGAATTATCTGTAGGTCTGTTTGTCTGCCTATCAACCACATGTACAGAGAATAGGGTTGCCAACCTCCAGGTACTTAGCACGGGTAAAAGGTACACAAATGCACAGAGCCAAGCAGCAAAAATGCAAATGTTAATAAGTGCAAAACATCAAAGACAGCAGTGTGAGACAAATAGACCTAACAGTAGTGACTATACAATGTACACTAACAGCAGTGACTACACAATGTACAATATATACATGGATTATAGAATAACCAGGCAAAAAAGTCCTCTTCTTAAGTCTATCAAAGTTGGTTGGTTCCAATTGTATAATATGTTCATCTGGTGTGAATCCAGTGAATATAAATCCAAAGATGGGGGACGGCCGTTTCACCTTGGTTTCTTCAGCCCCATATTATCTCATCCATGTAATGGTAATTCCAAAATATAACAAAGTCCACAAAGGTGATACTAAGCTAGTATCCCACTTGGGAACCTGTGGACATTGCTGTGGCTTAATAGTGTACCTTTGTGGACTTTGTTATATTTTGGAATTACCATTACATGGATGAGATAATATGGGGCTGAAGAAACCAAGGTGAAACGGCCGTCCCCCATCTTTGGATTTATATTCACTGGATTCACACCAGATGAACATATTATACAATTGGAACCAACCAACTTTGATAGACTTAAGAAGAGGACTTTTTTGCCTGGTTATTCTATAATCCATGTATATATTGTACATTGTGTAGTCACTGCTGTTAGTGTACATTGTATAGTCACTACTGTTAGGTCTATTTGTCTCACACTGCTTTCTTTGATGTTTTGCACTTATTAACATTTGCATTTTTGCTACTTGGCTCTGTGCATTTGTGTACCTTTTACCCGTGCTAATTTCCAAACCATATGGTATAGGCACGGGAGTGCTTTTGTTTTGTTTATATTGAACCTCCAGGTACTAGCTGGAGATCTCCTGCTATTACAACTGATCTCCAGCCGATAGAGAGCAGTTCACGTGGAGAAAATGGCTGCTTTGGCAATTGGACTCTATGGCATTGAAGTCCCTCCCCTCCCTAAACCCCACCCTCCTCAGGCTCCGCCCCCAAAAAACCTCCCGCCGGTGGCCAAGAGAGACTTGGCAACCCTAACACAGAAAAAGTCTAATTTTAAACGGCAATGCTGGGTTTTGTTCTCTTTTTTTTCTGATTTCAAAACTCCCAGTTTGTGCGTTGATTAAGCTGCCCTCTAGAAAAAAAAGGAACTTTCCATTCTATTCTTCCTGCACTTTCTTGCCGATGAGTTATAATCTTCTGTGTCATCTCTTCCTATTCCATCTTTGAAGATTGAAATACAAAGAGAAAAGCAGAGGATTAGAGCTAGTTTATTAGAATGATCTTACTGGGCGGGGGGGGATCCATTTCAGTAGCGATTACAACCATTTTATCTTTAATAGTTATCCACTGATTGAAAGAGCAATGGAAGAAGAGCAGCCAGCGTATGAAAGCTCTCTTAGCATATTGAAATGATTTGTTTCTAAGCTACGCCTGCCTATGGAAAATTGATATTTAAATATTTATTGGTAACAAAAGCAGTTGGGGATATTTTATTAAGGCTGGCTGTCATTAATTTCATCTGTTCCGGCATAATGTGGACAATATATTCAAATAGTTGAAAGGAAACTTTTTAGCATCGTGTTTGTTTAAGAGAAGAAATTAAGTAGCACTTCATTTTTAATGTATTTATTTTACCCCAGGATGGCTCCCTCAGAACGAAGGATTCACTTGATGGAGGACATCCCACCTCCCAACCGGCAATCTTTTATCAAGCCAATTCTAACTAGAAAGGTTAGATAATATTTGGCAGGCGTGCTCATGAGCAATGAGGCCTCAGGCCTAGGAATGGTAGTTTCTGAGGATTTCGGAGTCTTCCCTAAGGACTCAGAGGCCCTGAGAAATGATATTTTGTGGGCTCTTGGTATCCCCAATTCTTAGGTTTGCCCTCTCTGGGTTGGGAAATACCTGAAGATTTTGGGGTGTAGCCTGGGGAGGGCAAAGTTTGAGGAGGGGAAGGACCTCAGCAGGGTATAATGCCATGGAGTCCACTCTCCAAAGCAGCCATTTTCTCCGGGGGAACTGATCTTGGTCCCCTGGAGATCAATCCTAATCACTGGGGTTGCCAGCTCTGGATTGGGAAATACCTGGAGGTTTTTGGGGTGAAGCCTGAGGAGGACGGGGTTTGGGGAGAGGAGGGACTTCAATGCCCTAGAGTCCAATTGCCAAAGCGGCCATCTTCTCCAGGGGAACTGATCTCCATCGGCTGAAGATCAGTTGTAATAGCGGGAGATCTCCAGCTACTACCTGGAGGTTGGCAACTCTAGTAATCACGGATGATCTCCAGGTGGCACCTGTAGATTGGTAACCCTACCAATGTCTGATTGACACCACAGCATCAGTGTTTTAGTAATTAGCATCCTGTCTGTTTGCAAGGAAAGCAGTGGAGCTTATCTGGGTTTGAGTGATCTCGAGAAGCTTGGGAGAGCCTGGGCAAGGAGACAAGATCTCCAGTCACCATCCTCAGGCTTTTGAGTGGGACTGAAGTGAGTGGCTTAATGTGGGGAGGGAAACTGGGGCAGGGGGTGGGCACCGTCCTGCTGCCATCTAATAACTCCAGTTTCCTCCCATGCCATCCCATTATGTTTCTCTAACCTCTTGGGGCACACAGAAATCTCCACCTTGCTAGTAAATGGCTCCTTTATTGCCTTAATTACCAACAGGGGGTATTCACATAACTGTAACAGGGACTGGGCTTTATATACATAACAGCACAAGCACCTCACACAGGGTTGAGTTTGGGAACTTCCTGAAGATTTTGTGGGTGGGGCCTGGGAAATACACTAGGAAAGAAGAAGAAGAAAAGTTGGTTTTTATGTGCTGACTTTCTCTACCACTTAAGGGAGACTCAAACCAGCTTACGATCACCTTCCCCTCCCCACAACAGACATCCTGTGAGGTAGGTGGAGCTGAGAGAGCTCTAAGAGAGCTGTGACTAGCCCAAGGTCACCCAGCTTGTTTCGTGTGCAGGAGTGGGGAAACAAATCCAGTTCACCAGATTAGCCTCCGCCGCTCATGTGGAGGAGTGGGGAATCAAACCCGGTTCTCCAGATCTGAGTCCACCGCTCCAAACCACCACTCTTAACCACTACACCACGCTGGCTCTCTTAGAAGTAATAAAACCCACACTGTGGTGGAAGCTGCCACTGAAACAATGTTATTTTGATCTGCATAGCCAACCAAATATTCAGCAAATTAGAAGCCCCTGCTAGGGAAGAGCCCCCCTTGGCCTCAGCCACTTTCTAAAAACACTTGGGGGGGCACCAAAAATGTTGTTGACATGGTACCCATGGTACCTCATTTGGGGCCCCTGATCTAGATTATCCAGGTTAGAGGTCAATACTTCATTTGCCCACTCTCTGGTATGTACTAAAAGTGGCACTGTCGCTCGGCAGATTCATGCTGATAACACTATCAAATGTATGCAAAGCTGAAGTCTCCGGCTCCAAATGCACCAAGAGTGGAAAACTGATCATGCTGATGAGTTAGATAATTATATAAGCAATCTATCATATCCCTGGCACCAGAGTATGCAAATAATGCCCTGGCTTGCAATATCTTGCCGAGATCCATCTTTTCCAGCACACCGTTCTCATCCACACTGACCTGCTGTGTGAATCCTCATGCAAATTTGTGGCAGGTTGTTTCATGTGACCCATGGCCTGGCATTCTGGGAAACGGAGCTAATCCTCCCGCAGTAATGAGGACGAGAGCCAATATGAATATCAGGAGAAGTCAATAGGTACTTTCTCACAGTTCCAAACCTGTTCGACTCCTTCCCCCAGTGCCTCCGAATGCACCGACTGGCAGAAGGCAAGTGCTCATTATGTTTCATCTGTAAGCAATCACCATGAATGGCATTTACTAGAGATCACAGCAATTCACATGGCATATGATGTTTTTTAAAATGTACTTGATAAGGTATCAGACCAAGACAAGAAGCGGGGACTTCCTCCTACAGCGCCCTTTCCCTCGCCCCTTCCTTTCTCTGTGCTTACTGAGCATGAATTGAAGAATCATTTATGCCATGCATTTCCTGTCAGGAGAGAGTTTTTCGGAAGCCACCCGGCATACTGTATCAGAGAAAAAGCAGGGGAAACTGGGTTCAAATCTCCACTCAACCAGGAATCTCATTTGGTGGTCATGGGCCAATCGCTCTCTCTCTCTCTCCTCCTAAAACTTCCCTCACTGGGATGTTGTGAGGATATATGGAGAAGGAGAGCTGCAAACACTGCTCTGAGCTCCTGTCAACATGAAACGAAAATGTAATAGACTCTTTCCTGCCTTTGGGGTGATGAGCTTAAGTTTAAGTTTACCATCTCAAATGAAATAAGAGAAAATTTATATAAAATGTTGTATAGATGGTATATAACTCCAGTATTATTAAGCAAAATGAAAAAAGATGGTAAGGCCTCTTGTTGGAAGTGTGGTACGGATATAGGTACATTTATGCATGTTTGGTGGTTTTGTATAAAAATTAGGAGGTTTTGGAGATTAGTTTTGAATGAAACAAATAATTTGATTAAGTCCAAAATTAAGAGAGATCTCGCTTTTTGTTTATTGGGTATTTCAAAACAAGATTTAGATCTAGGTGACAGAGTCATATGTCAATATAGTTTTGCTGCGGCAAGAATCACAATTGCTAAAAAATGGAAGCAAATAAATAAACCTTCAATTAAAGAGTGGAGAGAAAAACTATGGTTCTATATGCGGATGGCCAAACTTACAGCTTTTTTACATGATAAAGATATGGAGGATTTTAAATCTATATGGTCAAAGGCCGCCGCATATTGGGATAAATCGGCGAAAACGGATTTTGAAACTGTACTTAACGAATTGTAGTATTATGTGATTCTTAATTAACTATAAGATGTGAATTTTTTTTTTATGTAGTGTCATAACACCCCAACGGAAGTACAATGGTGATGGGCACTGAGGTGGGGATTGGGACTCAGAGCACTATGGAGATATATATTAAGAGAATGTAACTTTTAATTATTAGATAATTAGTGCTCTTTGTATTTCTGTTTGGTTGTTTTGTTTGTATTTTATGTTTTTTTTCTTTTTTGTATGTTTCATTAAAAATTTAATAAAAAATTATAAAAAAAGAAGAAGAGAAAGTCGGCATATAAAAACCAACATTTCTTCTTCTGTCCCTGAGGCTACAATCACACTTCTGTTGAGCTACTGGCATCTCAGTAGGGTGCCAGCTCTGGGTTGGAAAATACCTGGAGATTTTGGGGGTGGAGCCTGAGGAGGGCAGGGTTTGGGGAGGGGAGGGACTTCAATGCAGTATAATGCCATAGATTCCACCTTCCAAAGTGGTCATTTTCTCCAGGTGAACTGATCTCTGTCCCCTGGAGATCAGTTGTAATAGCGGGACATATCCAGCCACCACCTGGAGGTTGGGAACCCTACATCTCAGGACCCCAGCTCCCCCATGCCCTGGTACTATTTTTTTAATTGCCTGCTGGGCAGTTCTGGGGTGGCTGCAAGGGTGTACCCTAAGGTTGCCAGGTCCTTCTTTGCCACTGGAGAGAGGTTTTTGAAAGAGAAGATATGCCGCCTTTCACTACCACTTAAGGAAGAATCAAACCGGCTTACAATCACTTTCCCTTCCCCTCCCCACAACAGACACCCTGTGAGGTAGGTGGGGCTGAGAGAGTGTGACTAGCCCAAGGTCACCCAGTTGGCTTCATGTGTAGGAGTAGATTAGTGTGCTTCACTCATGTGGAGGAGTGGGGAATCAAACCCGGTTCTCCAGATCAGAGTCCACCGCTCCAAACCACCATTCTTAATCACTACACCACATGGGCTCTCAGGCAGAGCCTGAGGAGGATAGGGTTTGGGGAGGGACTTCAATGCCATAGAGTTCAATGCCATTTTTTCCAGGTGAACTGATCTCTATCGGCTGAAGATCAGCTGTAATAGCAGGAAATCTTCAGTTAGTACCTGGAGGTTGGCAACCCTAGTGTACCAAGGAGACAAAATTCCAGGGGTCCTGGTCACCCTGAAGCCCAAGAAGCTGCATAAGTCTTCTGATTGGTTTTCATATGATGATTGGATTGGGTAGTGTGAAGAAGGAATCTCTGTGTGCAAAACTATGGTGGCAGGGGCCATAGTGGCTCTTGGCAGCCCTAGACCCACACACATTATTGCACCAAGACCTCATAGCCTTGATTCCCCGTTTCAGTCAACCCAGTTAAAGTCACCATCAAGCCAAGCGAAATCCACAGTGGTGGGAGGTTGGGGAGCAGGGGAACAGCACTTCCCCCTTTACACTGTTGATGTATAATATGGCAGCTGTGCTGAGCAATTATTATTTGACACATCCTAGGGATGGGAAGTCGATCAACTGTACCAGGCCAGCAATCTTTGGTGAAAGGAAACTGTGCACAAGAAGTCAGCTGCAGCTATCTTCCAAATGTATAACAAAATCTAACAGGATGTGGTCAGTCTTTGAACTAAGCTTCATATAATTTGCTTTTCTCAGAGGCCTTAGCAACAAACCCACAATGTCACTGGAGGAACATTCACTTCGATGCAGCGCTCTCGACCTGCGGGCAAAATCATAGTGGTTACCCTCTCTTGCTTTCAGCAATGCCATGCAAAAGGCTTTCTGTTCTTAAGCTTACCTTTATTGTATTTTCCCTTTAGCCCTAGCAAGGTGTCAAAAGTGGGAATAACTCAGAAATCTATTTATGTTTCAGGTCTGTAGGAGGGAAGAAATGAGAGCCAGTGTGGTGCAGTGGTTAGACTGTCAGACTCAAATGTCAGGAGGAGGAGGAGGAGGAGGAGGAGGAGGAGGAGAAGTATTGGTTTTTATACCCAGATTTTCTCTATCTTTAAGGAGTCTCAAACCAGCTTACAATCACCTTCCCTTCCTCTCCCCACAACAAGACACCTTGTGAAGTAGGTGGGGCTGAGAGAGTACAGAGAGAACTGTGACTAGTCCAAGGTTACCCAACAGGCGTCATTTGAAGGAGTGGGGAATCGAACCCAGGTCAACAGATCGGAGTCTGCCGCTCATGTGGAGGAGTGGGGGATCAAACCTGGTTCTCCAGATTAGAGTCCTCTGCTCTTAACCACTACGCCATGCTGCCTCTCAGGTTCAAAGTCCCACTCTGCCATGGAAGCTTGCTGGATGATATTAAGCTAACCTTATCTACCTCACAGGGTTGCTTTGAGGATATAATGGAGAAGGGGATTATGTTTTAAGCCACTTTGGGTCTCCATTGGGGGGGAAAGTGGAGTATCAATGAAATAACCACCATGGCAACCAGCTTTTTCCAACCTCTTCATAGATCTGGAGAATGGGTCCATCAATGGTTGTTTGCTATGAAGGTAAAAAGGAGCCTCCATGTTCAGAGGCAGTTGCTTGTGGGGGAGGGCAATTACACTGTGAAGCTTTGGCCATATTCCGCTTCATTGATATTTCATCCCTGCCACTGTAGGAAACATAATCCTGTTCTGGTTCAGCCATTAGCCCTACTCTTCATGAAATCTTCCCGGTCATTATGACCTTGAATCCTGTTCTGGTACAGCCATTAGCCCTACTCTTCATGAAATCTTCCCGGTCATTATGACCTGTTCTGGTACAGCCATTAGCCATACTCTTCATGACATCTTCCCGGTCATTATGACCTTGATTTCCCTAAACTCTGTTTACAACATTGCACTGCTTTCTTTCCTCATTCAACTTCAGTTATATTTACACTGTTGCACCATCCATCCTCAGAGTCACTAAGACTGCACCTACAGTGATCTCAGAAGGCAATACTGCCGATAGAGATCAGTTCCCCTGGAGAAAATGGCCGCTTTGGCAATTGGACTCTATGGCATTGAAGTCCCTCCCCTCCCCAAACCCCACCCTCCTCAGGCTCTCTATCGACTGGAGATCAGCTGTAATAGCAGGAAATCTTCAGTTAGCCCCCAAAATCTCCAGGTATTTCCCAACCTGGAGTTGGCAACCCTATGAAAAACCCCTCCAAGGAGGTGTGAAGGGCCCCTATGCTCTCTGCCTTCTGTAAAAAATGTAGGAGCTTTCTTTTTAGATGGGCATTTTGCAGTTATTTTCATAAGCAGGGTATTATTTTGAGATAAAGCTGTGTTTTTATCTTTCTAAATTTACATTTTAAAATAGTAATTGTAAGTCTGATCTATGGGTCTTTTTTAACGTTGCCATGAGTCCCTATGTTCAATGGGGAAAGTGTAATATAAATATTTTAATGTGTAGATACACATATGGGTCATTCAGTGGAGGTGGTAGTATATTTAAAAGCCACTGAGCTAGCTCTTTCTCTTGCAGGAAATTTGTATGCAAAGCATGCTTGTGATGGATAACCTCTTGAGGACCTCCATAGCTTTCCTGATTCCTGTTTCCAGGTCTGCAGCCAGTTCCTGGGAAATGTAAACCAACCATCTATGAAGATGGGTGGATAAGTTTCCCAACTTTTCTGAACAATATTGTATATATATGCTAGGAAAAGTTGAGGGCAGCAGGAAAAGAGGAAGACCCAACAAGAGATGGATTGACTCAATAAAGGAAGCCACAGCCTCCAGTTTGCAAGATCTGAGCAAGGCTGTCAAAGATAGGACATTTTGGAGGACTTTCATTCATAGGGTAGCCATGAGTCGGAAGTGACTTGACGGCACTTAACACACACATTGTATATCCAGTGCTGTTCTCTGTTAGGGTTGCCAGCTTTGGGTTGGGAAATACATATAGATCTTGGCAGTGGGGTCTGAGGAGAGCGGGGTTTGGAGAGGGGAGGGACTTCAATGCCAATTGCCAAAGTGGCCATTTTCTTCAGGGGAACTGATCTCTGTTGCCTGGAGATCAGTTGAAATAGCGGGAGATCTCCAGCCACTATCTGGAGGTTGGCGACCCTGAGAAGAGGACATCTCTATGGTTCTATGAGGGACACGGACCTCATGGTTATACAAGTCTTGAAAATAAAGAGGGCAAAGTATTATTAATCTTCCCCAGGATGACAGTGCTTTTCCATTCGGTATTGCCTATGAGAGTTGTGTAACAGGGAAGTCAGCTCTGCTTCTCGTCGAGCAAAATTACATTCCTGGCACGTTAACTTGAAGCTTCCTCTGCCAATTACCTTCAGGGAGGCAGCCCGAAATTACTACATTTGTTCTCAATGAGGCCTATCGGCACCACTCCCTCCTCTCAGGTAACTCTATTTTCTGGCTTGATCGGGACATTTGCATGGGAGCGGCTCTAGAACATCCCTTTATCTGAGCTGGACATCTCATCCCAGATTTCTGTATGGCTGGCAGTGGAATTAGCAATAAGGCTTTGTTGGAGGGTTTTCTTCTGCTTTAATTTATGGTGAGAATCAGCAGTCACAAAGGAAAGAAGGGAGATCACTATCATCTTATTGCCTGAACAAAGATCTAGTTATATATTTTTTAAAAATCTGCTCTTCTCAAGCTGTCGATTGTTCTTTGAGGACAGTAAAACCAATTAACCTTGATGTGAGAATGAAAAGATCTACGTGACCTTATTTCTGAGGCAGCTTCCTAGGCTTCTAGGTTGGCAGTGTTGCCACCAGACCCAATTCAGGGCGCAGGGAGGGTTCTACAGAAAGCCGAATGCTAAGCTCTCAGGGTCTTGGAGGAATCTCATGGGCTGCCAGAAGATTGTAGTAGTCCCTTTTACTCATAGGTCAGGTTCAAGATACTCAGTCCAGTTCCTGCTCTGAGGTTCATGCAGCAAAAATGGGCGTGCTCAACAGAACATTTCTTTATTAAGCCAGCATGGTGTAGTGGTTAAGAGCAGTGGTTTGGAGCGGTGGACTCTAATCTGGAGAACTGGGTTTCATTCCCCACTCCTCCACATGAGCGGTGGATGCTAATCTGGTGAGCCAGGTTGGTTTCCCCACTCCTACTACACATGAAGCCAGCTGGGTGATCTTGGGCTAGTCACAGTTCTCTTAGAGCTGTCTCAGCCCCACCTGCCTCACAGGGTGTCTGTTACGGGGAGAGGAAGGGAAAGTGATTTTAAGCCGGTTTTATGCTTTCTTAAGTGGTAGAGAAAGTCAGCATATAAAAACCAACTCTTCTTCCTTTTCTTTTCTTCATTAAATTGCAAGCAACAGGTTTCAAAATAAGGGCACTCATATAGTCTTTTTTTTGTCATCAAGTCACAGCTGACTTATGGCGGCCCCGTAGGGTTTTCAAAGCAAGAGATGTTCAGAGGTGGTTTGCCATTGCCTGCCTCCGTATCATGACCCTGGAGGTCTCCCATCCAAATACTAGCCAGGGCCAACCCTTTTTAGCTTCAGATATCTGATGAGATCAGGCTAGCCTGGGGCTCTCCAGGTCAGGGCATATAGTCAATGTGTGTGTGTTAAGTGCCGTCAAGTCGCTTCGGACTCATGGCTACCCTATGAATGAAAGTCCTCCAAAATGTCCTATCTTTGACAGCCTTGCTCAGATCTTGCAAATTGAAGGCTGTGGCTTCCTTTATTGAGTCAATCCATCTCTTGTTGGGTCTTCCTCTTTTCCTGCTGCCCTCAACTTTTCCTAGCATGACTGTCAATAGTCAATAGTTCCAGCTAAAAAAGAGAACTAACTGAGCAGGGTCTCCAGCCCCTGAATGTAAACCAACTCACACGGATATTAGGGGGGAAGCAGGCAGTTCCATTGAAAGGTATATGCCAGTGGTAATTGAAGGTATATGCCGGCTCTGGGTTGGGAAATACCTGGAGATTTTTGGGATGGGATCTGAAGAGGGTGGGGTTTGGGGAAGGGAGGGACTTCAATGCCATAGAGTCCAATTGCCAAAGCGGCCATTTTCTCCAGGGGAACTTATCTCTGTCACGTAGAGATCAGTTGTAATAGCAGGAGATCTCCAGCCACCACCTGGAGGTTGGCAACCCTAACAATACATATACTACATAGATGGTGTGAAAAAGGACCCCTGTAGGGTTGCCAACCTCCAGGTACTCAGTAGAAATTACAATACAATAACACAGAGACCGGCAAAATCCTGCAGTGCAAATATATATTGGAAACACAAAAACCTGCCCTCCTCAGGCTCCACCCCAAAAACCTCCCGCTGGTTGTGAAGAGGGACCTGGCAACCCTAGATGTGATGGAAGGAGGAGGAGACACAAATGAACTGGGGGAAAGCTGCAGGAAACGGTGCTTGCTTCCAGGCTGGAATTCATTTTCAAGATCCCCAGGAGGGTGGAATTTGGGAAGAATGAATCAGCAGAACAATCAAGGCACAGGGCCGGGAAAACCTGCTCCTTTCTCGGCTGCTGAGTTGAGTTTGTTGGTTGCCTGATAAGAAGGAGTAAATTTTCAGCATTCTGGGAAAGCTAGAGAAGACAGCCAAGGCCTCCTGGCTACTGGAGATGTGCGCTCCAGATAAATGTGCGTACATATGCCGCACAGTGCCAAAATCTGACTTTTGCAAGTCCTATACTTTAATGTGTGGAGAAATACAGATGTGAGGATGACAGTTCCTTAATGGGCTGCAGGTTCTTCTTGGGCCATCCGTATTAAGAAAATGATGCTCTCCTCTGATAAATGCTGAAAGAAAGAAAGGAAAAAATGTTTGCAATTGGGCAAGAAGAAGCATGTATTTATACTAATCAGTTTTGGGGGGGGGGGTTGCCTTCGATGAAGCAATTTGACTTTTTCCAAGACAGAGGGCTACCCTTTGAAGATTCTCATTCCATGCTGTTTTTCTTTTGAAGTCCTTTTCATCCCGAAGGCGTTCCCTCCCTCCCTCCTTCTCTTCCTCCCTCCTTCTCTCTCTTTCCCCCCTCCACCCCAACAATGCTAGTCTTCAGGGGTCTGCAAAAAAGAGTATTCCCTGAAGGATACCACCCCAGAAGCAGGATTCTCCTTGGAGAATTCTTCCATGGTGCATTTTTGATTCTCCCCAGCAGCAGGTAGTCAAACGGGACTGCTGTTCATTGCCTCCCGGGCAGCCGAGCAATAAGGATCAGAAGCTTCACCGTTCTTCTCACCTAGCTTCGTAGCACCTGCAGCACGATTAACTCCCATTTTCATACTCTTAGGCTCTCCTTGCAAAAGAGTTTTGTGCTCAGCTTTGCCATGCTCAAGAGCACAGAGAACGTCTGGAAGCATTCACTTTATCGACGGCTGCTCTCCATTCCTGCCTTTCTAACCAGTGTAGAATGCACTCATTATCTTGGAGTGAAACGTTCCCTTCAGCTATTTTTAGGGCTGAGGGATTCTCAGGTACCATGTGAGATTTACACAGCCAAGTAGGTTTCTTTTTCTTTTTTTCCCAAAAGCAATGTTGGAATATAAATCATAGTGAGAACCAGTCTAGAGAGGAAGATTTCTTATAAATCTCTGACACATTGTTGCTCGTGAGGAGCTGTGGGGTCCCTGATTTGGGCAAGGCGCAGGGGGAAGTTCACTCTTTTCTCCTGCATTGTTTTTCTCAACCTCTTCATGCAGATGCCATTAGTCCCTTTGGGGCAAACATATAGGATGCCTTATGCTGCTAGATGTTCCCCTCAATGGGGCAAATAGTAGCTCAAGGGGATTGTTTGAGGTAGGAAACACAGCTCAGGGGAGGGGGGAAGACTTCAATGTCCTATCCCCTGCAATCTTGTCCTGACCTCAGCTGTCCAGCCCAGCTCCTCCTAACTCCTACAGCTGCTGTTAGGAACAACAAAGGTGCTGGAGACACTATTGCACATCTCCCATTATCTCTCCCACTTTGGTCCTCTGAGGTGTTTTTGTTTATGACACTATTATTTATGATTTTATTTATTTACTTCATTTCATACCTAGCCTTTCTTCCCAATGGAGACTAGGGTTGCCAGGTCCCCCCTCATGATTGGCGGGAGGTTTTAGGGGGCGGAGCTGGGGTGGCTGCGGGCGGGTGTGGATGTGTGCACATAATGACATCACGTCTGGCTTTACTTCCAGAAGTGTTAGATCGCCACGGCCAATTTAAAACTCAACCACCCAAATTAGAAGGGTCATGCAAAAAAAAAAAATTGGTACATTTCAGAGTCAGGTTTATTGGGCCCGATTTTTTAGGTAACCCCAGAATAAGCCGAATACCCATACCGGTAAAGAGGTATTTTGGCTTTATTTCTGGGTTTACCAAAAAACTTTGGGCCCATTACAGCCTAGAGGGATTTTTTTCAAAGTGCCTGTAGGGGCATTTTTGGAGGTAGAGTCACCAAATTTGCAGTGTAGCTGCAAGCAACTCTCCTTAGACGGACACCAAAGTTTGGTGAATGTTAGGACAGGGGGTCCAATTTTATGGGCCTGCAAAGGGGTCACTCCCATTCTCCAGGCATTTGCGAGCTGAGCTGTCCATTGGTTTTCAGGTTCAGAAGTTCAGCGTTGCCAAGGACTGGTGGAAAGAGCCAATTGGCAGGCTGGTGCCTCAAAGTCTGGGGGCTCCCTTCATATCTGGAGAAGAAAAATAAGGCTTTTAAAACATTTCTTTTGGTAGCAAATGACATCCTGTGAACAGTCCTTTATTATAGTAATCAAAAATCCAATTTCAAGAGATGGTCATGGTGTGGGGAAATGAAGCCTCTACTTGGGGCGACCTTCAGTTTGACAGCAGGTTTTCGACGGGGGTGATATCGGAGCCAGCCAAAGTCATGACCAACGCAGCTCTTGTGAAAGAGATTGCTCATCCACGCGGGTGAGCAGTCTTCTTCAGAGCAAATCCTGTTCAGCACCTGTTGAAACTGGTGCTTTTTAGTTGGAGGGTATATCCCTCTGGACAGGACTGGGTGAGCCCCGTCTTTTAAATGACCCTTCTGCCTCTAGACTATCCTGATCCAGATCACTCCACTGAATGGTGATGGATAGTTTGGTCAGAACAAGTTGGCTTCGTTTACATGACCCCTACCTCAAAATGACCCCAACTATGGGGCCCTAACAAAACCAGTCAAAGATAGAAAAACGGGAGAAAGCACAGTATCCATTTTAACTAATAGCCATGAATACCCATTTCCTCAATGAATATGTCAACTCCCCTCTTAAAGCCTTCCAAGTTGGCAGCCATCACCACATCCTGGGGCAGGGAGTTCCACAATATAACTATGTGTTGTGTTAAAAAATACTTCCTTGTATCTGTTTTGAATCTGTCACCCTCCAGCTTCAACAGATGACCTCGCATTCTAGTATTATGTTGAAGCTGGAGGGTGACAAATTCAAAACAGATAAAAGGAAGTATTTTTTCACAGATACAAAAGATGTTTGTTTATCTCATTATTTTAAGAGTTTCCACAATAAGTCTAGGGTTGACAACTGTGGTCTGAGAAATATTTGGAGATTTTGGGGGTGGAGCCTGGGAAGTGGAGGTCAGCAGAGATGTGGATCTAGGCAGAGATATGAGTCCACCCTCCAAAGTTGTCATTTTCTCCAGAGGAACTGATTTCTGAAGTCTGGAGATCAATAGTAATTCCGGCCAATATTCAGGCCACACGTGGAGGCTGGCAACTGTACCACTCACATACTTCTGAAGTTTAAGAAAAAGCATTGACCAACACCCACCCATACACTTCTGGCATATATTTCAGTGCTGTATATGGTTTTTCTCCGTTTTCGTTTGAATACATATTTGTGCTTTTTTTTGTTGAATATTTCCCATTTCTTGTTTTTAAACTCTACTGTGGGCACTTTTTGACCTCATAATCTCTCCATGCATGACATCACAATTGGTTGCCATGGAAAGGCCCACAATATCAAACAAGTGCAATGGGCAAAGGTTACCTTGCAGAAGAGAGATAGAGATTTCGTGGGGAAAATCCATTAATACTTAAATATAGTGTGATAGGAAATATCATAGTATCTTTACCAAAATCAGTTACATAACTTTAAAGAAACACATTCAAGTCAGATGAGACCATATCTGGTCCCCATATCTTCCATTTCAGCGGTAATTGAAGTCTTATACACATGCACAGAGTTTATGCACACACACAGATTACACAAAAAGCCATAGAACGCTTTTGTGCATTTCCAAAATCGTTCTCAGTTTAATCCAATCTCAGTATGATCCAGTCTTGCAATTTACAAGTAATAATAGGGTTGTACAGATGCAGCGCTTTGGCTCTGAGAATTCCCAAACCTTTTACAGACAAGTATCCTTTTCCTCTTTGTTATTTATGACTCTAAAGACAGGACAAACTATGCAGCCCCTTTAAAAAAAAATGCCGGCACTTGGTTTCCTGTTCAACCCATCCTAAGACTGGGCGACAGACAGGTAAGCAATCCAAAAGCTGCATGAAAGTTTATTAAGGACCAAATGGTGGGACTATATAATGAGAAGCAGTGCTGGTGGTTGCTGATCTCTGTGTTCATATCTGACCCGAGCTGTAAAACACGGCTGTCTATGCTCCCTTTCATTAGTAGGGTTGCCCGCTCCAGGTTGGGAAATACCTGGAGATTTTTGGGGTTGAGCCTGAGGAGGGCGGGGTTTGGGGAGGGGAGGGACTTCAATGCCATAGAGTCCAATTGCCAAAGCAGCCATTTTCTCCAGGTGAATTGATCTCTATTGGCTGGAGATCAGTTGTAATAGCAGGCGATCTCCAGTTAGTACCTGGAGGTTGGCAACCCTAGGTGGGATCCTTGAGTAAATGATTGGGGACTGTGGTCTATTCTGCTATGTATAGCTTACTGTAAGTAGGATCCTATTGTGTAATTTTTGCACTGTTTAATGTGTCATGTTCATACTTATGCTATGCTTCAGTTCTGTCTTTTAGATTTCTGGTTGGTTCCAGACTTTTGCAATCCTGGTGCATAACTGATTGAATGTCCCAATTTGTTGATTGTACTGACACACTGTGTAATCTGCCTTGAGTCTCTGTGGGAAAGGTGGACTATAAATAACGTTAAATAAATAAACACAGCCCCCCAGTTTTCTGATGGTACATCTCCTGCTTATTCCTCCAGCAAAATAATTCAGAAAAAGTATGGAGTCAGACAAACGGTCTTGTTAGGGGTACAGCTAGAACATGAAAAGAAATCCTAACACACTGGGAGCTGGTCATCCTACTTTAGAAGAATACATAAGTTTAAGTACATGTAAGTTAAAACTCTCCATTATGCTTAAATTAGGAATGGCTATAAAATGAGACCATACTTTTAAGTAGGCATTTGGAGTGTGATCTTAAGCTTTGCGTCTTTTAATACCGACTAAAGGAAGAATCTTCATTTTTGCTGGCTGTCCTTTTTCAATTGATACATGTCCTCAAAATCATATATTCCTGCCACTCATTCCCCCCAAAGGAAAGTGGCTAACTCAAAACAAATTGGGGTTGAGTTATATTGCTGCCCAGCACTCTGAAGTACCACTCTAATTAGTCTGGAAGGATTGTATAAGGGGCAGACACACTGAAGCTGGCGCAAGAGAGATATCCTAAGACATAGAGGATGGGGAGGCAGACAATTACTAATTGCCAGGTACATATAGCCATCTGTTTACCAGGATGAGTAGGTGATGTTATGCACAATTTGACTCGTACAAAGGTAGCCAATGCTCAGAGGCAGATCCATGCAGTTTTAGCAGTACGAGGTCATTATGCGAGAGCCACATATCCCCCACCCCCATATGCAAGGTGACTAAGAGCCATCACAGGCTCCCAGACGAAGATTCCCACTGCCCAGATAACATCCTCTCATTTGGCAGCTCTGCCCTTACAATGAATAAAGTTAGCATCTTTCCATATACTAAAACAATCTGTTCCATTATTGTCCTTACTTTTATCATGAATTTATATCTGTTATTGCTTGTTCAAACCGCCAATGAATTCGGTTGGGGGAGGGGGCTTAAATATCCCCTGCCTAAATAACAATGGACCTTTGTCTACACAGGCCATTTTAATGGGTTGTTATATTAATAAATCCCAGGCAATCTAATTGCAATCCTTGATTTATATGAGCTCTTTTCAGATGACAATCCTACATAGAATGACGGCACAAAGGAGGTGGGGAGAAAACTTTAAGGGTAGACCCCACCCCTCATCTGGTCTCATTTATTTGAAATGACACATAGAAGCTATGCACAGGCTATGAGAACCGTCTTCTCTCATATCTGCCTGCCTGGGAATTAGAATCATGGAGAGAAGCCCTCCTAACTATCCCACCAATCACTGGTGACCAAAATTAAGATAATTCAGACCATAGTATTCTGCATTACTATGTATGGGTATAAACATTGGACAATGAAGAAAATTGACAGGAAGAAAGTTAATTAATTTGAAATGAGATGTTGGAGGAGAGTTTTATGGATACCATGGGCTGCCAAAAAAAAGTGGGTTATAGATCAAATAAAGCCTAAACTCTCCCTAGAAGATAAAATGACCAAAATGAGGCTATCATACTTCAGTCACATTATAAGAAGACAAGACTTACTAGACAAGAAAATAATGCTAGGGAAAGTTGAAGGCAGCATGAAAAGAGGAAAACCCAAGATAAAGTGGATTGACTCAATCAAGGAAGCCATGGCCCTCCGTTTGCAAGACCTGAGCAAGGCTGTTAACAATAGGACATTTTGGAGGTTATTCATTCATAGGGTTGCCATAAGACAGAAATGACTTGATGGCATGTAACACACACAGTAAGGAAGCAAACACAGACCTAGATGGCCCAGACTAACCCAATTTTGTCAGATCTTGGAAGCTAAGCATGGTTGACACTGGTTAGTATTTGGACATGAGACCATCAAGGGAATCAGGGGTTGCGATGTGGAGGCAGACCATGGCAAACCCCGTCGGAACATCTCTTGCCTTGAAAACTCTACAGGGTCACCGTAAGTCTTCTGCAACTTGATGGCACTTTCCACCACCAGCATGGATCCAACCCTATAGCCTTCCAGACAATACTACTGGAGCCTAGGATTGTGCTCAAAAGTCTTCCATGGATTAATTGACTGGTTAAAGCTCTTTATTAATTTCAGTCAAGGCAGTGAGACTATTTTTAGCAAGACACAAGGTCTTTGGATAACGTTTGCAAAATATATTTAAACCCCCATAAGGAAAACATAACTGCCTGTTTTTAAGACACGGAAGAAGTCTAGAAACAGCAAGGATAATAGAGATGATCATGTTTTCCTTGTGAAGTCGGCTCTTGTTAGAGGCAGCAATCACTAAGTTGCCATGAATGGAAACTCCGACCCAGTCTATAAACATAATGTTGTTTACATCTTTCACTTACGATGATATTTCGAATAAAAATAGTTATAAAATTGCACAGCTTTCTCACTGTGCCATAAAAATGGGAGCATATATTACATTAAGCAGGAAGGAGCTGTATCTCATTTAAAACACATAACCACATAATTTTGTAGATATGTATCTATAGAGAGATATATCTATCTATGAACAATGAAATTGCACCAAAATTAAAAAACCTTCTGGCGATGTATTTGTAAACATAATCAGCCTATAATCCAATAAAGAGACTCTGCTTTGAATTAATGTGAATTACTCCTCTGTTCAGTTTTATACATGTAGAACTTTTCATTTCAACTCTTTCACTTTTTTTCTTCTTTGTTTTGTGAAAATGCAATTTTGGGCAACTCACCCCCACCACTTATAAACAGAAGAGATGGCTTTTCAGAAAGGAAGCAAAATAAAATGTAGCTGCAGAAATATTAATATATATATATAATTCTTTTATACCTGCAAATAGGGAGGGGGGGAAGCAAATCCCATTTCTCAGAACTTCTGGCATGAAACATTTTGCATTTTAAAAAGAATCCATCACTTCAATCTTTTTTATGATTCTGATAATGAGAACGAAAGCTATGTTGTTAAACGGAAAGTGCAGCGATTTTATACACACATAAAAAATAGAAGGAACCATTTCTTTAATTTAGATAATTTAAAACAAAGGTTTCCCAATGACAACCTTTTAGTTATAATTCATTAATCTACCATTTGACAATGGGTTTTTTCTCTCTCATATAAAAGCAAGTCTTATGATATAAGAAGACAGATGAAAGGCTTTGAGGTTTATCCTGGAAAAGACATGAATCTGAAGATAAATGTTGGGTTTGTAATATTTACTGGAGGAACATGCAGTGAGTCATATTTGCTCAGGTTGCACTTAAAAAAGGCAAATTCGAGAGTTGTCATTAGTATGATGTGTATGAGATCAGGGCCGTTGCATCACACTACTTTGGTCTAAATAATATTGGGAAGTTGGGCAGGTCAGAAGGATACACTAATAGCCTGGCTCCTTGCAAAGTCTGTAGCGAGGGTTGCCAGCCTCCAGGTGGTGGCTGGAGATCTCGCGCTATTACAACTGATCTCCAGCCAATAGAGATCGGTTCCGCTGGAGAAAATGGCCACTTTGGCAATTGGACTCTATGGCATTGAAGTCCCTCCCCTCTCCAAACCCCACCCTCCTCAGGCTTCACCCACAAAATCTTCAGGTATTTCCCAACCCAGAGCTGGCAACCCTATCTGTAACACTTCACTAGTCTCCAGGTTGGGCCTGCTTTCCCCCATCCATCACCACGTCTGCAGTCTTCACATGGCCTTCATCTATTACGTTTAATAGGCAATATCAACTGCCAGAGCTGGGCCATCCGTCAGGCATACCTAGGCCTAGGGCACCTTTCTGTCCTAGGATGGGAGGGGCACCAAGTCACCTTCTCTGTGGTACTGGAGGATCAGCCTAGGGTTGCCTCAAAGGGTTGCCAACCTCCAGGTGGTGGCTGGAGACCTCCCACTATTACAACTAATCTCCAGGCAACAGAGATGAGTTTACCTGGAGAAAATGGCTACTTTAGAAGGTGAACTCTATGGGGAGGGGCCCTGGCTCAGTGTTAGAGCATCTGCTTGGCATGCAGCAGGTCCCAGGTTCAATCCCTGGCATCTCCAGTTAAAGGGACTAGGCAAATAGATGACATGAAAGACCTCTACCTGAGACCCTGGAGAGCTGCTGCCAGTCAGAGTAGACAATGCTGATTTGATGGACCAAGGGTCTGATTCAGTAGATGGCAGCTTCATGTGTTCATGTGGCATTATACCTCACTGAAGTCCCTCCCCTCCTCAAACCCCACTCTCCTCAGGCTCCACCCCCAAATTCTCCAGGTATTTCCCAACCGGCAGCTTGCAGCCCTAGTTGTCATGTCTGCTCTGGCCACCAGCAGGGAATTGGGTGGTAGAGTTGCCAGATCCATGTTGGGAAACATTTGGAGATTTGGGGATGGATCTTAGGGAGGGGAGGCACCTCAGTGGGATACAATGCCATAGAGTCCACCCTCCAAAGCATCCATTTTCTCCAGGGGAACTGATCTCTGTAGTCTGGAGATAAGATTTTATTCTAGGGGATTCCCGAGTCCCACCTGGAGGCTGGCAACCCTAGATCAGCTATGGTGAGTCACACCACACTGTGGCACCTGGGCAGTGGGTGGCCTTTCCCCATTGCCAGGTCCAAGGTGGTATGGGAGGCATACCAAGCAGCAACCCTGGGTGCCACCACCTCACACAGATGCACCTGGGCAGCAATCAGGGCCTTCACCTATTGTCAGTCCCAGGGAGACATGGTGCCACGGCAAGCAGCAGTTCTGGTGGCACTCCTGGGCAGAGGGCATAGCCTTTCCTCATCACCAGGCCTGAGGCAGGATCAGGAGGAGGTGGCACTGTAGCAAGGAGCAGCCCTGGGCACCACACTGACCCACAGGTGGCAAGAGGGTCCTTCCTATCTCAATGGGTCTGGGATTGGTGGTGGTGGCACCAAAGCAAGCTGCAGCCCTGGCTTCAGTGACAGTGGCACGAGTGGGAGCAGCATCCCCATGGCATAGGGGGAGTCATTTGCCTAAAGAACCCCAAACCCTTGGGCCAGGCCTGTCAACTGCCAAGTCCAGAACATCAGGATTTGGATTTTTACCCACAGGGCAGTTCTCCAAAGTGAAGGTGACATGACCAGAATTTCTGAAGTGGCATCTACACTAAAAAATTACATAAGCTTAATGTACTAAACAGTTTATATACTAAACAATTTATACTGTACTGGTAGTTGTTGTGGCTCAACAGATTAGAGTCCGCCACTCATATGGAGGAGCGGGGAATAAAACTCAGTTCCCCAGACTAGAGGCTACCACCCTTAGCCACTACACCAGGCTGGATCTCTAATACGATACAACTGAATTTCTCTGCCTATCCTTGCTGCCAAATATCTAGATTTAAGCTGTGGGGATCCACGGTGGACATGGCAAGAATGTACTTTGGCTAAGATCTTGGTAGAGGGCCAGAAGATCAAGCCCTCCCTCTGGCCTTCCAAGTTGTCCTAGGAAGTGGGTTTTATCACAGGTACAGTGAATTATTCAAAGGTGGTTTTAATAAATTTGTTTTAAAGATGGCTGCAAAGTTAATCAAAGCTGTAAGTTGCTTATAGCCAGCCATTACATATTTGATGGATGTCACCATCAATAATTTGTATTATACACATCTCTTAATATGCTGATTTCCAGCCATCAATAATTCATTATTCCCTTTTCAACTGTGTATGTAACCTCGGTATAAAAGCGTGGAGCAAATAAATGCACTTGTATCGATATATGTGCTCATAGTACATTGGAAATGGTCAACTTGGGAGGCAATTTCGTTATAGCCGGGTTTGATTCCCCACTTCTCCACGTGAGCTGTGTACTCTAATCTGGTGAACCGGGTTTCTTTCCCCACTCCTCCACATGAACCTTGCTGGGTGACCTTGGGCCAGTCCCAGTTCTCTCTGAACTCTCAGCCTCTCAGTCTCACCTACCTCACAAAGTGTGGGGAGAGGCTGTGGCTCGGTGGTAGAGCATCTGCTTGGTATGCAGAAGGTCCCAGGTTCAATCCCCGGCATCTCCAGTTAAAGAGACCAGGCAAGTAGGTGATGTGAAAGACCTCTGCCTGAGACCCTGGAGAGCCGTTGCCAGTCTGAGTAGACAGTACTGACTTTGATGGACCAAGGGTCTGAATCAGTATAAGGCAGCTTTATGTGAGGGTAAGGAAAGGCAATTGTAGAGAAAGTGGTAGAGAAAAATGGGGTATAAAAAACATCTCTTCTTCTCCTTGTAGCTTATCCTATCACAGCTGAATTGTGACCTGACAACCTAAGGACCAAGAAGCATGGTGTGGGTGGGGGGGGGGGGAGTGCATTTTGCATATTGATTTGAACTAACCATCCATTTCCTTGGCTGCAGGCTTCAAGTTTTCTTTCTACTCATTCTCTCCGCACTGCTCATGATTTTGTAATTGATTTCTCTCCTGATGACTTCCAAATGGGTTATCGAAAGAGAGGGGAGAGAGAGAGAAAGAGACAGTATTCTTTTTTAAAAATTCTCCATCTAGATTGGTTGCAGGCCTCTGGGAGTCTGTGGTCAAATCTAAAGCCAGGGAGAATTCCCGTAACGAGGGCTGCTCAGAAGGCACAGTTTATTTATACAGGGGAAATTATTGAAATCATGTTGCCCGAGACCGGCCAGGCCTATTTACAAACAGTAATTCTAAGATGAGCCATACACTGGGTCACTCCACAACGCCTTTAAAAGCTCCAGACTCGTTCCCCCCCCCTTCTCCACGTAAAGGCTCTAGCCCCATGAGACATGCCACATGAAAGATACATTCCATTCTTGTTAAATTAAAATCTAATCATACTCCACAGTAAACAAGGCACAAAGAGCTCAATCGAAAATTGTGGGATGAAAACCAGCGTCACAAAAGGCCAAACTCTCCCTTCAGATCTATACTACAGATCTCTCACAAGTGCAATCAGTTAAGTGTTTGAGCGCTTGACAACAGCTGCCCCGCTAGACTTTTGATCTGCTTGGGATTTCGGCTTTCCTCCATAAATTATGGATTCTCAGATCTACATGTCCTCCATGTTTGCCGTGGCAGGTCTCCAAAGAGAAGATGGCTAGGGAAGCAGTGGGTATATTCTCTCGAAATTCTCAAGTTGTTTCTCTGTTGCAGCCTGCACAAAGTGGATCTGGAACCAATTAAACATGCGCCAGTCACACGCAGCCGACTTTGAAAAGAATAACTTTCACTCTTTATTCTCCTCAGACATACAGCCAATGAGAGGCCATCTGGTTTCCATGAGTTTTCACCAAGACCAGGAATCCCAACACTGAAACCTATCCCCGTAAATAGTGGACTGGATTGCTACCAGTCACTGAATGGCTCAAGTTCTAAACCTGTTGCCCTATAGGCCTTTCAACCTATGTAGGCTCATCACTAAATGCTGATCAGTCAATGACTTCCACGAACTGAAAGGGTTTTCACATTGCCTCACACACAGCACTTTCTAAAGGAGTCCATTCAGTCCATCAGTCCAAGGGAGCCAGTGAGGTGTAGTGGTTAAGAGCAGTGGTTTGAAGCGGTGGACTCTGATCTGGAGAACCAGGTTTGATTCATACTCCTCCACATGAGTGGCAGAGGCTAATCTGGTAAACTGGATTTATTTCCCCACTCCTACACATGAAGCCAGCTGGGTGACCTTGGCCTAGTCACAGACTCTCAGCCCCACCTTCCTCACAGGGGTTCTGTTGCAGGGAGGGGAAAGGGAAGGTGATTGTAAACAGGTTTGATTCTTCCTTAAGTGGTAGAGAAAGTCGGCATATAAAAACCAACTCTTCTTCTTCTCACATTTCAGTTGCGAGTCAGGTGATCGGGTAGGAAGAAATCAAATTAGGTACATGCATGGAACTCCCTTCACAGTATCACTATCTGTGGAAGCTAAATCTACTGTAAAGTGGAGAGTAGACTCAGATGACCTCATACTAATTTGGTGCAGTGCTTAAAGAGTTGGCCTAGGATCTGGGAGAGGCCATGGCTCAATGGTAGAGCACTTGCTTGGCATGCAGAAGATTGCAGTTTCAACCCCCCGCACCTCCAGCTAAAAGGATCAGGTAATAGGTGATGTGAAAGACCTCTACCTGAGACTTGGAAACCTGCTGCCAGTCTGAGTAGACAATACTGACCTTGATGAACCAGTGGTCTGATTCAGTAGAAGGTAGCTTCATGTGTTCAAGTGGGAGACCCAGTTTTACCATGGAATCTCACTGGGTGAACTTGGGCCAGTCACACTCTGTCAGCCTAACCTATCTCACAGTGTTGTTTGTGAAGGTATTATGGAGGAAGGGAGAATGATGTATGTGACCCTCAGCTCCTTGGAGAATAACAGTAAACACCTCATTTCCACCTCTTGAGAGACTGTGGCTTCTCAAGCCACTCTGAGTCACTCATGGGTGGCTGTTTAGAAACTTCTCACCTCTCCATGCAGCGAATGCTGTCACGCAGGAAGTTTCTACTCAACCTCGATGTGGTCAATAGGTGTTATAATCCTGGTTTGCATATGCACGAGACTTAAGTGGTATTAGTAGGATGGACTATAGCATTTGAGACTGCAGGTGTCAGGAGCCAGTTTTGAAAGCTCTTTGACATTTAAAAAAATCCTGGCAAATGGGGAAAACAGCACATCAGGGAGAAAGGTTCGACCCCTCTATGGTAACAACTCCATCCAAACAGAAAGAGCACAAGGTAAGTACCGTATATACCCATGTATAAGCCGACCCGCGTATAAGCCGAGGTGCCTAATTTCTCCCCCAAAATGGGGGGAAAATAGGCACCTGCGTATAAGCCGAGGGTCGGCTTATAACCCCTCCCCCCCCAGCAGGCTTACCTTCACTCCAGGCCCGGCGAAGGCGGTGGCAGGGGTGGGCCCCCCGCAGGAGGCTCCCCCAGGCTGGTCCTGGGCAGAAGGAGCCGGGCGCGCCTGGCGGCGGTGGCCGCGCGGCCTTCCCGCGGCCGCAGGAGGCTCCCCCAGGCCCGTCCTGGGCGGAGGGAGCCGGGCGTGCCCGGCGGCGGTGCGGCCTTCCCGCGGCCACAGGAGGCCCTCACAGGGCGCTCCTGGCCGGGGGAAGCCGCACGGGCCCAGCGGCGATGGCAGCGGCGGCAGCAATGGCGGCGGCGGTAAGTTCCCCCCTCCCTCCTCTCCCTCCTCCCTCCTCCCCCCTCCCTCCTCTACCGTATTGACCCGCGTATAAGCCGAGGCCGGCTTTTTCAGCCCTTTTTTTGGGCTGAAAAACTCGGCTTATACGCGAGTATATACGGTAAAGGTGCACTTCACTCCACCTTAGCATTTTACCACTTTACGGTTGCCTCATCAGCTTGTGAAGCGCCCTGTGGCTCAGAGTGGTAAGCTGCAGTACTGCAGTCCAAGCTCTGCTCACGACCTGAGTCCGATCCTGATGGGAGTCAGTTTCAGGTAGCCGGCTCAAGGTTGACTCAGCCTTCCATCCTTCCGAGGTCGGTAAAATGAGTACCCAGCTTGCTGGGGGTAAAGGGAAGATGACTGGGGAAAGCACTGGCAAAACCACCCCGTAAACAAAGTCTGCCTACTAAACGTCGGGATGTGACGTCACCCCATGGGTCAGGAATGACCCGGTGCTTGCACAGGGGACCTTTTTACCTTTACCATCACCTTGTACCAGTATGTATCAATTAGCCCTACGTGTAGCTTTGGAACAGGAAGAAAAGAAAGGGAATAAGAAATGCATCTTCCTCCATATCTTCTGAGCTTTGAGATCTTTGGTATCCTATCCATCAGGAGCATACACAAGTTCCTGTTACTGTGCATCCTGAACATCTTCCTTTTGGGACAGATGTGAAGGATCAATGTTCCATAACATGGAGATGTAGAAGGTCAAGAAACAGAAAGTACTTCTGCTTCATCTTCTTTTCCTATAATATAACACTTGAAGCTGTTCTGTATCTCTCCACAGTGCTGAGTATTCAAGGTAAAACTTTCTCCAGTTCACCTGGAGAAAATGGCTGCTTCAGAAGGTGGACTCTATAGCATTATACCCCACTGAAGTCTCTCCTTTCCCCAAAACCTGCCCTCCTCAGGCTCCATCCCCCAAATCTCCAGCTATTTCACAACCCGAAACTAGCAACTCTAAGTAAGAGCCAAAGTCCAGAAGCGCTGCTCTTGCCCTTTGGCTCCTAACCAACGGCTCTTGTCTCTCATCATGCCCGGCCCTTATACTTGCAAGCAGGATGGAGACAAAAACAGAGCAGAGATGTTATGCAGCTGGCAAGAAGTCCTGCAACAATTCCCCACCCTTTGCTACTCACAATTTGCAATCTAATTGTAAGTTGAGCGGAAGAATAATTGTACATCACAGGTTCGTCCATAGTTGCAATAAGGCTACAGGTCAAGAGGTCCTGTCCTAGCTAATGAATGATATATAAAAACTGCCACCTATATTGTGACACTCTTCGCTTCATAGAATATTTGGCAGTCTATTGACAATATTGATTGATGAAAAGCATGGAAACTCTAATATAACTGAGCTGTATAAAGAGAGCCAGCAGGACAGAGGTTATAATGTTGGACTAGGATCTAAGAGACCTGGGGCCAATCACTCCCTCTCAGGCTAATCTACTTTACAAGGTAGTTCTTGCGAGGATAAAATGGATGAGGGGCAATGATGTCAACTGCTTTTGGCCAACGTTAGGGAGGAAAGCAGGGTATAAATATAGAAATAAATAAAGAGATGATAGCCAGCTAGCTAGCTAGGGGGCAGCAGGAAGGGTGACCCAAAGTTGCAGGCATAGTTGCATTCATCCTGTAAACCATAGGGTTTCAAATTCTGTCAAATCAAGAACTTAGTCTTGGTGGTGTTTTCCAGAACTGGGAAAACAAGCTATTGGGTCCATCTTATCTGTGAGCCATTTTTTCTTGTGGCTTTTCTGTAACCCCTATGCAAACACCTGGAGTTGCTCATGTTAAACTGAAGTCAGAAACTGGGCCGTGGAGATTTCCAGGGGAAACGAGTGTTGTGTGCAGACAATTAGGCAGACTAAAGTAAACATTGGGTCACCGTTGACTCATGAGCTGAGACACACAGTAGTCAATTACAGCTTTTAGCAACAATAATTAATATGGTGTTAATGAAAACTGTATTTTTCACTCAACATATAAGGCTGTTTCAGGTAATTAAATGTAACCTCATATTCATGTAATTTGCCTTTACTTTGTGCATACCAGTACAGCTAAACCTGACTTACATGGTAAAAAGGTAGCTTTAATAAGCCTGTTTAGCATCATTTGCGGGAAAGTTTTGAAATGGCATGTGATCCAGCAAACAGCGATGCGTGTATAAAATCCATGTACAATTAACTCTCCATCGTGTTCCTAATACATATTATTTATTTGTTTGGAAAATATAAAAATCTTCAGTTAAAGCTTGCCTAAAATGAGTATTTCAGCCTGGCACCTGAAAGTAAGGTCGGCTCCAGTAGGTTTCCAAAACTCCAGGTGGTGGCTGGAGATCTCCTGGAGAGCTTCATGGAGAAGGGCATTCCACAGGCAATGTGCCAACACTGAAAAAGTCCAGTCTCTGGTTGTCACCCTAGGGTTGCCAGCTTCCAGGTGGGGGCTGGAGATCTCCCAGAATTATAACTGCACCAGTTGCAGTTTTCACTTAAAGGACCCTAGGGTTGCCAACCTCCAGGTAGTAGCTGGAGATCTCCTGCTTTTGCAACGGATCCCCAGCCAATAGAGATCAGTTCACCTGGAGAAAATGGCCACTTTGGCAATTGGACTCTGTGGCGTTGAAGTCCCACCCCAAACCCTGCTCGCCTCAGGCTCCACACAAAAAACCTCCCACCAGTGGTGAAGAGGGACTTGGCAATCCTAAGGAGAACCCAGGCCATAAAGAGAAGTCAGAATAAGGTTAAGTATTTTGTTGTTAATTGCACCAGTCTAAATTTTGCCTTGGATCTTCTCGTGGTTGATGTCTTTGTTTCAGATATCATGCCAAAGTTGTCACCTCCTCTAAGAGAGGAAAATGTTTACCCTGGAACTCTTTTTTATGCAATTAGGTGGTTATCGGGAGAAAGAGAATGGAAGTCAATCACAACTATTTTGTGTCTGTGTGCAAGCATTTACATATACAGGAACTAGATTCAAGATGCATTCACCTCCAATTTAAATATTTAATTTGAGGTGCTCATATAGAGATGGGGGTTGGGGTTGTTGGGTGACTGGGAACATGGGGTCTACAGGTGTTCCTGGAAAACAGGAGACTCCTCTGCCCAGGTATTCTAAAGGGGTGCTCATAAATTGCTGGATCCTTTCCAAACAGAAACTTGCCCATCTGTAGTGGAAACCCAAGAAATTCTGGTGCATTTTTTTTTAAAGGCACTTAAGGTAATTCCTCCCAAAGCAGAATACAAGCAGTGATTTATCAGTAGGTGCACGTAACATGTGTAATATTTCTGGGTTCACATGTGAAAACTACCAGAATGAAGAATTGTGCAAAACAATTTTAATATTAAGAACAACTAAACCATCTTGTATAGCTATATCTAAGCCTTGGTCTAACACTAAGTTCATTTGATCTTAGGGCAAGTCCACAAAATACCAGGTTATTAACATTGTTAAATCTAAGGGAATGTCTCTAAATTATAAACTCTGTCACTACAGTACAGCCACAAGGTGCCCGAGGGCAAAGAGAGTTCCTGTCAGGACTGAGAGAGACCAGCTGCTCACCTGTACCCTCTTATGTGACGGGGTTGCCAACCTACAGGTGAAACTGGAGAGAGGCGGCAGCGCTGCCGCCTCTCTCCAGTTTCTACTATTTCAGCGTAGGTTTACATATTTCTCCAACCTACAGGTGAAGCCTGGAGTTCTTCCAGAATTATGACTGATCTCCAGGCTACATAGATCAATTGCCCTGGAGAAAATGACTGTTTGGCAGGGAAACTCTATGGTATATCATAGATTTTTGGTGAAATCTCTTCCCAAATTCCCCCCTCCATGAGCACCATCCCAAAATCTCAAGAAATTTCCTAAGCCAAAGTTGACATCCCTATGTGCCTGAGACCCTGAAGTAATTTTTTGTCTAGGGGAAAGAACTGTTAGTCACTCGAGTCATGTGAGAACCCAGTTCTCCAGACTGAAGTCCGCCACTCTAAACCACTACACCACGTTGGAATTAAATGGACAGAAAATGAAAACAAAGGAAAACAAAATGATTATTTGCATAAATATCTATCTAACAGGTATTCTGGAGAAGGATTCCTGGCATAAGTGAAAGCAGAGAAGAATGAGTGGAGATTTTATAACTGTATAAAACCTGATCAGTCTTTCGGTCTTCGTTTCAGCACCGTGTACTCCTAAGCAGAGCAATAATTGTGTGCTAAATTAATACCAATATTTATTGAAGTTTAACAAGTAGACGCAAAATATGTATCACTTAGTTTTATCTACATATCTTTTACATGGATATTAAATTTCAACCTCCCTACCATATGATTTTAATAATCTTTAATTAACACACAATAAGTATCCTATTAAATTCAAATCTTTAGTTTTGGGAAGTAATTATTCATTTATGACATTTAATTGGAATTGTTACTACAGATCTGTATCTGTGGAAGCTAGATTGTAATATTTCTTCAGAAAAAAAATGTTAGAGTTGGTTTATTTCAAAGTGAAAATTTAGAAAGTTGCAATTCTGCTAGCTCGGGCAAAGAACAAAGGCAGGGAACTTATGATTGTAACATTAATAGGTAGGGCGATAAGTAATGACCTTGAGTGAAGTTGAACAAATACTAATTAAAATGTGTTAAATATGACAGAATGTCAGCGGATCTTAACCTCTTTGAAGCAGACCAAGCAGCCAACCCAGTTCTCAATCTATTTTTAAGTTATCCCTATTAATTTCAACAAACTGTACTTTCAAATAAGTGTGATTGGGTTCCTAAGTTTGGATGACATCTGCTTATGAAGCTGCCTGAAAATGAATCAGATCATTGGTCTATCAAGGTTAGTACTGTCTATTCCAGGGTTCCCTAACATGGCACCCACAGGTCCATGGAGCCTTCAGCCACTTCTCCAGCAACTGCCATGTGCTTCAGAAAAATATGCGGGGCCATTGTGAAGGTAGAACCAGTGACTGGCTAGCGTTGCCAGGTGGTGGCTGGAGATCTCCCACTATTACAACTGATCTCCAGGCAATAGAAATCAGTTTCCCTGGACAAAATGGCCACTTTGGCAATTGGACTCTATGGCATTGAAGTCCCTCCCCTCCCCAAACCCCGCCCTCCTCAGGCTCCACCCCCAAAATCTCCACGTATTTCCCAACCCAGAGCTGGCAGCTCTACTGGAGGCACAGAGAACACAGGATCCCCTTGCTCTTCTTTATCTCCTCACCCATCTCCTCCTTCAGATTCATCTGCTGCATTGCATTCATGACCCAGTGAAGTCTTTCCGCAATCCAACTATGCTTCCCCAGGAACTTCTCCAGGAATCACATCAGATCTCAGAAGCTAAGCAGGATCGGCCTTGGTTAGTACTTGGATGGGAGACCACCAAGGAATACCAGGGTTGCTATGCAGAGGAAGGCACTGGCAAACCACCTCTATTAGTCTCTTGCCTTGAAAACCCATTAGTCAGCTGTCACTTGTTGGCACTTTCCACACACAGACACAGAAATGATTGCCCTGACCTGGATGGCCTAGGCTAGCATGATCTAGTCAGATCTCAGAAGCTAAGCAGGGTCAGCCCTGGTTAGTATTTGGATGGGAGATTGCCATGGAGGTCCAAGTTTGCTATGAAAAGGCAAGCAATGGCAAACTACCTTTGGTCATCTCTTGCCTTGAAAACCCTACTGGGTTGCTGTAGGTTGGCTGCAACTTGACAGCATTTTCCACTGCCAAAAGGAAACAGCATGGCAGACCCTTGTGGCTTATCCAAAAAGCCATCAATGGCTCAAGTACTGGGATAATTCCCAGTAAGGTACATGGGGTTTTTGTCATCTGTACATATCATTTGGGATAGCATATCTACCACTATAGATAACCACAAATCACTTTGTGGCCAAAGTGTTTTCAGGGATGAATGGCACATTACATATGTGCCAAAAAGCCAGTGCAAACAAAAAGACCCAAAGAAAAACAATTCAGGGCCGACATCGCTTCTCAATCAAGAGAGTTCTTTTGGAAGCAATCCGAGCCTGCACATCTTGCAACATAACCATTCTCAAATTGCAGCACATTTCACACTACATAAAATTAAGTCCCAGCACCGCAAAACAGCTTAAAAACTCCTGCCCCAGTCCCTAAAATGTATTGACACAATTTTATTAAAATGTATTTATTCATTAAGGCCAAATCAGTGACCTTCTGGAGCTTTATGTGTAAATAATCTATTCTTTTCCCTTGATCACATTAATCTGACTAATGACAAATTACCATTCTGCACATACAGTTGCAAGATTTACAAACGATCGCGCCTGCTTGCAGGAAGACTGAGAAATCAGCTACGCTCACTAATGCCTCCATGGATTGCCTGACACATCCCAGGTTTTTATATTCCCTTTTAAAGCATTCAGCTTGCGCGAAATAATTTATAAATCTGGCTATCATTCGCACATATCCTCTTACTGCTCGAGGGGGGGAAAGAACAAGATCAAATTGGGAGGATTATTAGCAATTTAAGAACTTTATTTGCTCTGATTAACCCTTTGCTGGCGGAAAGCAATTTTTTTTTAAAGTGCCTTCAAATGAATGGGCAGGAACCATTAAGAGAAGGTATGGGAGAGCGAAGGAGGCAGATTTGTCTGAGAGCGTGTAAGCACCACCAAATAATGTTTCACTAGTGGCCATTCAGCTCTTCCGTTCATACAGACTGAAGGACGGTGAACATTCCTTCACAAAAGATACAGAGAATAATGAAGAATGAATTGCATTGTAGAACTACATCCATCACATGGTAGGTATACTGTGAGGTCTGCTGAGGTCTCTGCCAGCGTCTCAGATATAAACTTTACCTAATCTCCTATTGTCACTGAATCTAAGGATGGCTGTAAAGGAACGAAGCTTCACAGATCAGCCATTCCGACTGCTTGTTTTCTTTGGTATTTCAGGGCCAAACTATGCAAGATGTTTTTCAATGGGTCAGGACACGGTAACCCAGACCAAACTTGTTTCTTCATAGCCACTCAGTAGCTGCAGGGAACATTGTTTTAAGAGTCTGGGGAGGGGCTGATGTGGCTCCAGATGGCGGTACAACAGGAGGAGGGGCTCCCGCCTCCCCTCCCCCACTCTGTTTTCCCAAGCCAAAATGGCCCCAGGGAAATTATTTACTCCACCGCTTTGGCAATTGGACTCTCTGGCACTGAAGTCCCTCCCCTCTCCAAACCCTCCTCAGGTCCTGCCCCCAAAATTTCCAGGTATTTCCCAACTCGGATGGGCAACCCTTCATTCATTTCAAAGGTTTGGAGAAAGAGGGTTTTATTGCATCGTAAAAAACAAGTAAATGTCCTAACAGCTCATAGGAACTCATTCACAATCTCTTTTCTATTAGATCGACAGGAGACTGATAGAAGCAGATCAGACACCCGTGGGTGCCACTTACTCGAGTGCTTTTTTAACAGGTAGAGCCAGCATCGTAAAATGTTACAGCAAAACAAGTGAGTCACTAAGCAATGCTATCCTGAACACAGTTATACCCTTCTAAACCCATTAACTTCAGTGGACTTAGAAGGGTGTAACTCTGTTTAGGATGCCATTGTTAATATATGGCTTGAAATGCACACAAAACCCAGTGATAAACCTCACCTAGGAGTTCTAACACTTCCTTGGCAAATGCTAGGAGAAATTGTGGGTGGTTCTATGGGAACGCAGCCTTTGGCTGAGGAAGTGACTGATGTCACTTCCGGATGATGCTCTATGCCGCCTCCTCTAGTCTATGGCTTTTACCACAGAGGCTAGGGGAAATTCCTAGAGCTTCGCTGTATGGAATCCCTTTTTTTCTCCCACTCTTCAGTTCCTTAGGGGTGGGAAATTGGGGTTTGAGGGCAGATAATTTCTCCACCCTGGGTAGGCAAATGGTAAACCTAACCTCATCATAATATTTTACATCTCTAATAGAATCTTTCTGTGTAGAAGAGCCAACTGGCCTTGAGCTAAAAACAGATCAAGAGCCATCGAACAGTCCACTCCTATGGTGATGTAAAAACAAGAAAAAGGCCTGGGGGGTTGGGTAGTGATATCCTAAATGAGCAAGGCCTTCCCTTGCTCAAAGGTGCTTTGGCCCCTTTTTAGGAATGCCAACCTCCAGATGAGGCCTGGAACTACAGCTCATCTCCAGAGTACCGAGATCTGGAGAAAATGGCAGCTTTGGAAGGGGGCCTTATACCTTGCTGAGATCCCTCCCTTCTCAAATTCTACCAGCCCCAGAGTCCACCCCCAAATCTCCAGGAATTTCTTAATCCAGAATTGACAGCCCTGTGCTTCAAATAATTCTGGAGAAACTGGAATACTGGCCCAGCATGGGGAAGTAGCCGAACTATAGACTGAATCTCTAGAATATGCCCTGAAGAGGAAGAAACACATTTCCTGACTGGCTCAATGACCTCCGAACTTCTAAAGAACATTCATGTTTGGAACAGATGAGAACGCTCAGTGAAATAGCCACCGAATAAAGAGCTAAAGGCAGAAAAACCCCAAGGCTCAGAGAGAGAAAAAGTTTATTACCACCACCACCCAGCAGTAGCTTAGTAAGCAAATCAGGCAACATCATAGCCCCATCTCTGATATGCTATCAGAGGAAGGAAATTTGCAACCCAGATCAAAATGGTGTCTCAGCAGACTAAGAAGGACGAGGGAGAGAAGTCTCCACGCTGCCTGAGACCACACGGGTGATCAAGGCCCGATGCAGCCAATCGACAGAGCCCTCCGTGCCACGTTGGACAGGAAACCCTCGTTGTTTATCAGCTCTGCCTCTTCATCGGCAAAATGTCACTTCGCTCCATAGAAGTGAGCATGTCGTCAATGTTATCAGCAAACTGAAAGTGGAATAAAAACACAGCTCTCTCTATCCTCCCTCAAGTGGTCTGTTCCTTTTTTCCCTAACTTTCACCAAAAACAATAGAAAGAAACAGCTAACAGGAAACAGGGTGGAAAGTCGTCTCGTTCACCAAAAACATTGCTCTCCTCCTCCCTTGAGAATGGGAAATAAATGCTTCACTTGCAGAGGTTCCTAGGTTCAGACTCTGGCATCGCCTGTTAAAAGATTTCAGATTGTAAGTACAAGTAAAGTCCTTTCTCTGCCTGAGATCATGTAGAACCTCAGCCAATCACAGTAGACAATACTAAGCTAAAAGGACCAATGGGTTGGCTCAATATTAAACAGTTTTGTGAGTTCATAATAATGGTAGGAAAGAGATTTGTAAGCCACCTCGAGTAGTGTTGCCAGGTCCGGGTTGGGACATACCTGGAGATTTTGGGGGCGGAGCCTGGGGAGGGTGGAGTTTGGAGAGGGGAGGGACTTCAAGGCCATAGAGTCCAATTGCCAAAGCGGCCATTTTCTCCAAGTGAACTGATCTCTGTTGGCTGGAGATCAGTTGTAATAGCGGGAGATCTCCAGCCACCACCTGGAGGTTATGCAAAAATAATCAACACTAGGCTCTGTTCTACACATATATTTAAAAGGAGAAGTCAATACAAAAAGTGGTGCAAGCAATATCTACAAGTGAGCGATAACCAAACAAGAGAGCATAGTACAATGGATAACAAAGGACAAGGTCAAAGAATATATGTACAAAAAATCTATGTCTAATGTTTCTCTCTCAGTCTGAAGACTTTCCAGTTATAATATCAGTCTTTGTAAGAGCTGGTCCAGATAGTGGAAAAGATTCCTGTAGAATTTTGGTAGGGTCCATATGAGGAATCAGACTCTTTTATCCACTGGCCATGTGCTGCGGGAAATTCGAACAAGGACCAAGCCGGCACTTAATTTCACAAGGAAACATCTTCCAGGTAACAGTCGCTTTCACCAATAATGGCTTCTTCAGCCTTGTTATTTTCGTAACACTACAAAGTAGTCTGCAAATGGATTATTTTTGCATAGCCTATTAGCATTGCACTGTGAACTGTTTTTGCTATACCACCTGGAGGTTGGCATCCCTAACCTCGATATAAAATATGCAACTGACGCTGCAAAACCCTAACCCCAAGCCATGAGGAAAGGTGGGGTAGAAATGTTTTAATTAGTAAATAAAGATGGATGTTAAGTAGAAGAGGGGGAAAACTCTGAAACCCTGACAGCTAGCATGGGGTAGTGGCTAGTGTCAGGCTAATGCCTAGGATGCACTGGGTCAAATCCCCACTCTGCCATGGAAACTTGTTGGGTGACCTTGGGCCAGTCACACACTCTCGGCCTGACCTACCTCATAGGGTTGTTAGGGAGATGAAATGGAGGGGCAGAGAGCTATTTAAGCCACTTTGGATCCCCACTGTCAAAAGGATGGGATATAAAATTAAATGAAGTGGGAGTAAATCACGAACCTGGAGATGTGGAGATGGGCATCATTTAGGGAAGGCCAGGGGGCAGTTGCCATCACCTCCTTCAAGGACATCAAGCAATATGCAATTATTTCTCAGGAATACCTATATTTTTGGCCAATATATTGGTTGTACACAGTATGAGAGACGGTTGTGATAGACTGGTTATACACAGTCATTCTTGGTGCTATGCATGCTCAGTGTGCGCAAACACCTTTATTTTATTGTCATCTGTGCTGATAGCATTTTCATGTTGTTACTTTTTTTAAAAGTCACAAGAAAAGCTCTTATTAAAATACACTGCTTCGATTTGTTTTGTTTTGGGGGTTTTGGGTTAGTGAATCTTGAATATATCCAAAAGCAGGAGCAAACCTCGCTCAGGGCCTTTTCCCCTGCATCAGCCTCCTATTTGAAATCTCACCATTCTCACCACCACTACCACTAAGCAGGGTTGCCAACCTCCAGGTGGTGGCTGGAGACCTCCTGGGATTACAATTAATCTCCAAGTAACAGAGATAATTTCTCCTGGAGAAAAATGGTCACACTGGAAGGTGGACTTTATGGCATTATACCCCACTGAAGTCCAATGTGTCCATGGATCTCTCTGTAATTCGCTGCAGATGGATATCTTATTCTTGTTGGCTGCCCCATTCATTCCGATACAGGAAGCTGCAAAGGAATGTGTGTCGTGAACACGTGAAGCTGCCCTTACTTTGAGCCAGAGCAGTGGTCTATTAAGTTCAGCATGGTCTACTCTGAGAAGCGGCGGCTCTCAAGTCTCAGGTCGATGTCTTTCACATCACCTACTACCTGATCCTTTTAACTGGAGATATCAGGAACTGAACCCATGAACTTCTGCATGTAAAGCAGATGCTCTGCCATTGAGCCAACCTCCAGGTACTAGCTGGAGATCTCCTGCTATTACAACTGATCTCCAGCCGATAGAGATCAGTTCACCTGGAGAAAATGGCCACTTTGGCAATTGGACTCTGTGGCATTAAAGTCCCTCCCCAAGCCTCACCCTCCTCAGGCTCCGCCCCAAAAACCTCCCGCCAGTAGTGAAGAGGGACCTGGCAACCCTATCCATGGCCCCTCCCCAAGGAAGAGGCCACAGTCTTCTCTTTGAATCAGTGAGACAGCTGTTGCAGGTGGAAGCAGGAGTTCCTGCCTTGGTAAGAATAAGAATTCCCTCGATCAAAGCATTTTCTCTCACACACACTCACTCACCCTCTCTTGTGCACAAATACCCAAAAAATTGCTAATCTATTCCTTCTATCATAGAAACCTGACAAGAACCCTGGCCTGGGAGTACACACGAGAATGGGACACGGCAGCATCTGCTGTCCTTAAAACACGCCGCACTTCAAATTCGACCTGGGAAGGGAGGGAGGCAAAAAAAGAGTTCAAGAAAAATAAAAGAACTGTCGACGGCGAGCCATCAAAAATAGCCGATAGAAATCAAATTCCGCTGTGCTCAAATCAGGCTTAAATGGTTTGCCTATGATGATAGCATCAAGCAGATAAGGAATGAACAGTTAGGCTCTTTCGATCCTAATTAAAATGTTGTGCTTAGAGGACAGTCGCTGTACATGAAGCACAAAGTCTCGGCGATATAAAGTTGTGCTCCCGAATGCAGACCATTGAGTCAATTAATGTTTACTTAAAACGCTTGTCATCCAAAGAAGGAGCCGAGGAAAACGATCAACATAAGCGAAAGACTGTGACACCAATCTGCATCCAGTTCCAAGTGCATGTTTTATTTATTTTCAATCAGGACCAATCAGAAGAGAAAATAATCAATGAAGTCGCAGTCGTGAGGGGTATACAGCCATCTGGGGGCCCCCAGTCTTTCTCGGCCTGCATCGGAGGGAAGGGAGGTTTTTTTTTTTTCTCTCTCCTTTCCCCCTCCAAGAGCACGGAGGCGCTCCATATGGTTGAGATCAAAGGTGTTGCTGGGTGCATGGTTCTGCTTTATTGCCAGGCACTGCTGTTAATTAGAAAACAAGATCAGAGGCAGTATTAAAATCCAATTAAATTGATATGAACAGATTGCCAAGTGATGTTCACTAATGTATAATTGAGCACCATGCAAATTTCGGTGGCTGGCTTTTGTTTTTTTCCTCTCCCCCCTCACTCAGGAATGAATGATGAAGCTATGAAGTTTTTTTCCCCTCGCTCGCTCTCGTTGTAAAAGATAAACAAGTTAATGCACTGATCTAGGGGGTATTGCTTCAGTGATTGATGAAAATGAGAGAGGAATATTAAAGTGTGACTTTTGGGGACTTCTTTTATCATCTTATTTTGTTTGGCATTCGTCTCTCTCTCCCCCCCCCCATCTCTCTTTCTACACACCCCTCCCCACCCCCAGTCAGGGAACATGCTTAGAGGTCTCGGTATTCCATCATTTTCTGAACTAGAGGACGTTCCTTTGTAGATGGAGATTTGATTTGAACAATTACAAAAGCATGAATATTTCAGGTGACGAGGCTGCCATGGGTAGAAAGGAAATGCTCTTTTCCAAGAGCTATCCACGTAACGGCCTAGATATATCCGTGTTTAGAGGCTGAGGCTCCTATTAAATTTAATTACTTCTCCGTGAGGTTTTATATTGAGGGCGGCTTCCAATGAGGGGACCATCTATTAAATTTAATTACTTTCCCTTGTGGCTTGCATAGTAAGGTACATGGTTAAGGTGGAGCAAAACTGAAGGAAGGGGGAAGAGTCAATAGACCGGCAGGCAGAAAAACTGAGTTCCTTGCAGAGGTGAAGGTGATCAGTGTGGTCAGCAAAGAGCACCTCCATATTTTGAAGTCAGAACTGAACACAGATGGGAGGGAAGGCAGCCTGGTATAGCCCGATCTCATCAGATCTCAGAAGCTAAGCAGGGTCAGCCCTGGTTAGTATTTGGATGGGAGACCACCAAGGAATACCAAGGTTGCTACGCAGAGGAGGGCACTGGCAAACCACCTCTGTTAGTCTCTTGCCTTGAAAACCCCATAAGTGGTCTCCATAAGTCAGCTGTGACTTGACGCCACTTGATACACACACACTGAACACAGACCAAAGATTCAATTGTGGTTTGCACTGTCTAGAGCTCCCTTGAACACCTTTGTTGTTGCTAGGAGCTTCTTCATATATGGGAGACTGCCTTTCCTCTTGGCTTTTGTACAGCTAATAACTAAAGATACTTCTTTATTAGGCATTCCTACAAAATGCTTGCTTACATGAATATGTTGATGGTGGCAACTGGAGACACCCCAGCGAAAGAGCATTTGCTTGGCATACCGAGGGTCCAAGGTTCAAACCCGGGCATCTCCAGTTAAAAGGATCAGATAGGAACTGATGTGAAAGACCTCTGCCTAAGACCCTGAAGAGCTGCTGCCAGTCAGGGTAGATAATACTGACCTTGATAGATCAACAGTCTGACTCAGTACAAGGCAAGCATCATGCATGTGACTTCAGAAATACTTTAGCAGTGGGAAACTAGCCAGTGAAGGAGAAAGAAGTTTGCATTTTATCCTGAGTTGCCAGGTCTTTCTTTGCCACTGGTGGGAGGTTTATGAGGTGGAGCCTGAGGAGGGTGGGGTTTGGGGAAGGGAGGGACTTCAATGCCACAGAGTCCAATGGCCAAAGCGGCCATTTTCTCCAGGGGAACTGATCTCTGGAGATCAGTTGTAATAGCAGGAGCTATTACCTGGAGGTTGGCAACCCTACTTGGCTGGTAAGTAGGGTTGCGGTCTCTATGTGGGGCCCAGAACTACAACTGATCTCTAGACAACAGAGATCAGTGTCCCTGACAAAAATGGTTGCATAGGAGGGTGGATGATAAGGAATATACCACTAAGGTCCCTTCCCTTCCTAAACCCCACACTCCCCTGGCTGTACCCCCAAATCTCCGGGAATTCCCTAATTTGGAGTTCGCAACCCTTCTGGTAAGATGGATCCTTGTGGGAGTGGGAAGATCTAAGGACATGTTCTTTGCTTCTAAGGAATTGATGGTACTTTAAAGAATGGAGAATCGTCTGTATCAGGGCCACCCCTTGTTCAAGCTGCCTATTTGTAAGTAAAGGGACATTACAAAAAGAGGATAAAACTCGGGTAGTCAATGTACAGTTACCCTAGAAAAAGCTGCATCTGAACCTTTGTATTGGTCGCCAAAATGGACTGCATGAAACACTATCATCTTTGAATAGCTTTTGATTGACAAGCTATTTTTACAGCGAGACAAAGGTTTTCAATTAAGATGAGAACTGTTGCAGAAATATTGAAGGTACTCTGGAAATACCATGCATAAAAGTGATCGACACACATCCCAGACCTCCAAAATCCTGTGTTTTATTTCATTCAGAGGTGGCTGAGTTTTGTTCTTATTTCTGCTATAAACACAACGCCAACCCAAAACTAGTTTTCAAATATGCTCTACATTCAAAACTCATAAAAGACCAATAAATCAAAAAAGAAAAAAGAAAAGATAAAGGCCTGATGAGATCTTGCTTTCCTTCCTTCTTATGAAGCATTTCTGGAGTTTTAGGAAACTATTTAAAAACCTCTTAAAAGAAACAGTTGTCTAGTCGAATCAAGTCAATGCGTGTATCTGACTGTTTAAACGGTGCTCCACTGTTAGGCCATGGTTCTATACGTGCCTGCTTTGGGAAACGAAATTATATTTCAACTAGATTTGGTCTTTGGTGAAACGGGGGCAGAAGGCTGCAGTGAGAAGCACCAGCAGTGAGTAGGGTTGCCAACCTCCAGGTGGGGCCTGGAGATCTGGAATGATAACTGTTCGTCAGATTACCGAGATCAGTTCCCTTGGAGAAAATGGCTGCTTTAGAAGGTGGACTGTACTTTTCTGAGGTCCCTCCCCTCCCCCAAACCCTGCCCTCCCCAGGCTCCACTCCCAAACATCCAGATATTTCCCAACCCAGAGCTGGCAACCCTAGATGTGAAAAGGCAGCAGAAAATTCCATTTCTCATTCAGAGTTCTGATTTAAACAAACATAACTGCAGGCAGCCTTAAGAGGCTGTCCAAGCAATCCCAGCTTTGTAGTGACCATTTCTGCCTCACCAAAAGACAGAACAACTGGGTTTGTAGGGTTGTAATCCCTGGAACACTTACCTAAATTGGGACTTGATTGTAACTGGAACTGCTGAGGCTTGCTCCTTCAATAGGGTTGCCATCCTCCAAGTACTATTAACTGAAGTCAACACAGATAGGCAAAGATACCAACTCTGTCTATATTGTGACAATAATTATTAACAATAGTTATTAAGACAAAATCTCTCTATGTTATAACGATGGAAATTAATAGCACATCACAGAATCTCCACACCTCCTATAGTACAACCATAACAAATAAATAAGCTCCTTGCTCAAAATTCCATGGAGTGTATACTCCTCACAGTTCATATAATATTTATTTTCCTTTTTCTTTTCAGGAGAGTACTCAGGAGCATCTGGAAGACGAGCGAGATTTTGTCTTAATAACTATTGTTAATAATTATTGTCACAATATAAACAGAGTTGGTATCTTTGCCTGTCTGTGTTGACTTCAGTTAATAGTATCAAACTGAACACAGAGGTGTCTCCTTTTTTGTAACTACAACTCAGGACACCAATCCTCCAGGTACTAGCTGGAGATCTCGTTACAACTGAGCTCCAGCCGATAGAGATCAGTTCCCCTGGAGAAAATGGCTGCTTTGTCCATTGGACTCTATGGCACTGAAGTCCCTCCCCTCTCCAAACCTTGCCCTCCTCAGGCACCGCCCCAAAAACCTCCCACCAGTGGTGAACAGGGACCTGGCAACCCTATCCTTCAAAGACCTTTCATATTTCAAGTACAGACGGGCTGCTCTCTTGTATCTGAACCTTTGTTTCATAGCAGGTAGGGTTGCCAGCTTCAGGTTAGGAATCACCTGGAGATTTTGGGGGTGGAGCCTGAGGAGGGTGGGAAGGTCTTCAATGCCATAGAGTCCAATGGCAAAAGCTGCCATTTTCTCCAGGGGAACTGATCTCTATCACCTGGAGATCAGTTGTGATAGCAGGAGATCTCCAGCCACCACCTGGAGGTTGGCAAGCCATGGAGCTGGTCTTTTTCCCTTACAAAACTCTCAAGGGGTGATGCTTCTTGGGGAAAAGGCATAGCAAGAAAGGGTTATGCTTGCCCCAGTGCCAGAATGCTGGCCCAAATTAGATACGACGGATCTTGAGGCTTCCATCTTGTTGCCCCCTAGAGTGTGAAAGAACCCAAGTACAGTCTTTTTGCTACTCTTCTCTTTTTGGTTTTTTTTTTTTTAAAGATAAAATTTGTTTGTTCCATGAGACACACTAGTTTAGCTCTTGTTCCCATCCGTATTGTCTAGTACATGGTGATTTTATAACAGCAGACTTGCTTCATGGACAAGGGATAATTTGCCAACATCACAGTTATATCATCCACAATTTGCATACACTGCTCTGAAGCTATTCACTCTCACCATGACAAATCGCCAAAATAAGCATCTTAGCTGGTAGACAATTCCTCCAAGCATTACGATGTCAAGAATAGGTATATGCTCAGTCCAGATCCTAAACATTACCATCTGTCCCAAAGAGGCATAATAAAATCCAACACAATAACTGACATTTAAAGAAAGGTACAGTCCTTTCTAAATTCACCTTCCATCTGTTCACTCTTGGAGACAAGGACTCTCTCTCTCTCTCAACTACATGTTTCTGCTGTCCCTGAAGGGTATCCTTATAATTTGCTAGAACATTAACAAAATAATAGTCGAGTTGAAACAAATCCAAGGGATCTATTTCAATGCAAAATTGTCGCATTTGAATGCTGCCAAAGTTGTAGAAATTCTGAGCATTGAAGATTTGGAATCTGAAAATATTTGAATTTTGTCACAGCGTCAGGTCCTTCTGACATTTCTCAAGTAGGAAGGTTCAAGTTTATGAAACGATAAAACATGAAATCTGCTTCCCGAGATACGAAGATCTTGACAATGAATGCATTCTGAAAGATCTGCCAACTCTCTGCTTGGGAGAATTTTGAATTGTAATTTTTTTTTTTTTTAGATTGAATTATCACATAACAGAAGGTAGCTGGGAAGCAATAAAATATACATGGGCCATGTTGTTCTGACAGGTTTGCTTAGAATTATCACATAATATATTGTTACTCAATGAGAACTTTGCCATGAATTCACCATGATGATGGAATCACATACCTGAACAGCCATTTTATATGTAGTGTTGCTGTTACAAAATTTAGTGTTACTCTTCCTCAGGGATTCCACAGAGTTCATTATCTGCCATCAGCCCTGGTTTGTCTAAAGGTCAAAGATCTTCTTTGGAGGAACTATGTGGGCAGGGCATACATGCCCTGGATTAGGACCCCCACGCTTCACAAACATGGTCTTCCGAAACTCACCCAGAACCCACTGGCTCCTCTTTGGGCTCCTAATGATGTTCAGGATTCTTGGCTTCCTATTGTTGGTTAATTGGGGGTGGGGGGTCATGGCTGTTTCAATCAGCAAAACTGCATGGGAGAGCAAGGGTTAAACCTCTTATTTCCTGCCTCCTCAATGCCATGACCCCAATCCAAATCTTGGTTCTCCATAGCTGCAATTTCGTTCTTAAGTACTCTGGGATCACCATGGTATAGTGGTTAAGAGGGGTGGTTTGGAGCAGTGAACTCTGAACTTTAGAACTGGGTTTGATTCCCCACTCCTCCACATGAGCAACGGAGGCTAATCTGGTGAACTGGATTTATTTCCCCACTCCTACACATGAAGCCGGCTGGGTGACCTTGGGCTAGTCACACTCTCTCAACCTCACCTACCTCACAGGGTGTCTGTTGTGAGGAGGGGAAGGGAAGGTGATTGTAAGCCGGTTTGATTCTTCCTTATGTGGTAGAGAAAGTCGACATATAAAAACAAACTCTCCTTCTTCTTCTTCTTCATAGATCTTCAGGCATCATTTCTGGTGTGCAATTGGAATGAAAACTCCTCAAGGAAGGTAAGCTTTCTGGTTTTGCTTATGTTATTCCACTAGCACCATGCCAATCTGCTATTATATCTGTGCTGATTGTTTTTAATTTTTTGTCAATCTGGGGGAAAACTCACCAGGAAACCTACCAAGAACCCAGAGGTTTGCAGAAATATCTTATTTCTTAAAAAATTAATTTGGGGGCTGAACTCTCCACATACACTCACCCCCAAATGTTAAAGTGCCTACATATACAGACATCTCTCTCACATACACACCAAAGAACCCAGCATTCAGGAAGCACGTTGGGTTGACGTACCAATCCAGAATGGGACCTACCATTGTGGTAGGGTTGTCAGGTCCCCCCTGGCCACCAGCAGGGGATAGAGGGGGATTGCCAGATCCTGGTTGGGAAACTCCTGGAGGTTTGGGGATGGAGCCTGATCTCAATGGAGTACAATGTCATACAGTCCACCCTCCAAAGCATGCATTTTCTCTAAGGGAACCCATCTCTGTAGTCTGGAGATGAGCTGTAATTCTGGGGGATCCCCAGGTCCCACCTGGTGCCTGGCATCCCTATTCTGCGTAGTAACCCTGGACATCCTTCGTGGTCTCCCATCCAAGGAGGAGAAGGAGTAAGAGATGTTGAGGAGGGAATGGGAGAGATGCAAGAGCCAGCAGAGGGGATGACATTTCTCCTCCTCCATGAGACTTCACAGGAAACCTTCTTGTGCCATAATCATGATAATGAAAATGACAACATACACTAAGTGTTTTGAACTCAGAAAAGGCACTAGGGCTGAACTAGCTATCCATCTATTGAAATGTTTACATTAAAAGCTGCCCTTTTGATGAAGCTGAGCTTTTCATTGAGAAGTGGACGATTTATGTACAAAAGGAACAGATGTACACAATCTAAAGGGTGGCCTGTTGAGTTCCCAAACTTGGATCTAGTTCTGGGACTAATGTCGGCATGTCCTTTAATTGGATCCTTTGTGATGCACTTCCGCTTAGAGCTCTATTATGCCCACGGCTCTATGAGCTAAGCCCCTGTGGGACTACACACGTCCCAGATGGCTTGACAGCTTCTCCCAGTTTGTCCTTTTAGGGTTCACAGGGGAATACACCGTTCTTTCCATGTTTCTCCAGGGTTTCCATATCCTGCATGGAAGGTAATGAACATTTTCAAGAGAGACCTAATACACAAACGAAACTATATGAATAGTTTCAACTCACTCCTATCCTTTTTTTACGTTTTGAAAACATAGGACAAAAAAGACAATAGGAATGATGGGTGTGATCTTTAACAAATGACTGAGTCCAGGCTGAATACTTTTCTCCAGAAAAGTATTTTAAGAAATCAACCCTTTGCTTGGCTTTTAAATATGGAGAATAGATAACTTTACAGGTTCCCATTTGGAGAAGGAACCGTCAGAGCTATAACAAGGGGAAGGCAAGTGAGGCACTTGCCTCAAGCGCACAAAGCTGAGATGAGCAGAGAAAATATATCATGACTAAAATAAACATTGTGTTATTATTACTCTTGTTATTTATATATTTACCTTTTTACCAAAATAACTACTATAAAATTATAGGGGAACAATAGAATATTCTTGCCACAGGCACAAAATTAGCTAACTATGGCTCTGGGAACAGGGTAGAGTTCTCTCCTGGTCTGCATGAGATTCAGTAATATGAATAAAGCTAAACAGAAACTAGAACAAAAACGTCTAGGCCCAGTTAGTTGCTAGGTAACATCCATAGTCTACATTAATGTTCTAAATACCTCTCCATGTTTTGTAGCGTGATACACTGCTGTTGCTATTCCAACAAGGAATGTCACTATGATGAGCCATAGCTGTCACATGAATCAAGGTCAGTATTGTCTACTCAGACTGGCAGCAGCTCTCCAGGGTTTCAAGCAGAGGTCTTTCACATCACCTACCACCTGATCCTTTTTTACCCAGAGGTGCCAAGGATTGAACCTGGGACCTTCTGCATGCCAAGCCAATGCTCTACCATGGAGCTACAGTCCTTCCCAGTCAACAAACCTGTTGTCTATGCATGCTTAACTACCTATTTTACAATTGCCTAAACTACTGACCAGCACCACACCTTTAGGTAAGGATTTCCAGGGAAAAAATTATCCATTGGCAAATAAGTGCTTTTCTTTGTTTATCCTAATGTACTGCCAATCAATTACAATCCCACTTTGGCTGTTATCCGGGAACAACAGATTTCTCTTCATCTCCTCCCTTGGAATCATTCATATACAGCATGTTGTAGTGGTTAAGAGTGGTGGTTTGGAGTGGTGGACTCTGATCTGGAGAACCGAGTTTGATTCCCCACTCCTCCACATGAGTGGTGGACGCTAATCTGGTGAACCAGGTTGGTTTCCCTACTCCTACACATAGGGCTGCCAACGCCTGGGTACTAGCTGGAGATCTCCTGCTATTACAACTGATCTCCAGCCAATAGAGATCAGTTCCCCTGGAGAAAATGGCCGCTTTGGCAATTGGGTTCTATAGCATTGAAGCTCCTCCCCTCCCCAAACCCCGCCCTCCTAAGGCTCCGCCCCAAAAACCTCCCGCCGGTGACAAAGAGGGACCTGGCAACCCTACCTACACATGAAGCCAGCTGGGTGACCTTGGGCTAGTCAGGGTTCTCTTAGAGGTCTCTCGGCCCCACCTACCTCACAGAGTGTCTGTTGTGGGGAGGGGAAGGGAAGGTGATTGTAAGCTGGTTTGAGTCTCCTTTAAGTGGTAGAGAACGTCGGCATATAAAAACCAACTCTTCTTCTTCTTCTTCTTCCATGCCCTGGTCATATTTCTTTTAAACGAACAGTGAAAGCCTAAGAACGCTTTCTTTCATTCCAATTCTACTGAATAAGCCTAAGTACAATTCTGAGTTAGACCCACACAGGGTTGCTCTCTAAAAGGATGAATGTTCCAGAACACAAGCAATGAGTACAAGTTTCTCATACTGAATAATTACCCCACTGTAAAAAAAACTCAATATACCCTAAAATATGTTGGGAACTGAGTACCTATGAGGCTTGGATATCACCGAAATACTATGTTGTTCTGAAGCAAGCTGTAAATCAGTTTCATTAGGGGAAATGTTCTGAGAGAAAATAGTGACCAAAGGCTACTCTTTTTCATGAAAATTTATTTATTTTTTAAAAACTGTTATTGCATTTCCTCGTAAGAACATGGATGTCCTGATTACAAACACCCCAGTCATATATGACAGATACTTCAGCTGTAAAATGTCTTTCGTTTTCTTTTCTTTTTTAGGAGAAAAGCATGCAAAAAGTTTCGTAAATAAATAAAGGGAGTTGTGTTCCTACCGACACATCTGCTCTATCTACTTACTAACAGCCGATTCCTGAAACATGGGCCCAAAGCCCTTAGGAGGCTGACTACTGCCTCCGCCGGCACAGGGGCCCACACCGCCGGTGCCCGGAAGGCGCACACCAGCGTGAGTGGCCCCAACACAGGTGTGCAGTGCCGGGCACCACTCCCCGACCGCTGCTGCCTCCCGCCGGCCGCCGGCACAGGCCGCAGCGGTGAGCCGGGAGGCGTTCCAGCATGGCGCAAACCGTGGGGCGGGGCCGATGTTACTTGGGCTCCCGAGCACTTTCAGCTCGGGAACGCCCCTTTTTATTTTTGTTAAATAAACCCTATGAGGGTTGTACGGGTTTTTGGCGCTGGGCAAACGTTTCGGCAGTGCCAAAACCTCTTTAGGAGGCAACACCGCTAGTTTGCCTCCTAAGCCCGGTGCAGGCGTTCCTTTCAGGAATGCGCTTTGATTCAGAGAATTTGTTTCCTGTATTTTATTTAAAAAAAAAATGCTTGTGTAATTTTCTCTGAGATATATGAACCAGCATGGTGTAGTGGTTAAAATGTGGGGCTAAGATCTGGGAAGCTCAGGTTCGAATCCCCACTCTGCCATGAAAGCTTGCTGGGTGACCTTGGGCTAGTCGCACATTTTCAGCCTAAGCTACCTTGCAGGGCTGTTGTGAAGATAAAAAGGAGGAGAGGAGATCACTGTACACTGTTTTGAGTCCCCATTGGGGAGAACGGTGGGATATAAGGTAAATACAATATATCTCAAGAACAGTAAATAAATAAATGAAACTGCCTTGTACCAAGTCAAACCATTGGTCTAGCCAGGTTTACATTCTCTAGGGTTGCCAAGTCTGGGTTGGGAAAGACCTGGAGATTTTGGGGACGGAGCCTGGGGAGGGTGGGGTTTGAAGAGGGGAGGAACCTCAGCAGGTATAATGCCATAGAGTCCACCCTCCAAAGCAGCCATTTTCTCTGACAGGGGTTCTCCAGGAGCACTGATAGTCTTCCACACCACCTACCATTATTCTTTTAAATGGAGATGCCAGGGATTGAACCTAGGGCATACTGCATGCAAAGCAGATGTTCTACCCCTGAGCCACGGCCTCTTCCATACTTGGGAACAAGGTCAATGAAGTCGGCGGGGCTTAGAAACCAGGCATAGTATCCAGCTGCATTGTTTCTTTTCCTTTTTTTCAAAATGAAGTTACATTTAAAAAAAATACTGTCAGAGCAGTTGGCTTAAACTTGCCTAGTGACAGAAGGCTAGCTGCTGTTCATCTTCAGAAACAGAGATCAAGAAGCTATCTGCTGAGTTCAAAATCAGCTGTTCTCTCATGGCCTGAAGCCATCCCAGAAAAATAATAGCAACATTAAAAAAAGAAGAAGAAGAAGAAGAAATCATTAGTTTTGTGCCTAGTAGGCGGCAGCTGACTGCAGCCACGACCATGGCCTCCAGGCCGGCTTTCTGTCAGGATTATCACTTTTTTTTACTTACCAAGCGCGAGCAATGTCACATTAGAACAGTATCTCTAAACGCTATTACACTTGATACGGCTTACATTACTGGGCACAAATTTGACCTAACCTTAGCGCCGCATCAGTCACTGGGAGGGGAAAGGAGCCATGAAAAATATGAAGCTATAGATGAGGTGATAGGGGATAAGCCTTCATGTCTTCATTGCCGGTTGCTTCCTGTTTCATTCTTTTTAAACGATCTGCCCAGATTCTGAGCTCTTTGTATCCCTTTGGCAAGTGACACGCAACCTCCATGTTCAGAGACAGCAAACCCCTGAATACTAGTCCTAGGATAGGGTTGGCAACCTCCGGATGGCACCTGGAAATCTCCCATTATTACAATTGATCTTCAGATGACCAAGATCAGTTCCCCTGGAGAAAATGGCTGCTTTGGAGGGTGGATTTTATACCATTATACTCTGCTGAGGTTAGGGTGGCCAGGTCCCCGCTGGCCACCAGCGAGGGATGGGAGGATCCATGTTGGATCCTGCAGAGTTGGGGATGGAGCTTGGGGAGGACAGGGACCTCAGTGGGTTACAATGCCATATAGTCCATTCATTTTTTCCAGGGGAACTGATGAGCTGTAATTCTGGGGGATCCCCAGATCTAGGGTTGCCAGGTCCCCCTTCACCACCGGTGGGAGGTTTTTGTGGTAGAGCCTGAGGAGGGCGGGGTTTGAGGAGAGGAGGGACTTCAATGCCATAGAGTCCAATTGCCAAAGCTGTCTTTTTTTTTAGGTGAACTGATCTCTATCGTCTGGAGATCAGTTGTAATAGCAGGAGATCTCCAGCTATTACCTGGAGGTTTGCAACCTTACCCAGGTCCCAGCCGGAGGCTGGTATTTCTAGCTGAGATCCCTCCTCTCCCCAAACCCCCAAATCTCCAGGTATTTCCCAACCCAGAGCTGGAAACCCTAGTCCTAGAAAGCAGCATCAGGGGAAGGGCTAGGCCTCTTCACCCTGTTTGTTGGCCCTGGGGTTGCCAACTCCAGGTTGAGAAATACCTAGGGATTTTGGAGGCGGAGCCTGAGGAGGGCAGGGTATGGAGAGGGGAGGGACTTCAATGTGGTATAATGCTAAAGAGTTCACCTTCCAAAACAGCCATTTTCTCTAGGTGAACTGATCTCTGTCGCCTAGAGAGCAGTTGTAATCCCAGCAGATTTCCAGCCACCACTTGGAGGTTGGCAACTGTAGTTGTCCCTGAAGACCAACTGATTGGCCACTGTATGAAACAGGAAGCTGGACTAGATGAACCACTGGTCTGATCCAGCAGGGCTCTTATGTAAGAGCAACGGTACCTCTTTGGCTGGTATCTCTCTTACTGTGCTATCAGAGGCATTAAAACACTCCATCAATTCCCACCCCACCCCTCGAACCATACTGTGGTCTGGTGTACATACCTAAGTGACACAGGAGCTACATTTATATAGCCCCCAAACATATTGATCTGGTAACATTTGAAGAGGGAAGCCAACTGCATTTCTTTCCCACACCTGCATCTTCAGTTCACTGAGTGAGATGGCTTGCTATTATTTATATGAGACCTCTAAATCCATCTGGCCTTTCCAGCAAGTTCTGCATGACTTGCATACAAAAGACTGAGAAACACTATAAGAACGTTTTAATATGCAAAAAAAACCCCTCTTAAAATATACTGTTAGTTGCCAACTCTGGGTTGGGAAATTCCTGGAGATTTGGGGGTGGAGCCTGGGGAGGGCAGGGTTGAGTGAGGGGAGGAACTTCAGCAGGGTATAATGTGGTACAGGCCACACTCCATAACAGCCATTTTCTTCATGGGAACTGATAGCTGTGGTCTGGAATCAGCTGTAATTCCAGGAGATCTCCAGGCTGAACCTGGAGGTTTGCAAACCTACCTTCAGTGGATATTACTAAAGCAGGACAGGGAACAAAATAATCCTTTCACTTTGGAATAGGGTTGCCAGGTCCCTCTTTGCCACCAGCAGGAGGTTTTTGGGGTTTAGCCTGAGGGAGGCAGGGTTTGGGGAGGAAGGGACTTCAATGCCATAGAGTCCAATGGCCAAAGCGCCATTTTATCCAGGGGAACTGATCTCTATCGGCTGGAGATCAGTTGTGATAGCAGGAGATCTCCAGCTACTACCTGGAGGTTGGCAGCCCTACTTTGGAATGAATTTGGCCTATATGTGCCTTCTGTGTGACTGCTCATGAGCTAGTTTAACGGGAAATATACTGGTGATTCACAGCCTCTCGCAGTCATTTGCAAGTGAGCCATGCAGGTCAATTGCCACATTCAGGATTTGAGACTTAGCTTGCTCAGCACAAACTACATTATGTACACAATCGAAGATCCACACTATCAGCTTGCCATGGACCAAGAGCCAGTATGGTGTAGTGGTTAGAGTGTCAGGTTAGGATCTGGGAGACGCAGGTTCCAATCCCCACTCTGCCATGGAAGGTTGCTGGGTGGCCTTGGGCCAGTCACACACTCTCAGCCTAAACTTCACAGGATAGTTGTATGGATACTAAGGAGGGACAATCATGTATTCTGTTCTGAGCTCTCTATAAGAAAGGTGGGATCAAAAAGTACTACTGCCAGAAATGGCAAAGAACCTCTGTTCATCTCTTGCCTTGAAAACCCTGCAAAGTTGCCATAAGGTAACTGCAACTTGATGGCAGAGAGAGAGGGAGGGAGAGGGAGGGAGAGAGGGAGGGAGATTCAATCATGCAATCCCCCACCTGCTATTTCAAATGTTACCGTCCAGGAGCACTTTTGCTTTGTGATCTTCTATTTCTGCTTGCTCCTCTGTATAGTCTTGTCAACCTCCGGGCCTCTGTGTACGTATCAATCTCATCCTTGGAAAAAGAGACGTCTGAAGGTCTATCTTAGGACCACATTACAAGATCAAGGGGAATGACCTACAATTTCATGGCACTTAAGCTAGTGTCCAAATGTCAGTGGTACTAATCCAGTTTCAGCGCTGGTTTCTAGAGTTCGCTGGGTTGTTTTTTCTCTATCAAGAAAGTACTATCATATCGGCTTCCACTGATTTCCAAACAGCTGCATTATGACTCTACTTTGTCAAGGGATTGCAGGTGGGAAAGAAAAAGCTTCTCCAGCGACATTTGTCTCAAAATAATCATCACCTCTCAGGCTTCAATCAGTACTTTATTTACTCTGGAGTAATTCCATACTATCATTTGAGGATTGTCAGAGGCGTGTTGTCCTGTTTGTATGGCAAAATTAACTTCTACTGCTATTTTTTCTTTCTTAAAAAAAAAAAACCCTATGTAACGTAACAAACTATAGGAAGAAGAACGGAAGCTTTTCCTGCTGTAGGATTATTTCCAGGAATGAAATAAATTGAGCAGCCCAACTCCAGGGTCTCACTAAGATGTTTGAGCTAGAATTCAGGAGAAACCTGACAACATACTAAATTACTACCATAGTAACAAGCAAATCAACAGTGACAACCACTCACTGTCGTAAGGCTTACAGCAATTACATCCAACAACTGCCTAACCAACTGTTAATGGACCAATCAATAGGCAAATCCAACATGGCTGCTAAGTTGCCTTTATTAATGAATTTAAAATATTTAGGTCCTGCTTTTCTCCAGTGCCAATGGGACTCAAAATGGCTGACGTTAAATTTAAAACCCAATACAGGTGTGTTTTGGGCCTAAGTCCCAGAGTCCACCAGCTGCAGCCAGTTTCAACCTCCCCCTCCCCCAGAACTGCTGTGCAATCCTGAAGGGGGGGCGAATGCACTTAGGAGCTGGTGTGACCCCTATGCCAGCGTCCAGGCCACTTGTGCCATGCAAACTGGCATGGACCACAGTGGCAGCATGTCACTTGGACACCAGCATGTCCTCCCGCCAGTGTCCTCCTGGCGCAAGGCCCCACGCCAGCATCCTGGGGGGCATTCCAGGGGCATTCTGGGGGGCGAAGATGCCTTTTGGCAGCTTCCTAACCCTGTTCGCACTGGGAATGCCCCCTAACACAACGGCGCAGCATCGGTGTTTGCATTGGGACCTTTCCCCTCATTTTAAGTTTGTTTGTTTGTTTGTTTGTTTGCCCTCTGAATGCGAACTCAGCTTAAGCACTCTCTACCTGACAGCCAGGTACCGGAACAATGAACATAACTAACTTTTTAAAAATTACATGAGCTTTCTAATTTGGTTCAAATATAATTGTAACAAGAACAAACAGGGGGTTTGTGTTTCTTTTTTCATTGGTTTAATAAACAACTGTAAATATTATTTAACATAATTATGGTTCATTCCCTCCACAACCACACACTCTTGAAGGTATAGGGCAAAGTTAGCCATGGAACGGGCTGTTGTAATCTATCTGTAGGATTGCCAGGTCTAGGTTGGGAAATACCTAGAGATTTTGAGGGTGGAGCCTGAGGAGGGCAGGGTTTGGGGAGGGGAGTGATTTCAATGGAGTATAATGCCATAGAGTCCACTTTCCAAAATAGCCATTTTCCCCAGGTGAACTGATCTCTGTTGGCTGGAGCAGCAGGAGATCTCCAGCCACCACCTGGAGGTTGGCAAGCCTACCTATCTGTTATATTTGTAGCATTTGCACTGTTCGAGAAGGAACATTTCACCAAACCGTAGGCTAATCTATGCATACCCCAATTCTGAATTCATTTGTGAGGAAGTCCTGTTTATCTTGGTAGAATCCATTTTCAATCAACGGAAAGAGAATTCACGAGACAAACTAGCGATAGAAGTGAGGCTGAACTAGGACCTTCAACAGCTGCACCTTTTCTGCCACTCGCCACAATTAGTTGTTGCTGTTGGCTATTAAATGCCAAAGTAAAGTGAGGGGAAAATAGCTGCCTCTAGATACTTTCAGAGGGTAGCTGTGCTGGGTCCACCGTAGAACAGATAGATTCAAATCCAATAGGACCTTTGAGACCAACAAGATTTTGGGGTAGAGGGAGGAGGAGGAGGAGGGGGAGTTGGTTTTTATATGCCAACTTTCTCTTCAACTTAAGGGAGAATCAAACTGGCTTACAATCACCTTCCCTTCCCCTCCCCACAACAGACACCCTTGCTGTGTCTTTTTTATGGCATTTTCTAAAATGCTAAACAGTCCATTCTGTTCACACAGCTCAAACTGCCATCAAGGCCATTGCTCTCCTCTCTTCGTGTGTTATCTTTGTTATTTAAAACTAGCACAATGCTTGTCATTATGACTGGCGGGGGGGGGGGAGTGCAGGGACCGTCTGTTTATTTCAGAGCCTCTCTCAATAGTGCCCGGCCTGGGTGGCAGGTAACCGATTCGATTATAGCCTGCGGACTTTC